>NC_045441.1:88359973-88653810 GCF_002776525.5 Piliocolobus tephrosceles
TGGAGTGCAGTGGCTGGATCTCAGCTCACTGCAAGCTCCGCCTCCCGGGTTTACGCCATTCTCCTGCCTCAGCCTCCTGAGTAGCTGGGACTACACGCGCCCGCCACCTCGCCCGGCTGGTTTTTTGTATTTTTTAGTAGAGACGGGGTTTCACTGGGTTAACCAGGATGGTCTCGATCTCCTGACCTCGTGATCCGCCTGTCTCGGCCTCCCAAAGTGCTGGGATTACAGGCTTGAGCCACCGCACCCGGCTGTATTGTATTTTATTATCTTCAAAATGCTATCTACAAGAGCACTTCTTTTTCCCAAAAACCCCGTGAACTAGAAAACTGTTGATAATCGAATTAAGTAACCTGCAAAACGTTAGTTATAAACTGATATTTAGTGATAACTGAGATTAAATTCATTTTACAATTAATTTTATGAAATTAATTTTACCATGTTAAAAATTTACACATTTCTGCAATTTGTAAAATATTTACATGTAAGGAATGTTTGTCGAGTCAGATACATACTGTTGCAAGGTAAGGTAAAACAGCATAGCAGGCCGGGCGCAGTGGCTCATGCCTGTAATCTCAGTAATTTGGGAGGCTGAGACAGGCGGATCCCTTGAGGTCAGGAGTTCGAGACCAGACCAGCCAACATGATGAGACCCCATCTCTAATAAAAATATGAAAATTAGCCAGGTGTAGTGGTATGTGCCTGTAGTTCCAGCTATTTGGGAGGCTGAGGCAGGAGAATCACTTGAACCTGGGAAGCAGAAGTGACAGTGAGCTGACATCATGCCATGGCACTCCAGCCTGGATGACAGAGTAAAACTCTGCCTAGAAATAAATAAATAAATAAAAACAAAAAAATGCCAAAGTTGAAGGATTCTATCATACCATAGTTCACAAACCAAAGATTTGCGTTATTTATATATAGTTAAAATCACTGAAAACTTAGCTTGTATAGAACCTCACTACTACATGTGTGGCACTTGAACTAACAGGATGTGCATCCATGGAATCTTTTTCAAAATGTGGAATCTCAGGGCCCACTGAGTTCTACTGAGTGAGAATCTGTCCTCTATCAAGAGCCCACATTAAAATTTGAGAAGGACTCAACTCAACTACCAAAGTATATTATACTTTTGATTATTAAAAGAGACATAAAAATGCTTTTTGTTCCCTTTTACCGGAATAGATTATTTTATATCCCTACTTTTAGCACAAAATAATGTGTATGGCAGGGCAGGTGCATCATTACTTAGATTCAGTTTACTGCTCATTTGTGATGTAATTCAAATTTTGCAATTTAAGAGGGATAAATTCTTTGTGCATCTCAAATTAGTGGCTTGTTCCATTTAAGCTGGGAAGATGAAAACACAGTCTAAGTGTATTCTTTGAACAGGTAGGTTGGATTTTCAAGCAACAATCAATGAAAGCCCATCTAACACTGCTTGAATCATTTCACTGAGGCAGTGTCAGATTCATATAGCTGCTAGCACTATTACAAAGTTTTGTTTTTAAACCTTTTTTTTAAAAAAAAAAAAAAGCTCTATATGATAGCCTAAAAATTTTCCATAACTACATATTAAGAATTTTAAAAATACGTAGTAGAGGTCGTGACTTCTGGGTTTCAAGAAAAGTCTCAAAGTACAGTGGTTTAAAAAAGTTGTTTTCAGAAGAGGTTAATATGAATTAACTGTCTTTAACTGGAACCACACTAATGGTGTATGTGATAAAACAGCAAATAGTATTTATAATATGTGGTAATCTGCAATCTTTTCCCTGTAAACATCTTTTTGTCAGAAGCTCTCAGTAAAGGAAAGCAAGGAAGATTTTTAGTGCAAAACAACAACTTAAAACTCAAATATGAAACCACAAATTATACATCTTATGTTAAAACTTTAAATTTTATGTCATAACCTTAAACTTTAAATTATAGGTATATAATATGATTTATATAAATAAAATATCACTTCCCCAATATAAAAAGAACTCTTCAAATTCATGTAAATATAACAACTTTTGTACTATTTAGTTCACCAAGATAGGATACTAAACAAATAAATAATAATTATTTATTTTCAATATATTATGATTAGAAAAGTTCAAAAACCATGGTAGTTAATGTTGAATTTGAATTCTTATTTCTTAAAGGATAATAAGATCTTTCAGATTAAACAGAATGTGTGATAAGAATTGTTTTGTACGAATTCTAATTACTTCGAAAATTATGCTATAAATTATCTGCTTTTCTGCCTTGAATTTCCTTCTCATATAATTAGGCATTTTCAAGAATCAAAACTCTTATTGTCTCTTATGAACAAAAGCCATAGAAACTGCTAATTATATTGCAGTTAAACATGTTTTTCTTCTTTGTAAAGATCCTGAATTTCTGGTGTTTTTGAGAACATTTTTTGACCATGGAATAACAGAAGTGCTGAAGCTCCTCTTGTGTAGCAATCAGTATAATTAGGATCTCTCTATAATCACATTCATGTTATTTAAAAAGTTGCCACGGTCTGTGTCAAATAAAAATTGACCTAAATCTTTCCTGGTCCCTAACTCATTATTTTATTTTAAGAATCAGGCCACATTCTTATAGATATCTCCCTTTCACTAGACCCCTAGGGTCTAATCAAGGGCAACTCAGAGGACAAGCCATGCTGCTAATGCCATCCTCTAATGAGTACTTGAACTCCTCGCATGCCCTAGGGAACAGGTGGTCATCAAAACAAACTTTCTCCATTTTGCATAAAATTAACTTTTTATTTCACGGTATAAATGTTTTGTGAGATTACGTATTCAACAATTTTTGATAAAGTAAGTTTTATGATTTTTTGACAATCTTTTTGTATTTTAAATTAAACACTCACTGGAATTCACAAATACCCATGTTTTTATCTGTAGATTCTAACCTATTTTTCAGAAGAAAAAAAGTACGCATAAATTGAGTATCTGCTTATATTTTAGGACACTTTAACACAAAAAAAACCATTAAGCTGTTATTACGTATTTGCTTTTGTTTTTCTGTTGCTTATTGGTTTTCTTGTTTGGTTTCTGACTATGTTTATTGTCAATCAGTTTATCTTTGACTCATGTATAGAATATGTGGGCAAAAAAATTATATGAAACCTTTAAGAAATGTTTTAGAGCACAGACAAAGATGACAAAGATTTTCAAGTCATCCAGCTTACATGGAGTTATAATATCACCAATAAAAATACTGGACAGGGCCAGGTACAGTGGCTCACGCCTGTCATTCCAGCAATTTGGGAGACTGAGGCAGGTGGATCACAAGGTCAGGAGATTGAGACAATCCTGGCCCATATGGTGAAACCCTTTCTCTACTAAAATACAAAAAATTAGTGAGGGGTGGTGGCACACACCTGCAGTCCCAGCTACTCAGGAGGCTCGGGCATGGAAATTGCTTGAATCTGAGAGGTGGATGTTGTAGTGAGCCGAGATCGCACCACTGCACTCCAGCCTGGCGACACAGCAAGACTCCATATCAAAAAAACAAAACAAAACAAAACAAAAAAGTGTACAAAAGGTAAAACTAGAAGCAAATATGTTTATGAATATCTAAATATTCCAAATAAAATTATACAATCAATTCTATTAAAGAATTTTCTTAGCTCAGTTCATTAACTTAATATTTAAAATGAAATATGTGCTTTCCCCAGTACAATGTTAAAAATTAGATAGAAATCTTTTTTTTTTCCGATCAATTTAAATATGTTAGCTAGGAGAAAAAGAAAATGTTCTTAACATAACCAAGAAACAGTTGAATCCCAATTAAAGTTCTTAATGGATACAAACGCGTTATTAATTCAAGGCATCTGTTATTATAATTGTTCTTTGGAAAACATATATGTGTATATGAGATGCATCTTAAACTTATCTAGACTCCTTGTTTTAAACATAACCAATGAGTGAGATATGACTGTGGGTTGGAGAAAGAGTTGAAACAAGAATTGGTATATTTTTCTTTTTTCTCAGAGAGATTTAAATCATGCCTGTACTATATCTTTTTGGTGTGTTCAGTTTTTTTAGCTCCTGCTGAAGCACTGAAACTTTAAGAAAAATAAATCACACACACTTAAATGTACTTGTTTCATCTCATTTAATAAAGCAGAGTAAGCACACTGTCTAAAAATTTGATGAACTTCCTGGCAAACGGAAGAAAAACGTGCTCTAATTTAAAAATGAGGTAGGTTAGGAAATACCATGTTTCTTGAATCACTACCAATTTTCCCTTTAAAGAGAACATTTTAGTGTGAAGTCATTGATTAAATAAAATCATATAAATTACTTGCTATCATAGAGCAAAGGTTTTCTCAATAGAAAGTTCTATATTATTTGGGTGTAGGATATGAAGGTTTGCTGCCTTGGTTTACTTCATCCAAATTCAACAGTTATTTTTAATTGCATTGTAGGAAAATGTTTTAATTACGTCTTGAACATGAGCCCCACTGAGAGGATCATTTTGTTTCTAAAGAGCAGAGTGTTTTTTATTTACATTCCACTTTTCTTTTATACCGACGTTCTTGTGTTGACAATGTAAAAAGATGATCATCTTGTCCTCCAAATCTTTTCAGTTTTATAGAAACTCATTAAAAACATGTGTATTGTCTTTATGCCTTTAAATGTAATCAAGGGCAATATCCAAATTACTACTTTCTAAAATATGTGTGTGTGTGTGTGTGTATGTGTATGTGGAAGGGATGTGTGTAGATATGTGTAACCTTGTGAGATAATAAAAAAATTGTTCCTAGAGATTATTTACCTAATGAAATTCTATCAGATACACTCAAATGACAAAAGCATCTAATCTAATCACACACTAGGTTTATACCTAGTGTAATTCAAAAGCATAATAATGTAAATTATTCAAGGACAGTTGATGATGATGGATGAATACATTTACACTATTAATTTATTTATTGAAGACCTAATGCAAAGAAGCATCTGTAAATATGGCAGCTTCCTGTAGTTAAGAGGGAATAAATAACCAAATATTACAGAAATGCCTATAAACATTATAGTTAAAGTAGCTAGATTAATCAAAACACATTGAAATCCTTCTAATCCATATTTAACATTATAAGATACAGACCTCTAAATCATTATTCATAGTGAACTTGTAAATAACAAGACATTATATGCAATTTTTGCCATCTGCAATGGACAAAAACCACTGTAAAAAAAATTTTTAAAGGCACATAATTATGTCATCCCACATTGAAATATTGAAGAATTGTCTCTTAAACAGTCAGTAGAAAACACCACATACTTATAAGATAAAAGAGTTTAAGCATAGGTCACAATTTAGTAGATAATAATTATCAAATCATGATATAAAATAACAAAAAAGTTAAATAAATTTTCATATATCTATTTAGTCCATATTAGATTGATATGCCCAGCACTTTCCTTAAAATATGTTTGTGCTCAGCAATACATTCCTGCAATTCAATTTGAGGCATTCATTCACCATGGTAGAAAAGCTATTTTAAGATATCAGGATGGGAATCAAACAATCAATAATATAGAAATATAAAGTTGAAATGTGACAGAATAAATTGTCTTAAAAAACAAACTTTATGGCCAGGTGTGGTGGCTCACGCCTATAATCCCAGCACTTTGGGAGGCCAAGGTGGGCAGATCCCGAGGTCAGGATATTGAGTCCATCCTGGCTAACACGGTGAAACCACGTCTCTATTAAAAATACAAAAAGTAAATAAATAAAAATTAGCTGGAGATGGTGGCACACGCCTGAGTCCCAGCACTCAGGAGGCTGAGGCAGGAGAATCACGTGAACCCAGGTGGCAGAGGTTGCAGTGAGCCAAGATGGCACCACTGCACTCCAGCCTGGGCAATAGAGTGAGACTCCATCTAAAAATAAATAAATAAACAAACAAACTTTATTTATTATACATTGAATTTTCAAAAGCAATTCTATAGCATATAGCCAGTTACATTATAAAAAGTTTCCTAAAAGGCCAGGCGTGGTGGCTCACGCCTGTAATCCCAGCACTTTGGGAGGCCAAGGCGGGCAGATTACGAGGTCAGGAGATTGAGACCATCCTGGTAAACACAGTGAAACCCCGTCTCTACTAAAAATACAAAAAAAAAAAAAAAAAGAAAGAAAAAAATTAGCCCGGTGTGGTGGCGGGTGGTGGCGGGCACCTGTAATCCCAGCTACTCAGGAGGCTGAGGCAGGAGAATGGTTTGAACCTTGGAGGTGGAGCTTGCAGTGAGTCGAGATAGCGCCACTGCACTCCAGCCTGGGCAATAGAGAGAGACCCCATCTCAAAAAAAAAAAAAAAAAAAAAAACAAGAAAAACCAAAGTTAAGTTTCCTATTGAATTATAAAATGTTAACGACCACAATATTTAAGTAAAAACAACATACTTTGTTGATTTTGTTCCAGGTTAAGAATAAGTGTGAACCATTAGGATAAGTACAGTACTGATAAAAGAAACTAAATCACATATCACCCATTATAATAATTATTGTATTTACATATTGTATTTTCTTAGTTTTGCCTTAATCCTTATATTCACCTAAGTTCACCTTTGCTGAATGTTAAAAACAAATACTGCTTTTTATTTTTGGGAAGCATAAAAGTATTTTTCTAATATTTTGATATGAAAAATTTCAAATACAGGAAAGCTAAAATAATTTTACTGCTATAAACCTTTGTCTTCCACCTAGATTCTATAAATTTACAATTTACTACAATGTATCATGTATTTATCCAGTCACCGGTCTCTCCATTCATCAATCATCTTTCTTTTTATTAAGGCAAAGTAGCTTCAGACATCGGTACACCCTTCTTACATGATTAATGATATGTCTTCCACTTCAGTTTTCACAAAGAATACTTGTATTTTGATGACGTCAATGACACACTTTCAGAAAATGATGTTTGGTGGTGAACACATTTCTTAATAATGAAGCAGAAGTAATCAACCATGGGATAACAATAAGGATAGATATTTCACAATAGTATGTTGTTCTAAGCCTGGGTGTATCAGCTCTATGATCTTTATAATGTCTCCAAATGCTCACTTTATGAGTGAGAACTCAAGACAGAGATGTTAACTTGCTCATGGTCACACAGTAACTAAGTGGTGTAGCTAAACTGGATACTGTGACAGCTTCTTAACACTGCCATCATCTCCATGAAGGCAGTTTATAAACCATAAGACAATTATGTAAGTATATATAATAGTGTTTGTTTGAGTTCAAGTAAACAAGTATCCTAAAGTGTAATATATTGTTAGGAACTAGAGAGGATTCAAAGAGGAATGGCAAAGTCTAACTAAAAACAAACAAACAAACAAACAAAAACTTAGTGAAATAGCAATAGAAACCCAGATTTGTATTGCTCTAAAGAATAAACTAGTGCTGGTTGGCAGGTAACTTATTGAAAATCAGACAAAATACTGTATTATAAAAATGCAGAAGAGAAATTTCTACCTGACAAATTTAGAGAAAGGAATCGTGAAATATATTTGAAAATAGTCTTGAAAAATTGTCATGATTCTTGGTAAAGCAATTTTCATAAATAAAGTAATTTAAGAATAAAAGTTTTGGCCGGGCGCGGTGGCTCAAGCCTGTAATCCCAGCACTTTGGGAGGCCGAGATGGGCGGATCACGAGGTCAGGAGATCGAGACCATCCTGGCTAACATGGTGAAACCCCGTCTCTACTAAAAAATACAAAAAAATTAGCCGGGTGAGGTGGTGGGCGCCTGTAGTCCCAGCTACTCGGGAGGCTGAGGCAGGAGAATGGCGTAAACCCGGGAGGCGGAGCTTGCAGTGAGCTGAGATCCGGCCACAGCACTCCAGCCTGGGCGACAGAGCCAGACTCCGTCTCAAAAAAAAAAAAAAAAAAAAAAAGAATAAAAGTTTTGGGAATCCCAAGTGGTAGGGTAGGAGGATACAAGGAAATTTAACTGGAAGTGAGCCTAGAATTATGTAATTTTTGAACCTAGAATTTGTATTTTGGGGCTAGGTAGCAGAGACATTGCATGTCTTTTAAAGGCATCTGAATTTGCTTAGCCAATGAAAAACCATTAAAAAATTGTGTATATTTAGAGATATACCTTGTAAATATTGTAAAATATTGATTTGGAAGAAAATTATTTAAAGCAGTGGTCCATTTTTTATAGGAACACACACATAATTTTGCTCACAGTTTCTTTTTTTTAACTTTTATTTTAGGTTTGGGGGTACATGTGAAGGTTTGCTTTTTAGGTAAACTCATGTCACAGGGGTTTGTTGTACAGATTATTTCGTCACTCATGTATTGAGCCTAGTGCCCAACAGTTATTTTTTTCTGCTCCTCTCCCTTTTCCCACTCTCCACCCTCAAGTAGAGTCCAGTGTCGGTTGTTCCCTTCTTTGTGTTCATAAGTGGTTATCATTTAGCTGCCTCTTGTAAGTGAGAACATGCAGTATTTGGTTTTCTATTCCTGTTTTAGTTTGCTAAGGATAAGAGTCTCTGGCTCCATCCATGTTCCTACAAAAGACATGATCTCATTTTTTATGGCTGCATAGTATTCCATGGTATACATGTACTAATTACATTTTTTAAATTCAATCTATCATTGATGGGCAATCTATCACTAGGTTGATTACATGTCTTTGCCATTGTGAACAGTGCTACAAAAAACATTCGTGTGCACGTGTCTTTATGGTACAATGATTTATATTCCTCTTGGTATATACCTAGTAATGGGTTTGCTGGGTTGCATGGTAGTTCAAAGCATGAGACTCGTTCGAGAGGTCACATCAATTCTTTAGGAGAGAGATAAGAAGACTTTAAATAGAAAAAAGTAAATAAGGGAAAAATATTCTAAAAGTTGTTAGTGGAGAATTGGTAGTAATTGCCAGTTAAATAGATATGGGAGTTGAAACTGAAAAGATGAAAGTGGAAAAACATTTTTTCCTCAAAGGCAGGGTTGAATCAGAGATACAAGGTACTTAATTTGATTTAAGGTACAGAGTCAAGGTCACTCCACACCACAGTGATGTTCGTAATGACTTTATCTATTTATGCTTGTAAGTCCAATATCCCAAAGCCTTTCACTTCTTCTTCAGTCATTTGCCTTTATGAGGAAACTATAAACCGTTTATTTTGGTTATGTCCATTTAGTTCAAATGGACTAAGTTCAAAGTCTTATTTTGTAGTGGTAGAAGGTAGCAACCTTTCTACTATTCTCTTGATTAATGATTTAAAAGTATATTAAAATAGTATATCAAATAACCAAATAGTGTAGAAGTACCTGCAACTTAGAGACATATTGCAAATTACATAGGTGCAAACACTCCATGTAGCTTGAAGCAGTAGAAGGAACTCGGCTCTTGTTATGCCCTGGCTCTGCCAATTACTAGTTTGTACCTGGAACATTCACTAGGTCTTAATCCCAGGATTTCTTTCTGGGGTATGCGTGGATTAGATAATGCAGATAGCACAGAAGGAAAGGGTGCAATAAATAGTACCTATTATTTTCACTTGCCTTCTGTGTTTATCTTTCATTCTAATCAGCCCTTCTCTCTCTCCTGATGTGACTCATCTTGAACTTTTCTTGGGGTTAAACTATCCCAAGGGCTATTCACAGTTTCCCAGCCAGCTAGCATCAGAAGTTTTTCCAGGCCTGTTCCTTGGCAGCCAGAGGTTTTTCTATTCCACAGCCAAAAATGATATATCTACTCTGCTTAGGCTGTTAGCTAAGAATGTGAAATGACCTTATGTTGCATTCCCTGCATTCTTAATGCACTGAAAGTTCCCATTCATGGTCTATTGATTCTTTGGGGCTTTTGTTTTCTGTATGTTGTGGCATAGCTGAAAAGGGAAGAAACCAGTCACTGCGGCTGCCATCCTGGTGTGCTGGCAGTCATCTGGTGATAATTATTCCCCATTACCAATTTCCCAGCTAGTTTCTTTGTAAATATTTTGAAGTCTGAGGCTGTGATATTGGAAATATTAATATAACTTTATAATTTACATAATTTATCATTAGTCTTTGTTATTTTAGTTGTCTTTAGCAGGTTTTTAGAATCCTTATCAGCTATCAACTTGCTTCCACTGGTAATCTAAGTTTACATTACCATTATTTATTTATTTATTTATTTATTTTTATTTATGTGTTTAAAGACTGAGTCTCGCTTTGTCACCCAGGCTGGAGTGCAGTGGATGGCACCATCCCGACTCACTGCAACCTCCACCTCCTGAGTTCAAGAGATTCTCCTGCCTCAGCTTCCCAAGTAACTGAGTCCACGGGCACCCACTACCATGCCCAGCTTCTTTTTGTGTTTTAGTAGAGACAGGGTTTCACCATATTGGCCAGGCTGGTCTCAAACTCCTCACCTCAAGTGATCTGCCTGCCTCGGCCCCCCAAAGTGCTGGGATTACAGGCATGAGCCACCGCGCCTGATCTTATATTACCATTAACTTTTAAACATATATTTTATACAATATTTCACAAAGTTTTAAAAACAATGTTATAAAATAATAATAGCTAGCAATTTTCAAGACCAATAATATGCTTGGCATTGGCAGATAGATAGATCCATATATATTCCCTAATTAATTCTCCCAACACTCCTCAAAGATATATACTTTCTGATAGGCAAGTAACTGAGGCTAGTTGATATTTTTTTCTTTTTTCTTTTATTGTGGGTGGGCGGTGGGGCATGGGGGAACAGAGTCTCCTCTGTTGCCCAGGCTGGAGTGCAGTGGTGCTATCTCAGCACACTGCAACCTCCACTTCCAGGGTTCAAGCAATTCTCGTGCCTCAGCCTCCCGAGTAGCTGGGATTACAGTTGTGTGCCACCGTATCCGTCTAATATTTTTTTTTGGATTTTTAGTAGAGGCGAGGTTTCATCATGTTGGCCAGGCTGATCTCAACCTCCTGGCCTCAAGTGATTCACCTGCCTCGGCCTCCCCATGATGCTGGGATTACAGGAGTCAGCCACCGTGCCCGGCCAAGTTGATATTTTTGAAGTAACAAATCTAGTGACTGGAAGCCTAATTTCTACCCATTTTCTCTGAATCCTATCACAGAACAGTTTTTATATAAGTACAGTGAAGGAAAAACTTGCTTCTTTTTACGTTGCTTTCTGAAAGAGTTTTCCTTCGTAGTTATAATGTCACTGGGATCTCCTTTAAAGTGTGAAGAAAAGAATGTGTATGTATATTTCTGTGGACTATCTACAATTTAAAGCCTTGTTTTTTCCTTTCATAGAGGGTGTTACTATTGATTCAGAGAGAGGGGGGATTTCTGTTATTTTTCTGCAGTGGCATTATGTTCCTCCTTCCCTGCTCTGCAACTTCTGACATGTTTTACAAGAGGATTGGCTGAGTGGTTCATGGTGTGAAATTAACTAGGCCTTGCAGCACTTGTGCGAGAGAGTTTATAATTATTAATTCCACCCTTTTTACAAATGAAATTTATATGATTTGTGTCCTAGAAAACCAATACGTATCCCAACTTTTAAATTTACAGATACCCCAAATGCCTTAATTAATCATTCTGTACATTTGATACATTCTCAGAAAAATATATTTTTGCTCTTGTCCTTTCGGGGGCTTGTTGGTGGAAGGGATAGGTCCAGCCAAATGCTGGTCAAAATGTTGCTGTACTAGACATTCAGTCTGATTCTAATGCTGAGAGCAACAAAATGCATTCATTATTTAAATAAGCTCAAGCTGCCAAATGAATCATAAGTGCAGCGCGTGTCCTGTGCCAAGGTGTCATTTTCATTAAGTGTAAGATTGCACCTGAAGGACAGTTTAATCTGCAGCTGCTAAAAATATTTCAACAGAGTGGTACTGTTACAAGTGGCAGGTGGTGCCCAAACGTGAATTTTGCAAGAAATGCCATCTGTGGGATGAGGTATGGAAGAATGTCAAGGGGGTGGTAAAGGAGATAAAGGGGAAAGAGAGAAAAGTGGTGTATTTACTCAGCGTTTATTGCTGTTATCATGACTAAAGATTCCATGCTTCACATGATAGCATTGGCCCAAGATTAGTAAATGTGATTGTTTGTTCAGCTTCCACTATGTGCTGAGGACATTGCAAAATTAACGTGGTATCTGTAAATACAAAGTTTATTCCCCAAAGGCATACCATTTAAGCTATGCAAATGCAAGAATCCTTTCCAATTCTATTTACCTTTCATAGTGTTTACATTGCAGTTTTTATGGCAGTGAGATTAATGCACTTTGATCTTGCTAAAATGGATATTGCCCCTTTCTTTTGATGTTCAGCTTTTAATATACATTCACAATGACTTTCTCCTTCACAAAGCAATAAATCATTCCAAATTAATTTCAAAACTATTTTGTTACACTACTGTTAGATGGCATTTTGTGGACAGAGTAGATGGCATTTTCATGTGGAAAGACATCCAGGGTCCCTGTATACATTATTAAAGATCTGTATTTGTGTCAATTAGTTTCAGCGGCCACATTGAAATCAACAATTTGTAACTGCAGGCTGAAAATAGGTATTCTTTATTTTAATGGGCTAAGAACACAGGTTTAAAAAGAAAACTTAATTATTAGATTTGAGTTTTTCATTTCTGCTTGCCATTTAATGGGAGTGACTGGACGTAGAATAGCTTCCTTTGTGAATATCATGAACTTTCTTAGGTTACCGAGGGGAATTAATAAAGTAGGTCAATCTGAATAGATATTGGTAAACCTTTTCCGTAGGGAGTTTTTGATGACAAGGCAAGTTATTGAATTTCTTGTAGTTTCGCAGGACAATGGGAATCTCTGATCTCCAACATATGCATTGTTCTTAGCTACATAAAATGGAGAGACATGTTTTCCATTATTTTAATCCTATTGACAAAATCTAATTCTGAAGAATTGCAAATAGAAAATTTTAATGCATTAATTATCTATTGCAGAGAAAAGAACAGATTCTAGGTTAAAAGAACATTCATAAAATTTCACGAAAGCATTTTGAAAACCTGCCATTGTATAATATCTTGCAGAAATAGTAGCAAATTTAAAGAAGCTTGTGTAAGCATTTCTTTAACTGACATCCTAAACATTCTCGAGTCTATGGTAAGCTCAACTCATCCAAAAAACTTGTAAACCTTGCCAAAAAACAAGAAAATGTAATTCCTTCTTTCAAAGGAACCTACCATTTTAGTTTAGGAGATTCATTTATGTATTAATTCATCCATTGAGTCATTTGGGAACTATGCACTGTTTCAGGATTTATGCTTAGCAAGAAAGAAAAAGAAAAAAATAGGGATATTAGTTTACAAGAAGATGGATGGAGGGAAACAAGTGATTAAGATAGAGTTTTATAGATTCTAATTGTGGAATATGCACCAGATGCCAGGGAAAGTTTTGTGTGTTAAAAGGTAATAGACCATACAACATGGTTTGGAGATGGTAAGGCTGGAGGCAGGGAAAACAGAGTGAATGTGACTGCCAGGAGAGAAAAGATAAGGGCCTACATGTGGATAGTTGCAATGGGAAAGATTAAAAATAAGCTTACTGGAAAACATTGTTATATATAGAAGCTGAAGGCGAGAGAGGAAGAAATATAGGACAAATGCCTGTCATAAGACAAGTATGAAAATGCAGATATTATAAAAAGAATTAAATGTCATAAAATAAGTAGAAGCAAAGATTCTTTCCATGTCATATGAACCACAAGTTTATTAAGATAGTAGATAAGGTGTTGTAGAATGATAAACAGTTAATTAAAGGATTCATAATGAGAGTCTGCGGTCAGTTCTGGTGGAAAGATACATCAAGGTTAGTTAACGCATATTAGGAACTCTATGAAAATGTAACTGACAAGGTTTCCCATTTCCCTATCATGCTAAAAGACTTGGGAGCCAAAATCGTGACCCACCGCAAGTATATATATTGATCCATGTGGTAGATACTTTTAGCCTTTGTCCTGACAGAATAACGTCAGTACATCAGTTTTGTCTTTTTTGTTTGTATGTTTTAAGTTATGTTAATTTCTCAAATCTATGAAACCTGAAATCTGTTCTGGAAAACATATTGTATAAATGCATTCATATTTGTTTTTATATACTGTATGGGGGGCTTAGAGGAAATAGATAATGCAGGCAGAAGACCAGTTATATTATTCCAAAATACTACTGTAAAATAATAAGGACACGAATTATACTGGCAACATTAAGATTATAAAACAATAAAAGGAAATGAAAACCATAGGAATACTTTTGGTATTAAATTTAGAGCACTGAAAAAGAAGTCCTACAAGAGATGGAAATTTTTAAGGTAAAATAACATTTTATTTATATGCCTTATGATGAGATTAACCAAAATGTAAAAGATAGGAACAGAAGCAGTTTCAAGAGGAAAGTTTATAAGTAAGAAACTCATAAACTTAAGAAATTACTTAAGACATTTCTCATAAAATTAAAAAATAAGTATGGTAAATTAAAGTTGCAGTGATGTATCTAGATAGAAATTTTTATCCAGAATTTTGAAATGCAGCATTAGGTCTAAAAAAAAAATAGGAAAGTTGACATAGCTTAATGAACTTGAAGCTATAGAAGTATGTAAGTTCTCAAAGAGAAACAAGCAAATATAAGATCATTAACAGCTGGGCACAGTGGCTCACACCTGTAATCCAGCACTTTGGGAAGCCGAGGTGGGTGGATCACCTGAGGTCAGGAGTTCAAGACCCAGCCTGGTCAACATGGTGAAATCCTATCTCTACTAAAAATACAGAAATCAACTGGGTGTGGTGGCGTCGCCTGTAATCTCAGCTACTTGGGAGGCTGAGGCAGGAGAATAACTTGAACCCAGGTGGTAGAGGTTGCAGTGTACTGAGATCATGCCAATGCACTCCAGCCTGAGCAACAGAGTGAGACTCCGTCTAAAAAAAGAAAAAGAAAGAAAAAAGAGAGAGAGAGTGAGAGAAAGAAAGAAAGAAGAAAGAAAGATCATTAACAATATTGAAATAGTGAAAGAAACACTAGGTGATGATTTCATTTATAGAAGTAAAAGAAAATAAAGGGCACTTAAAGAAAAATTTAAGAAGTATATATAGAAATTTAGAAAAAGGGAAAGAGAAATCATGAATGAAATAGTGAAGTTTAGATAGCTTACAATTCAGGTCCTGCATCAGAAAAGCCACAAGAAGCCAGAAAAAGCAATGGACATATTAGAAACACGTGAAATTTTATTGTGCCAATGTCTGAAGACAACTAAAACAGGATAAGTATACAAATCTATTTTTTTTATAGTTCCTGTTGATTATCAATACAATAGCAGTGAAGGATGCAAAATGGCAGGATATATACATATATATACCCATTGAAGAAGTACTCTGGTTTAATGAATGAATGCAAAGAATCATGAGACTCTACAGCATACAGTGACTCTGGGAGTTCATTTTCAGGATAAAGAAATTTTTAAATGCATATTTGTATTTAAGGAGTGTCATTAAAAAGGGAAAGAATAAAAAATCTAAGGAAGATATATCTCCTTCCTTCCTTTCTGCAATTCCCCACTTGTGAGAATCCTTTCTACTTTTCCTCACCTTTCTCAAGGTCTTAGGTTGTCTTGCTTTGTTTTTTTTTTTTTTTTTCTTTTTACTCTGTACACTTAATCACTCCATTGGCTCACTTCCAAATAACTTCAACTCTAGTCCACATTTCCTTCCTAAGCTTTTTTATTCATGCCCTCTGGGTCTTCACAAGGCTCTCACTCTAAAGACACACTAAACAGAATTCATCTTCCTTCCATCTCTGAAATCTTCCCTTGCTCACATGCTCTCTATCTTAGTAACTCCTCTACAAGCAATTATTCAAATCAGAAGTTTCTTTTTTTATGATTGCTCTCACTATTTCTTACATTTGACATATTATCAATGAGCATAATTCATCAATTATATTTTCAATTGATCCCTGCATGTCTCTTTTCTCTATCCTCACTATCCCATCCATATCCAGGTCACTGTCCTTTCTCATTTGTGTTTCTATGACAGCCACCAAACTGGTCTTCCTCCCTTCATTTTGGCCTCACTGCAATTGTTTTGTTTTTGTTTGTTTGTTTGTTTGTTTAGTTTTTCTCTGCAGCAGCCAGAGTGATCCTCTGAAAATATACTCCTGACAATGTCATTACTAGGTCTAGCACACTTCAGTGGCTTTGTCCAGAGCCAGTAGGACAGATATATTCCTGAACAGGACTTCCTGCATATTCTAGTCTCTGCTTAACTTTCTGTCATCATTTCTGACCACCTCCCATTTTCTTGACTACTCTCTGTGTGTACAACTTTCTCCATTGTTTCCGTGATTTTGCAAATGCATTCCTTCACCTGAGATGTTTCTGGTTATTCTTCAGATCTTGAAGTATATGTCATATCTTCTGACTAAGACTTATGCAAATTATTTCTGGTATATTCCTTCAATGCCCTATCTCCCACAGCATTTTTTTCTAAGTTCTTATTTTTGTTCTTTTTGTGCAGTTTAACAATTGTTCAGTTTAATTATCAGAATTCCCTTGAAGATAATAACTACAATGTAGACAAAAAACATTTTACCTTAATATGCCCTAATCTTCCACAATCCAGAGTATAGAGTAGGTGCTTAACACTTATTTTATAAATGAAAATATAAATGGTAAGTGATTGCATGAAGAATAAAAGTTATTCATGCAAAAGTTTGTAGAATATTGGATTAAGAGCACATAGTGAGAGACCTTAGACTTAAAAATAAGAAAAGATCATTCTTCCCTGAAAGAAGAGAAATTAGGAGGTGAAGAAAGGAAAAGGAGAGAGTTATTACTAAATGGCTTTGGTCCTATCAGTACAGCAGGTACCACCACCACCTTTAGAGAGCAAATTAAAGATGTATATTTGTCAATTTGAGGAAGAGCAGGGTGCTTTAAAATAGTTGTTGATAATAAATCTATAGTGATCTTAGAAGCAAATGAAACAATTTCTTATCAACACTAGGGTTCTTGTTTAAGAAAATAGCTTCAATTTATAGCAGATATATTTACATGAGTACATGGGTTTTTAAACCCTTGCTTGAGTGTAAGGACAAAGGGAAAAAAATCTGGGGATTTATAAAGCTGCTACAGTGGAGATTCCAGCAGCCAAGAAATCCTAGATAATAGGATAGTTGGAATGACTGATTTTAAGGTTTGGATTGAATAAAGAGGTGATTCATCAGTGAGGGGATGAATACACTTAGAGAATAAAAGAGAGGGCTAAGATGACAAAACATAACAAGAAAGGGGAAGGCAATGTTTGTGGGACTGAAGAAGTAGAAAATGTGTGGTGAGCAGAGGTTTTGACCAAAAAGCAGATTTTCTAAATGTGAAACATTAGAAGAATGGCTCCTTTTAAATTGTTGGAAGAGATCAGCTAAACTCAAGGCCTATTATATTTGGAAATGGGAATGATTGTTTTTCAAGTCTGAGATATAACCTAAATTTCTTGAACACAAGTTTTGCTAAATTGACAGTGTTTTTCTTGGATAGTCTCATTTTCTGTGTTAATGAATTTGGTTTTCATTTTCTGTGTGTACTTCTATTTTTTGGCTGTACCTGAAACTGGATGAGATTGTCAATTCACCTGCAAAACTCCCCACATTTGTAGTTATCATATGTTAAAGAAGAGACTAAGGTTGAAGGTCCTTTCAGCAATGAATATTCTTGATAATTTGCTTGAGTTATTTCCCACTAGAGTCCAGATTTGTAAGATAATAATTATCCTCACATATTTTACAGAGGTGAGTGCAGTGCTCAATAACACCTTCACTCATGCCCAAACACCGAGAGAACATAAGAATATGCACATGTAAAATATTGTTTTCTTTGTTGTCATTTTTGTGCTTTTAACATTGCTTTTGTTAGACTGTGGCGTTCTGAGAACAAGGATTATACATTATGGATTCTCTTTTCTACATGGCGTCTTACACATATTTGTGATCTAACAAAAAGCAACTGAATTTAGTTACTCAGAGTTCTTTAAGTTATTCAAGTGTTTGTATGAACAACTACACTAATTTTGGAGGTAATAGTAGACCAACTTCTCCCTCCATTGTTACAGTGTTAAAGCAGAAGAATGTATGATTGTTTTCATTTTTATTCTGCAGTTGGATTATAATATCCTCAAACTTACCATGTGATGGAGGCTTCCTTTCAGTATCATCATAATAATGTTAATATAGTATATTTGTTAACATTTTACAAATTCGTTTCACATGTCTTAGGCTTAAAACATTTGTCTTTATATTAACTATTTATGACAGACAAGGTGAATAGATCCCAGTTTGAAGTAACTTGATTTGAAATAAACATAATATGAAAATTATGCATCTGAGCTCAGAGAGGGAAGAGTCTTGTTAAAGGACACAGAAGCTGCAAGTGACTAAATTAAATCACTGCACAAACAGGTTTGTGTTACATATGTGCTCACATACAAACACACACACACATTTCTGGAGCCTAACTTTACCAATGTGATTTTAATTCTTTAGTTTGTGACAGTAATTCCTAACATGTAACATTAATTATACTGCTCACCATCCATTATGAGAATATATACTCCTCATTATACATGCATATTTACATATGTAATATATATGTATGCATATGAACAAGTAGAAATTTTTGAACAAAAGAAAGCTTTGAACAGTTATCCAGGTTAAAGTAATATATTATTGTATGGATCTTTAAAAAAATCTGGTGCTAAGCAATTCTACTTTAAAATTATTATTCTCCTACTCTTGTTCACTGGCACACTGAGCTTTAAATATGAACAGGTAATATTTCATATGTTTCACATTATTTCCAGAATCTGTACAATTTGCCTGAAAAGGATAGTAAAGTTTGGCCTTGTGAAATATACTTGAATGCATGGTCCCAGAGCAAACGTTAAAAGGTTACAAGCATAGGACACATGATAATGATGATTATTCATAGGTGTAAAGATCAGGACTAAACAACTTGGATTATATGTGGATAAAGCTAGTTTCAAGTTCTGATCTCTTCCTGGTCTCTTAAGAATGGTGCTGACCTGTACGTGTATATTTCATTGTTACCTGGATAAAATAATACACTAAGGGATAAATGTAGGTTATTGTAAGAATATAAATGTCTGCAGTATCCTAAGTGCCTTCAGTGAGGTACCCTTAGCTTCATAGCACATAGCTTCTTAAGGCTATGAGACTATTACATATTTTATATAGTTTGTGAGATACAGGCATATCAACCCAAAAACATTCAAAAGTGCTTTTTGAAGTGGAGCTCTAATATCCCTGATATACATTCTGCATAACCTAGACAGTCCCCTCCCCTCACCATTTTTCTTTTTTCTTCTTGCACAGATATTCATGACCGCCTATCATGTTTTAACCTTTAGGTTTACCGCATCAAAAAAAAAAAAAAATACAACAAATCCTTATTTTCATGGAACGTATATTTCATTGGGGTGGCGGGGGAGACAGACAATAAGCAAAGGAAGATTAGATAGACAAATGGATAGATTAATCAATAAATACTTTGGGAGATGTATCATATCAGACAATAAATCCAATTAAGATATTGGAAAGTTTGGAGAAGGAGTGATAGAGCAGAGGTTCATTCTGGCTGTTGTGTGGAGACAAGGGTTGGTAAGGTAGAAACTGAGAAACTAGTTAGGAATCTACTTTAGTAATTCATATTGGCAGTAGCTTCCTGAGGGAAAGTGGTATTGAAGAATGTGGTAAGAAATTGAGATAAATAGGGATATGCTGATAGATAGAATGTTGGGTATGAGAGAAAGGGAGAACTCAAGGGTGACCGGAGTTTTTCCTGTGTATCCAGTGGAATGACACTGCCATTTACAGGAAAGGGGAACGACAGGAGAGGATTTACTTTGTTTTATATAGATTTCACTTTTCCCTTCCCACTCAGTCTTTGCTGAAAACTAAAATAGACCAATTAGTATTTTGATTTAAATTCTTATGCTTAAAAGAAAGAATAACAATGGTGACAGCAATAAGTAACATTTGATAGTACCTATAGTTTGCAAAATATTTTAATATCCAGTCATGGATCTGCGATGTATGATCACCCTAAAGATTTCTTTCTGTACCTACTCCTAACCTTCAGAACAAAATACATAAATTTTTCTAGAGATATAAGGTATTTTATAAGATACTTTATAATGCATAAAAAACAGATAATATGTACCAACAAAATGGAAAAAGGAAAGATATGTTTCTTGAAATATATCAATTAAGAGTTAAGAAAAAGTAAAAATGGACCATAAAGAATGGTATTATGTATTAAGCTGTGAATTAATATATATGCTATAATTTGTCTCTCAGATCCAAGGTTCATTAGTGCCCACCTCATCCCAGAGAGTGACAATCCTGAAGATGACAAAGTATACTTTTTCTTCCGTGAAAATGCAATAGATGGAGAACACTCTGGAAAAGCTACTCATGCTAGAATAGGTCAGATATGCAAGGTGAGGTAAAGAAAAAAAATGAGAAGGATGTCATTTTCCCATAACAACTTTGCTTTTTAAAATTTTCTACCTGTGTGCACATACAATAAAAATTTTGGCTACAGTTTGACTGATATAACAAATAAATGGTAAATAATGATTGAATATTATAGTTGGTTATGAGTAACTCTACACAGTCAAATATGCAGGTAGAGGTTGTGAAGTAACTGGCATTGTTTCATAATTACATTACATAATATCTGTTTGAAATTTTAGAGTAATAAAATGATTTTATTTTACCTGGGAGAAGATAGTTTATGTTTTTTCAGTCCTAGCACAGTTTTCGATACCTTGTAAGTTTGTTAGTTTTTGTTTTGTTTTGAGACAGAGTCTTGCTCTGTCCCCTAGGCTCGAGTACAGTGGTACAATCTCAGCTCACTGCAAACTCTGCCTCCCTGGTTCAAGTGATTCTCCCACCTCAGCCTCCCAAGTAGCTGGGATTATAGGTACCTCCTATCACGCCTAGCTAAGTTTTGTATTTTTAGTAGAGGCGGGGTTTCACCATGTTGGCCAGGCTGGTCTTGAACTCCTGATCTCAGATGATCCGCCCCCTTCGACCTCCCAAAGCGTTGGGATTACAGGCGTGAGCCACCGCGCTTGGCCTACCTTGTAAGTTTTGAATAAATATTTGTTGTTGGAAGATGTGAAGTATTCATTTAAGAGAGAAAAACATGAAAGCTCGTTTGTACAAATTGATTGTAGCATCCTATGTACACATATACACACAGCACACACACAAACACCCATACAAAAACAATTTTGAAGCTGTGAGCTTTACCTATCTGAGGTATTTCACTCATTGTATGGCTTAATGTCAAATGTAATATTGCATTATACTGTTAGATAAATGGAATAAAAATTGCTCAACAAACACTTATAGATTAATTAGTATTATCAGTGTGAAAATACAATAGTGCCATTTGTTTCCCTCTATGATGCATAGTGCAGTATTTATGCAATATGAAAAAGTTAACTGTTAGTATATATTAAAGCACCCTTCAAATAAAGAAAATCATAAGCCACATTCCATGATCATCTTAAAATTGAATTCTGTCTTTTGAAGAAAGCATCCTGAAATTTTAAAAATCTGTTTCTTTCTATGTGTGACCTGTTACCTCAATATGATCTAACTATTATCTCTAGTGTATTCAATTACTGAAAAATTAAAAGTTTTCAATACTTGAAAACATACAAATAACATGTGAAGTAGGTGAGACTTTTTTCTCTACAAAAATCATGTCATATTTAAAAGCACTACTTTCAAGCCTTAAAAAAATCTTTAAGGTGTATAAAAGTATATAAACAAAATATAAATCAGTTTTACTCTAAAGAAGCATGTTCTCTCAATATATGTACATAAATATCATTTTTGAAAACTATAGTTTCTAGTAAACACCTACCACAATAATAGAATGTATTACTATGCTTAGGTTAAATCAGTTTTCTTCAAGGTGAGAAGCCTTTCAAAATGTTTTCTCTGGAATGAGTTTCCTTAATTAAGGGTTATTCAAATATTTTCTCAACGTGTTGTTTGTAAAACATAAATTGCTTCAACTCCTTCAGCTCATGAAATATTTGATGCTAGCATGCTTTTGTCTGAGATCTATTTTTTGTATGGGTATTTAAGGCATATGTTTATCATCCGTTCTTTAAATACTCACTGAATGCCTACTGTGTACAAGCACTGGCTGAGAACCCGCCTATGTAGGTAAGATCTCAATGCACAGTAGGTAGGAGAGAGAGCATTATACCAAAACAAAACGAATTCATTCATTGCAGAGTAGAAAGGAAAGTTAAGTGATTTTTAAGATTCTATTATTTATTTTAATAGACAATAAAAATTGTATATATTTACTGTGTGCAATATGATGTTTTAAAATGTGCAGGCATTGTGAAATGGCTAGATCATGCTAATTAATATGCATTATCTCACGTACTTATAATTCTTCATGGTGAGGACACTTAAAATCTACTCTTTTCACAAATTTCAATAATAAAATCATTGTTATCAATTAAAGTCATGATGTTGTACAATAGATCTCTTAAACTCATTTCTTCTATCCAAGTGAAATTTTATATCTTGGACCAAATATCTTCAACCCTCCCCCAAAGCCCCTGGTAGCCACGGCTCTACTCTCTGCATCTTTGAGTTCAGCTTCTTTTTTTTTTTTTTTTTGAGACGGAGTCTCCCTCTGTCGCCCAGGCTGGAGTGCAGTGGCCGGATCTCAGCTCACTGCAAGCTCCGCCTCCCGGGTTTACGCCATTCTCCTGTCTCAGCCTCCCAAGTAGCTGGGACTACAGGCGTCCGCCACCTCGCCCGGCTAGTTTTTTGTATTTTTTCAGTAGCTGCGCCCAGCCTCAGCTTCTTATATTCTACATATAAGTGAGGTCACGTGGTATTTGTCTTTCCATGCTTATCTCATTTCTCTTAATATAATGTCCCCCGGTTTATTCATGTTGACTCAAATGACAAGATTTCCTTCTTCTTGATTTTTATTTTTAAACTGTAAATTGATAATTATGACTACATAAATTTATGATTACAAAGCAATGTTATGGGCTGGGCGCGGTGGCTCAAGCCTGTAATCCCAGCACTTTGGGAGTCCGAGACGGGCGGATCACGAGGTCAGGAGATCGAGACCATCCTGGCTAACCCGGTGAAACCCCGTCTCTACTAAAAAATACAAAAAACTAGCCGGGCGAGGTGGCGGGCGCCTGTAGTCCCAGCTACCTGGGAGGCTGAGGCAGGAGAATGGCGTAAACCCGGGAGGCGGAGCTTGCAGTGAGCTGAGATCAGGCCACTGCACTCCAGCCCGGGCGACAGAGCGAGACTCGGTCTCAAAAACAAAACAAAACAAAACAAAACAAAAACAAAGCAATGTTATGATTTATGAATATAATGTGGAATAATTAAATCAACTAGTTAACACACCCATCACCTCAAATACTTATTTTTTGTGGTGAGAACATTTGAAATTTACTCTCTTACTATGATTTTAAATGTATAATACATTATTATTTATGATACCACATTGTGCAACATATCTCAAAGAAAATACTGTTTCTTCCGCTAATCTAATTGATTTTCTTTGTTTTAAGGCTGAATTGTAGACCATTGTGTAAAGGGACGACAATTTCTTTATCCATTGATCTGTAGATGAACATGAATTGATTTTATAAGTAATCCCTTGAATAAATAAAGGGACTACTCACAATAAATATACCTTAAAAAGTCAAAAAAAACTTGAGGGAATGATTTGACCACAAATGTAACAATAAGTGATAGCTACCTATATCTGGTCATTTCAAATGAATAGGAACTTTTAAAACATGAGGAACTGTATTTTATGTTTGTCTGAAGATAGGAAGAAAACAGAAATATTTGAAATTATCATTTGCATTCACAGTGCCTAATACTGGTGTTCCCTTCTTTCAGAATGACTTTGGAGGGCACAGAAGTCTGGTGAATAAATGGACAACATTCCTCAAAGCTCGTTTGATTTGCTCAGTGCCAGGTCCAAATGGCATTGACACTCATTTTGATGAACTGCGTAAGAAGCTAGTGTTTATGTATAGAGAATATTTGTTCAGACTTTGCCATTCCATAAAAAAGCAACTTTCTCCAATTTTGTTTTTAAACAGAGGATGTATTCCTAATGAACTTTAAAGATCCTAAAAACCCAATTGTATATGGAGTGTTTACGACTTCCAGGTAAACAACTTTTTAACTACCTTATGGAAACTTCATGTTATTTAGGTGGTATCCAAGTACCCATAATTTGTGAAAGTATATTTTGAAAGACAAGTGTTGCTTTAACCTTTGAGCTGTTGTGTCTTCTTGGGTGACTGAAAGAAGTTATGATCTATGTAGATGTTTGTTTTTTAAATGAATTTTAGACAAAAAATCATCATTGTAATGATGTGAATGTGTTATGGTGAAACAGTTTGAAATGTTTATGTCATCTTATGCACATCTTTGATTTTAAACCTTTGAATAAAATGTAAAATATTATAGAGATGGAAGTCTGAGTTTTGGGAAGAGTTTGTAGGGATATAAATTAAAGATGGAAAAATTAATTTAAATTTGTTGAAAATATAACAGAAACAATTCTCTGTCTCTTGATCTCTCTGTCACTTGAGTCAATTGCTAATGAATGAGATAAGAGAAAAGCCCATCAGCAATTCCACTGAAAGTCCTATCTTTGACCAGATGATTAGTATGGGAATCTGGGGACAAAATACATCTACAGATGTCAAAACAGTTCATGGTTCTTCCCAGTATGTCTATTCCACAGATGGGATATTTGCTACACTTTTCTTTGGTCTTTAAACCTTTAACCCTAGAACTAAACTAGAAATGTGTATGTTTGGAGAAAACTGATTGTTTACAAAACAAATTTTTAAATGGCCTTTAGGTAATTTAAAAAATTATTAATACAATCATCACTTCTCAACCTTTAAGATAGTGTGAAAAGTTATTAATACAGCAATTGAAGACCCTTTACGTTGTATAAATAGCTTTAAAACTTTTTAAGTGAGTAAATAGATTCTCTTTGTAAAAAAATGTACTTTTTTTTTCTGAGACTCCATTTGGTTTTTTACTATCTACTTATAACCCATATTTTAAAATAATCATGTAAAAAGACATAAAACAAACAAACAAACAAAAACCTTCAGCATTACAGCACTAGGGTTACATTATAACCACATAAAAAGATGATAAAAACAAACAAGAATCTTCAGCATTACAGCACATAATAAAAACAAACAAAAACCTTCAGTGTTACAGCCTTATTATTATTTTATTTTTTATTTTTTGGAACCAGTGTCAAACTCAAACTTAATTTCCTTGTCCTTTTATCTCCTTTTATCCCTGCCCTGCTTTTCCTGCTCTTTCTCTACTGGCTCCTTCCTTTCTTCCTTCCCCTTCTACTTCCTCTTTTTCTCTCTCTTCCTCTTGCCTCCTTCCCTCTTTCCTCACACTTCTCCTTTTCCTATTTTTCATGCTCCCTAAGTCTTGCTGTCAATTAAGCAGAGATTATATCCCTCCAGGCTATTATATTCAGTATAAAGTTCATGTTAACTGGGGTTGTTGAAAGAAACACATATACATTTACATGCATATAAAGAAGGATATGCACTGGGATGTGAATGAAATGTTAAAAGAAAAATAATTTTAAAATCAAAAGTCAGGAAAAGTAGCGCAAGTAACTTTGATAGTAAAGAAAATGATTAACTGCAATGTCCAACACTGTTTTATTCTGTGACTATTAAAGCCACTACAAATTGCTTGGATGTTTTTACTCAATAATTTTTAAAAATCACATAAAAATTAATAAATCTGTATTTCTAAAACTATTTGAAGTTCTTCATACCTAAATAATATTTCTTCCCTTTGGAAAAAAAAAAAAAAAAAAAAAAAACCAGAATGACTAAGCTATAGAACTTAAGAGACTCAAACAAATATTAATCCATTTCTTCTGGTTCCTCATTGCTTAGTGCAGTGGCTCAAATTTGAGTCTGCATCAGAATCTCCTAGAGAGCATGATAAAATTCAGATTCCTAGGTCCAGAGTTTCTGACTCTAGAAATTAAATGCGACCTAAGAATGTGCAGTTCACACAAGTACCCAGGTGATGCCCATGCCGTTTGCCACCTTTTGAGAGCTAGAGATAAAATAATTTCACCTCTTTATTTCAATAGAATGGATATTTGTATGTGAGTTTCAATAGCTACATATCATACTCCTTAAGTATTTCGATGATAGCTGATTTAATCAAAGATAAGCAACATAAAGAACAATGGAAAGGGGATATATAACCCAAACATTACAAGGTGTGATGTATCAAGTATGCACTAATTTGCTATTTGTTCTGCTATGAAAATGTTATTAAATTCTATAAGTATTTATTGAGGTTTACTCTCTGAAATGCCATGTGATATATAATTTAGGTAGCCGAAAAGAAGCCACGCATGGTCTCTTCTCTCATGAAGCTTGCAGTCTATGAAATGCTCTCTATATGCAGCAGTTTCCAATAATAAACTGTAGAGAGCCCATGCTGTTCATTTGGTCTGATTTATAGGTAATTTTCAAGGGGGAAAGTTTGGTTAAAAGATAAGCATTCCATATTTTAAATGTGCACAACTGTTTAATATCTTTGTATAAATACATTACTCAAGCCACATTTCTATAAGCCTAATAAAATGGAAAATTGTGGCAATTCAGTGGCTTGCTTCCAGTTTACCTGATTTTTTGTTTAGCGAACAAAATTTTCGTTTAGTGAAATGATGAGTATAATTGCTGTAATTCTCCACTTTAATTGAGTGAAATAGGTACTCACGTAATTATTTTCTGTGTTAGAAAGAGCTGATTTTAAGTGTCTTCACAAGAATCAACTTCCTACTTGATCTAATACTTTTGGGAATTTAAAAATAATACAATGTGACACATCATTTGACACTATTTTTTGTACTAGTTTCAGCCTACAAAGTGAGTTCTTAAACATTCTTGCTAATTTAAAAGTTTCCTGGGTTCTGTAATAATGCTTGAGACTTAATCTACATTTTTAAAAATTTCCCCATGATATTAAAATTACCTATTCATTTATAGCTTATATGTATTTGTTTTTCCTATCAAAACCTAGTACTCTATGTTTCATATGAAGGCATATATTCTGAGTACTAAAGCCATTTTCAGCTATGCCTTCTATTTTTAAGAAATCACAATTTTTTGTTCTTTTGTGTATTGTTAAATGCATACACGTGACTAGAAAAATCCTAAACATTATTGCTAACAATTTATATTCATATTGTAATAAATAATATCAAAAATGTAAGAACTCAGTATCAATATTTCTCTTACCATTGTATAAAGATGAACCTCTGTTTTTATTCTTCTTGTCTTGTTCAGTAACATTTTCAAGGGATCAGCCGTGTGTATGTACAGCATGAGTGATGTGAGAAGGGTGTTCCTTGGTCCGTATGCCCACAGGGATGGACCCAACTATCAGTGGGTGCCTTATCAAGGAAGAGTCCCCTATCCACGGCCGGGAACTGTAAGTAGCTTAGGTGTTTATGAGATGAATATATTTCTGCCAAAGGCCAAAAAACAGTGCAGCTACAGACAGATATTAAATGTATCCTGTAATGTAAAAAAAAGATTTCAAGATTGTAAATTAAAGCAAGACAAAGATTTTCCATGAGTGAATGAAATTTCACATTTAAAAACATGTTCTTTACAGATGTCGGTGCTTAAATTCAGTGTAAGATATAAATCTAAAATTATTAAATCTTATTTTAATTTTTGATAACACATTTCTAAATTTTTGCAAACTATTTTTACATGCTAGTAGAGAAGTGCAGAAATAATTTTCAGTCTCATGAAAATACACTTTATGGTGTCTTCCAGGTTTTTACATAAATGTTTGATATTTCTATAACCTTAATTTTATAATTTACATACAAAACAAGAAATACAACCTTACTTTCCTTAACTGTTATATTGTTGTACTATTGTGCATGTATATACACATACATAGACATATATATGTGTGTATTTATATATACTCCTCCCATTTCAAAACACATTCATTTTATTTCTCATGAATTATTAATTTTTTCAAGCTAGTGGCAAAGACAATTGATTTCTCATTCTAAGCTTCTTGTAAGATCAGGAATCTCTTATAATTACATTTTAGCTCCCAAGCTTTTACATTAAATGGTAGAAATTACTTAAGTGTAAGACTAAAAGCAAGAGATTGAAGATATTGTACTCTATAAATGCTTGCACTGCATGAATAACTATAGTGAAAGGAGATGGTGAAATCTTAATTTGTCATTTTTGCTGTATTGTCTTACATAGAGTGTTTACATCCAGAGGTGAGTTTACGCCAGTGCAAAACCAGCATCTTTCTGGCTGCTGGGGCCATTTTCGCTTCTGCTTGGTCATGACATGCATTCTGATTGGTCACTTTTTGTGCAATGCAGGTTGTTAAACACTTTTCCCTATCACTGGGATTATTTTATTTATTACATTTCTCGATGGTACTTTTTTAGCATTATGTTAGAAACAAAACAATAAAGAATAGTTTATATTGTTTTTCAGTTTGAAAAGAGAATTTGTATTTTAGCATGATGCCATAGTAAAAAGTTAAATGTATTCAATAAAATTATTCTGAGCATCTCTAATTCAAAGATTAATTGCATTTAGTTGTAGTATACTCCATTCATTATGTCAAATACTTCATCTATTTTACTAATAACACTCATGCTTGTGGCACTAATAGAGGCACCAAACTTCTCCTGTACACTGAATTCATTACATACATTCGTAATTTTGCCTAAGAATTAGTGACATAACTAAATCTCACTGAGAATTAAAATATATTTGGGAAATATATACTATATATTGCACTACTCTTTTCCTTTATTTTATTTTTGAGACAGATTCTTGTTCTATTGCATAGGCTGCAGTGCAATGGCATGATCTCAGTTCACTGCAACCTCCGCCTCCCAGGTTCAAGCAATTCTCCTGCCTCAACTTCCCAGGTAGCTGGGACTACAGGCTTGCACCATCACGTTCAGCTAATTTTTGTATTTTTAGTAGAAATGGGGTTTCACCATGTTGGGCCAGGCTGGTCTGGAACTCCTGGCCTCAAGTGATCCACCTGCCTCGGCCTCCCAAATTGCTAGGATTATAGGTGTGAGCTATCATACCTGGCCTGAACTGCTATTTTAAGTAGAACCATTGAGGCCATGTATTATTATATGATGTACAGTTATGTTTATTAGATTTTAATCAAAAGATACTGTTCTCTTTATCATAATAGTGTCCCAGCAAAACATTTGGTGGTTTTGACTCTACAAAGGACCTTCCTGATGATGTTATAACCTTTGCAAGAAGTCATCCAGCCATGTACAATCCAGTGTTTCCTATAAACAATCGCCCAATAATGATCAAAACGGATGTAAATTATCAATTTACACAAATTGTAGTAGACCGAGTGGATGCAGAAGATGGACAGTATGATGTTATGTTTATCGGAACAGGTAAATTTTTAAATTTCACCTGTAAACTTTTTTCCAGAACACTATGTTTAACTGATTAAGTAAAGTTGATTTTCGAACATCACAGGGGTTGGGGTGCCAACTCTCTGTGCAATTGAAAATCCACATATAACTTTTGATTTCCCCAAAACTTAACTACTAATGGCCTACTGTTGACTGGAAGCCTTACCTATAACATAAACAGTTGATTAGCTTCACATATTGTATGTCATATGTGTTAGATATTGTATTCCTACAATAAAATAAGCTAGAGAAAAGGAAGTGTTCTGAAAATTTAGGGAAGAGAAAATATATTTAATATTCCTTAAGTGGAACTGGATTGCCCTTGTCTTCCTGTTGAGTAGGTTAAAGAGAAGGTAGAGTAAGAGTTGGCATTGCTCTCCCAAGGGTGGTAGGAGCAGATGAAAATTTGTATATAAGTGGACCACACAGTTCAAACCCATGTTGGTCAAGGGTCAAATGTATACTAAGAACTGAGGCCAGTTTCTACAGTTACTTTCAAGGTATAATTCACCTTTAATAAATGAGTAAATAACATGAATATTCTTTCATTATAAATTTATTATCTTTTCAGACAAGCTGAGACATACTAATTTAAAATAAATTCCCTTCTCAGTGAAAAGTTGATAAGTTTAATCAGGTAAAGCTAATGATTAGGTAAGCAATCAATATTTATAATTGCATCATAACTTTTCTGGCCAGTGGCTTTTTAGAACAAAGATATATTACTCAAGTCCTGCCTTAAATTCCCAAGACATTCAATAATAGTTCCAGAATATTAGTGTAAAATTATCTGAACTTTAAAATTACAATAATGTGAACATCATCTAGTAAATAAATGTTAGCAATAAAATTTTTTCAGTGTTTCTGCCATACAATGAAAAGAAAACAAAATTCGTTAGAAAAGCAACATAATTGATTCAAATAATTCTTAGATACATTTCTATGGACATTTAACAATTCATTTTACTAATTCCATAATTAGAAACAGACTTTTTCAGGTATATTTTAAGAATGAATTCCATTGTTATTATGACATATTATTTTATTTTGTTCCCTGCTCTTTTTAATAGTAATATTATTTTTGAAAGTCCTAGTTACAAATCTGTTACTTGCTACTTAGGGTCAGATTCCAAGGTAATAAATTTCTAGTCTCCATTAACGCTGTTAACTGACATAAATCAATGGGGAACAGAGTGAGTGTTCCACTGAAACCTTGTATAATAACATTTATTTTCCCTTAGTGAGAAACAGAAAAAAAAAACTGCATTAACTACAGGGGAATGGCAACCATATAGTAAGTGCTTTAAAGACTTAAAGTTTTATAACAAAATTGTGAAATACTTATGTTATCAGGTGTAACAGTGTCAGGTTCTGAGCAATACATTAAAGTCCACTTTTATGAGTGAGAAAGTTTCTCTACCAAATAAAAGAATCTCAAGCAGACCCAGGGTTTCATAAAAGTCAATGAATTGCAAGTATCAATTTCTGGTTATAAATATCCTTAGAACATATAAGAAATAGTATTTCTCTCGGATAAACATTAGTTTATCATTCAACATCAAATTATAATTTCTTTTCTTTTCAGAGTAATTAAGTTTGTTAAGTCATGTCACACTTGCCTTTTCCTTCACCTCTGGCTTAAATGTATTGAGAATTCTCTCACTCACTGTCAAAGCAACAAAGCTTGCTTCTGGGTATTTGACCAAATAAACCTAATCATGAGCTTTTAATTCCTCTTGGACGCAACGTGTCTTTAAAGGCACCAATTTCATGAGTGTGTTGACTGTCTGATGATGTGGATGTCTATCGGCCAGTACAGACCAGGGTCATCTGTCAGCAAAGTAAACTGATTACAGTAATTTTATCATTTAACTAAGTTGCACATCGTAGTATATTGATCCTAGTTGAGTAATCTGATTCAATTTGTGTGAAATTGTTTGAAATACTAACTCAGTAAAACTTGATCTGGAAAAGAGATAAAACTGTGTTTGGGTACCAGAGACCTGATCAGAGGCACTGAGTAGATTAACCTAATTTACCTTTAATCTTTACTATTATGAGTAGCCTAAGGTCCTGTAAATATAGAAGGATCTTCTTAAAAGCGTACTTTTTTTTTATTTAACTTTACAAGGGATAAATTAGCAACCTATCTTCATCTCATATAACATATCGTGTTGGTTCTCCAAAAATAGTTATCAATGAATTTTTTTCTCATATAATTTATTCTTCGTTGACAAGATTTTCTTCACAATTACTTTGTTGAACTTGATTAAGAGGAACCAATTGAGGCCAACTAGATTTGATCAAGTTTAGTCAGAACTAGAAGGTTGAAGAGTACAATTTTTGAATTTAATAAGCCCCTGTTCCTCATTCCATCAAGGAACAGGAACATACTTGTAATACTGGAAAATTAATAACTTTTAAGCCCAACTTAAAATAAGAGTGACAACTTTTGTTATTAAAATAAGTTGTCTCTTTCAAAAATCTAAATTAGAAAAATAAATAAGGTTTGAAATCTCTATAAAATGTGTTCAATATTTTTATGCTTTTGGCTTCTGAATGTTAAATTTCCTTAATGCTCTAAAATGGATTAACCAAAGTGTGCATTTGTGAAAAACCACAGCCATAAGTAATCCTAGGTGTTTACTTTGAGAAATCGGGTTATTGTCATTCATCACATAATGGCCATTGAGCCATCATTAGGAACTTCTAAGTACTAAAGACTTTAAGATGACAAGATGAGCAACCAGGGCTCTGAAGCTCTGACTACTTCCCTTGCTTGACAACATTCCTTGCATTTTCCGTTTATATTGAGTCTTCATAGTAGGACCCTGATTTTGTAATAAAAGTGGAAGAACCTGTCATGACAAACTGATATTATTTTTAGGTTTTGTTTCTGAGACACCAGGCAATTAAGGAGATATTTTTAGAAATAATGAAAAGAATTGATCCAACCCAGGCAACCTCTGTAATAATTATTATATTTTAAAAAATGTATGCAGTCTCATGATAAAACCTTCTTCAAGGCTTAACATATTTCTAAAAATTCAGTCTTTTATATTCCAAGTTTGTCTTTATAGTTTACCCTTATACTTTGTCTAATTGCAAGAAATGCATTCGAATATGTATTTTACTCGTGTTTTGACCAAAAAACAAATTAAAAGGAAGACTGATATCAAAGCTTCTTTGTCTGACAAATACATATTTCATTCATTAACACTAAACTCTGTTCAGATCTACTTAACTTGTGGTCTTCTCCCCTCTTTCTTTCAAAGATGTTGGGACCGTCCTTAAAGTAGTTTCAATTCCTAAGGAGACATGGCATGATTTAGAAGAGGTTCTGCTGGAAGAAATGACAGTTTTTCGGGTGAGTGCTGCTTAATTTCAAGTGTCAACAAGTTCAGTTGTACGTCTTTCCCCCAGGACAGCTGCACACCGAACTTGGTATGGACAAGTAGTCTAGCATACATACCCTTCTAATTAGCTTGTCAATTAGAAAACCAGACACTAGTCAAAATAAACCTTGAAACTTTCAATGCTGGTTAAATCTAAAGATGTAAAGAAATATATTTTTGGCTCATATTTTGTTTTCTCAATAATAAAATATATTATTTACATTTTATATTATTTATGTAAGTTACCTCAATGAACAAACTCTTCACCACTCCTAAAATCTATTTTACACATTATAGTATAACTGAAATGATATGTAACTTCCATGAATGTACTAAAGGAAATACATTCAGAATAACAGAATAGTGAAGACATTTTAATCAATTTTTAGCTTATGTATGAATTATTTTATATTTTCTTAAAGAAATCATTTGTTAACAAAAGAAAATTTGAGAGGTCTATATCACTGACAGTAAATTTGTTATAGATTCCTAGTTTACACGCTTAAGAAATGTACAGATATTTATCCCATTATCCTGAATCACAGACAGCCCAGGGGAGTTGTATAGGGTTGGAGGAATGGGGGTACAGGTGAGAGGGGTGTTGGGTGGGTGAACGGAAAGAGGAGAACTGGAGTAGTCTAACATATACCACGTCTGTTATTCCTTTTGGGAAGTCAGCTAATAGAAATAGTTTAAATTGAAGCACACCTTGAGATGGTTAATGACATATGACGGAAAAATACATGCCTGTAAATGTGTTATTTGAATTTTTTGATAAAAGAATAGAGCAAACATCTATTGAGACATTTATAACTGCAAAAACAACAACAACAACAACAACAACAACAAAACACCAAAACCGTGTATTAGAAGAAGTTGGTAGACAGAAAAATGAGAAAATATTGTATCTAGTCTGACAACTTCAAGTGATCTCATTTAGTCTTCAGGTGTCTGTGGTAGTTTATGAAATGAATGGGCTTGATTAAAATTTTCAGTAGATTCAATATTTTAATGGTAAGCAGTTTTCCCAAGATGTCTTACCCCAATACTTTCATAACTATATACAATAAGTTATTCTTCCCTCTTCAGTAGTATTTTAAAGAAAAAATGAAGTAAAATGTGGAAAGCTCCTAATACATATTCATTCAACTGGCATTATAATTAACATTGAAACATATAACTGGTGAATTGTAACATAGATGTTTTATGATAACAAGCTACACAATGTTCTACTGGAAAGGGTTTAGACTCTACACTCATATCTACATGACAAATCCATTTGGAACACTTAAACCATTCCTCTGAACTTCACCATCAGTAAAACAGTGAGCATAATACCTATTTCACCAGGACACTGGAAGACTTAGAAACACTGTAGGTCATGCATCAAAGACAGTAACAGGCACTTAGCTCAAAATGTCATTGCTAATATACTTTTATTATTTTAGTTTAGCTAAACTGAAAATGAGCTACATTCCCAGTAGCCTTTCCTACTAATCCTTGGTTTAAGTCTTCAAAATAATAAAATAATCATAATTCTATTATGATTTTTACAATCAGGCACATTAGCCTTATTTATTTATAATAATTTGTATGCTAAGGTATCAAAGTGATCTAATTTATCAGTCTGGTATAGAGTGATGACTAATCCTTATCAATCACCATGTCCCATAGGTTACCCCAATGAACAAACACATTGGTACTTTATCTTAGAAATTAAAAACAACAACAGCTAACAACTATCCAAATGGACTCTGTTTGACCACTACAGAGTATGTTTAGATTTAGAAACCTATACGGGCACTCAGGGGTGGATATATAAATTGCTGTCTTGTCTTTATTGTTATATCTCCAAAACCTAAAATATCTTTTAAACCAACATGTATTAAATGAGTGAATTAATTAGTATTGATGAAAAAATGAAATACAAGAAATTAAAGAATTTAAGGCCTTCTTCAAGGAGACGATGCTTAAAGTGAGGTGCCCAAGTATGAGAAAAATAAACTAGGAACAGTCACAAATTATCATCCTGATTCTGCACCATATTATTCTCCAGTAGAAAACCTTTACCAACATATATTTGGAGATGAATTTTGCCACTACTGTTGCAAATGAAGTTACAGGAGACACTAAAATATGGTTATCTTAAGAATTTCTAATTTCCAGAATCTCTTACTTTTGCATTTGTCATGGTTCCTTTGCATATTTCCTTTCAGTTATAATACATTTTTAAAACAGGGTTCATTAACTAATTTCCACTGGAAATAAATGTATATTAGTACATATGATGGGATTGGCACAATGCTAAATTCTGGTGATACAGAGATGAACACTATAAAAGTGGTCTCTGACTTCATGCAGTTCAAAGACTATGATGTGTTATCAATCTCAGTTTCTAGGACTTACTTTTCTACCTATTAATGCAATTACATTTTATTTTGTAGAATTGTATCATATCACGACATTGTAAAAATAAGGTTATTTTTTATTATTTAATTATTTTCTGATATTATGAATTAGAATGTGCATAATTTTGCAGTGATATTGTATCTTAGTGAATTTTTATTATTTATATCTCCAGGGATTTTAAGTTTATATTCCACATCTTGGCTATGTTGTTTACTACATTAACAAGAATTTTAATTTAAAAAGGTGTTAATTTAAACTGACCTACTAAATGACTTTTAACAAAATTATGAAAATTATGAGACATTGGAAATCAACAATCTTGCGAGTATAGTCATGCACTGCATAACAACATTATGGACAAGAATAAATCCCACATAGGACAGTGGTCCCATAAGATTATAATGGGCCTAAAATTTCCTATTGCCTAACATTTTCAATAGCTTACTTTCTGTTATTTTACATTGTACTCCTTCTACTTATAAAAAATTAATTATAAAACATCCTCAGGCAGATCGTTCAGGAGGTATTCCAGAAGGTAGCATTGTTATTGTAGGAGATAATGTGTTATCTCCTATAATATAGAGATATCAAATATATGTGCTATTGACCCTGAGGTCCTTCCAGTAGAGCAAGATATGGAGGTGACAGACAGAGATATAGATAGATGATCCTTACCCTGTGTAGGCCTAGGCTAGTGAATGTGTTTGTGTCTTCATTTTTAACAAAAGGAGTTTAAAAAGTAAAATAATAATAACAAATTTTAAATATAATAATAGTTCATAGAACAAGAATATAAGGAAAGAAAACATGTTGGGACAGGTGTATAATATGTGTTTTAAGCTACGTGTTTTTACAAAAGAGTCAAAAAGTTTTAAAAATTCAATAGTTTATATTGTAAAAAATTTACAGAAAGCTAAGATTAATATATTACTGAAGAAAGAAAACTGGTGACTACAAAGTCTACAGTGGTATATAGCAATGTCCTGGGCCTTCACATTCACTCACCACTCACTGACTGACTTGACCAAAGCAACTGCCAGTCCTGCAAGCTCCATTCATGATAAATACCCTACACAGGTGTACCATTTTTAAATCTTTTCGACCATACATTTATTGTACCTTTTCTATGTTTAGATATGTTTAGATACACAAATACTTACTATTGTATTATGATTGCCTAAACTATTCAGTACAGTAGCATGCTACACAGGTTCATATCCTAGGAGGAACAGACTGTATCATCTAGCCTAGGTAGTAGATAAGTGTACTTTATGATTTTTCACACAATGACAAAATCATGTAATGATGTGTTTCTCAGAATGTATCTCTGTCATCAACCCATACATGATGGTACGAGTATTTAATATCTATTAGATTTTTTTTTTTTTTTTAGCATTTTGCAGTTTCCAGAGAAATACATAACTGACTTATACCTTTGATAGCTATTAGATGACATTTGTGTAGCATTTAAGATATCATGCAGTGGCTCACGTCTATAATTCCAGCACTTTGGGAGGCCGAGGCGGGCGAATCACGATGTCAGGAGTTCCAGACCAACCTGACCAGGATGGTGAAACCCCATCTCTATTAAAAATGCAAAAAATTGTCTGAGTGTAGTGGTGGGTGCCTGTAATTCTAGCTCCTCAGGAGACTGAGGCACAATAATCGTTTGAACCTGGGAGACGGAGGTTGCAGTGAGCCAAGATTGCACCATTGCACTCCAGCACTGGTGATGGAGTGAGACTCCATCTCAAAGAAAAAAAAAATGTTTCATTATTATCAATCTGTAACAATTAAATGTAAATGAATACTATTGTGCTGGCATGGAAATGCTTGTTTCAGACTTTACAATTTTGGAAAAAGATTGTGCGTGAACAATATTCCTTTGACAGAAAACCATTTCAGTTCTCTTCCATAGTCTCTGCTATGCATTATTGTCATTATTATTTCTTTGGCACTCAAGTAGACAAAACATATTTGGGCAGAGTTTAGACAAATATTTACTTTCAACATTCTATTCTATCAGGCAAAGTTCATACATATATTGTGGTCTAGCAATTGGAATATTTCACTGTCAAACTTTGTTTAATTTTACAGTGGGAAGGAAGAAAAACCCCACAACACATTAAAGCCATAGCTATATACAGTGAAATAAGCAGACAAATTTGACTGTTTCTTTGTTTCTATTTGAGCCATGTAAGGCAATCCATTTAAAATAAAATACTATAAAAAAGGTCAGGGATAACTTGACAAGGTAAATAGAAAAGTTAAAGATTCAGGGTCGTGGTAGTATCTGATATTCTTGGATTTTATTAAAGACATTTAATGATACACAACCAGTTAATTTTACCATATTATCATCTTCACGAGACCATGTTCATTATGTGTTCTTGACAGAATGAATAACCAAACCTCATATAAATACATGAATTAAAACCAGTATTACACCCATTCCCATTTTGACGTTGGTTTCAGAAAAACACCCTGACTAATCATACATATTCCAGTGGTTTCAGTTACATCCAATATACTTTTATTTGGGGTGAAATCAAATCTCCATCAGAGTATAGAAAGAAAAATATTCCTTAGTAATGAACATTTTCATTTTTGAGTAAAATTTTAATAAGTAATAAGAGGTGAAATAAAACTGGCATTGGTATAGGACTCTAGAAATGACTTTGATTTGCTATAAACTACCCCAAATGACATTAAAGTACTAAGAAACAAGCCTAATTCCAAAAATGATTTGCAATCATAAACCTGAATTTCAATCGTATTTATTATGTGATTCTGAACACGTTAAAGTCAATTGAGCCTCAATTTTTTCGTCTGACAATAAAGACTGTGATTATAAATACGTTTAAAAAGCGTTTTGTTTTAAAATTAAGATTACTAGTAAAGGCTGGGTGCAGTGACTCATGCCTGTAATCCCGGCACTTTGGGAAGCCCAGGCGGGAGGATCACGAAGTCAGGAGTTTGACACCAGACTGATTTTTCAACATGGTGAAACCCCGTCTCTACTAAAAATACAAAAATTAGCTGAGCATGGTAGCGCATGCCTGTAATCCCAGCTACTCAGGAGGCTGAGGCAGGAGAATCACTTGAACCTGGGAGGTGGAGGTTTCAGTGAGCTGAGATCACACCACTGCACTCCAGCCTGGGCGACAGAGTGAAACTCCGTCTCAAAAAAAAAAAAAAAAAAAAAAAAAAAAAAAAAAAAAAAAAAAAAAAAGATTACTAGTAAATGGTTGCTATTGTTAACTAGTTTTACAAATGAAAATCTCTTTTAAAATGCTTGAAAATTCCATACATATACCTTGTTTTATAAAAATACTCAGAAGATACAAAAGCCTAATTTATGCTGATTTCTATTTAACTAGTCAGTTTGGGATTTTCTTTCCAGTACAATCAAAGAGGGTTTAGTTTTGAGACTGAAAGGTTATATCAAGTTGCAATGCTCTTAGGACAGTGGGCTTTATTTATAGTTCTACTGAACGCATGAAATTGCAAGGCAGTTACATTGATAACACATTTTAAACCCAATTTGTGAAATATTACATGAACAGCTGAGCAGACAAATGAAAGAGTTTAATTTTTGTTCAAATGAAAACATAATTGATGCTTTCCTAACCTAGTCTATTAACTCATTCTAAAAGTGTCCTCGTGTTTACCATCCAACAGGCTGTGTCAGAATCTCCTGGGATCAGCAGGTTGAAAAGCTTTGCAAGTGAGAAAGTTTAATAAGGACTAGATTAACATATCTGAAAAAAATTATAAATTGGAGTCATAGAAAGCCTTGAAAAGATGCTAAGTTTTAATTTTATTTTTACTCGAACACAAATTAAATGCAACTGAAACCAGTTTCATGAAAACACGCTTATGAAGCTACATCTGTTTTAAATGGAAGTCATATTCACTACCCGCTATTTCTCAGAAAAAAAATCCCCATAGCTTGACATTTAAACGAATGTCATCTTAATATATTGTCTATAAAAATTCAACCACAGACAGCATATAGTTCATCTTATTCCAAACTGTTATTAACTTCCTGGTCTAAATAATAAATAAGTTTCCTTTAATTAATGGATTCTAGAATCTTAAGAACGTTAAAATCTTAATATGATACAATGGAGTCTGTTATGTACTAGGGTTTCTTTTATGTTTTACCATTCATAAATGAAATATTTTTTATCTACCTTATAGATATTTGTTTTTTGTATTATTAAGGAACATGAAATTTATAAATATTAATCACCTTCATTTTTGAAAGTACTTAGAGCTAGCTAATTTCACTTCAATTACATTAGCTGTTAATACTTCTCTGCCTAAGAAACACTTTCTTTGAAATTTGATTGTAAACTTTCCATCATAAAAACCTTCATGAAATAAGCTCCTTAATAACCGCATAACTATTTTTTGTGAAATTGTTGGAATGAAAGAAGTATCTGTGGAAAATTTTCCTTACTCTTCTAAATTTTCTGTTTTGGTTATTGATTCTAATATTATACAAACCTAAATACAGTCTTCAACTTTTTTTTTAAAGCTGAATATCCATGATACATTTTGCCTTAGTTTTTGAGTTGAGGCTACTAAATTCTCAAGATTATATCTCTGCATAGAAAAAGCTGATAGACATTCCTTTCATCATAGTTGTCTTTATGATTGATAATTTTTGTGTAAAATTATATTTAATAATTAATATAATTCATTTAAGCTATAAAAATTGGAAACTATGGAAAATCTCTAAATTATACCATTACATTAATGTACCTCCTAAATCATTTCTTTCATTTGTGTCTCAGGCAGATTGTCTTAAATTTGTTAAGAAAATCCTGTTCTCAGCTCATCCATCAGGTTTGAAGTAGAGATTTGCAGTTCTATAGCACATAGGGAGTAATTAAAAACACAAGAGTTGGGAGGCTGAGGTGGGTGGATCACGGGGTCAGGAGATCGAGACCATCCTGGCTAACACACGCTGAAACCCCATATCTACTAAAAATACAAAAAAATTAGCAGAGCTTGGTGGCGGGCACCTGTAGTCCCAGCTACTTGGAAGGCTGAGGCAGGAGAATGGCGTGAACCCGTGGGGCGGAGCTTTCTGTGAGCCCAGATCGCACCACTGCACTCCAGCCTGGGCGACAGAGCGAGACTCCGTCTCAAGCAAACAAACAAACAAACATTCAAAAACATAAGAGCTTACTAGGGAAGAAAAATGGTATCCAAAGGAGAGTAGAAAGGAGTAGTCAAGGAACAGTACATATGTTAGGAGTGGCTGGAGGATGAGAAAAAGACTATGTTAAAGGTCATTAAGGAATAATTAATAAAGAATCCCAAAGCATAATGGAATTTATTACAGGAAGCAGTAAAGAAAGAATAAGTCGTCAATAGTAACATATAAAGTGTCCTATCAGCAATACCCAGTTCACTGGTGATTTCTGCTTCTGAAGATAGTAGGCCACCTCTCTAGAATAAAAGTTAGACTCAGCGGGTTGAGAAGGGAAGGCATTGGATGAGAGATGAACAAGCAAAAGCAGTGAGTGTAGACTATTCTAAATTATTTTTGAAGAAATTCCAGCTAAGCTATAAGAAACAAAGAAAGACTTAATAGAACGGCTACTTTATCTTAAATATAAATTAAGTGGAAGAAAGAGAGTATAGTAGAGTAAGTTGAAGAGAGGAGAGAAAGAGGAACATTGGTAAAGAATTTGTTCATTCATTTATTCATTCATGCAAATATGTATTAAGAACTTGTAAATACTAGGCATAATTCCAGGTGCTAGGGTTATGGCTGTGAAATAAACAGCCAAAATCTCTGTCCCAAATTGAGGGGGATGGGCAATTGGAAAGACACGTGAGACGCCTCAGCTGCCTCCTCACATCCTTTCACCTCATTTCTGATTCCTATGAGGAATCTTTTCTTTATGCCCCAGCAGGCCAAAAAACAAGCTAGAGTCACAGCTGGGGCTGTGGGAGACTTAACCCCCTGAGAGCATGGAATGAGGAATGGAATGAATAAGTACTTTTCTTGGTAGAAATCTCAGTGGACAATTTGGAGAGTCATTGTCAACTATCCTCAGAATTTTTTTCTTAGTATTGACTTCCATAATACACTTTTTAATAGATTTTTTTCCATCTTCTCAATCCTCAATTCTTTACTCTTGCCCCAAACCTGCAAACAAGATTTTATCTCAGATTCTGCTTTGGGATGTGTGAAGAAACTTACAAGACAAAAAAATGAATTATATATATCTATATAAAATTTATTGATTATTAAGACATATTAATAATATATTATTAGATCATGTGTGTGTGTGTATATATATATATATATATATAAAACCGGTAATAAGCCCCCCCCAAAAAAACTGAAGCAAGGAAATGAGATGGAAATGTGTGTGTGTGCATGTGCGTGTGGGTGTATGTGAAAGAGAGAGAGACGAGAGAGGAAGAGAGGGAGGAGATAATTGAATTAAACACTATATACCAAGCACATTTGTAATTTGTTTTACATGTATTAATTCATTCAGTCTTCTCACCAACCCTATAAGAGGCACCATCTAACTTTCAAATGAGAAAACTGAATTACAAAAAGTTTACACACTTTGCCTAATACTGCATTTCTGGCCAGATTTGAATCACAATTTGAGACCTGGCAGTTTGGCTCCGGAGTCCAACTCTTCACACTTAATTTAGTAGCGTCAGTCACCTACACAGTGAGGTCTTTTAAGATCCTTCGTTCCATCTAAGCCTCTTTCTTATCAGACCTCTCAGAAACCCACAAACAGTCTCTGTCTTCTCATCATGTTTGTCTTGAATGAAAGATATAGCCTGCAGCACAGTTCTTTGACAGTGAACCTAAAGGATGTAAACTCATGCGTTCAGTTATATAGGCTTTTGGTATCTGCCTACATCAAAGAACACAATTTATTTATGCAAGCCTATACACATTCATGATAAGCTCCAGATAGAACAATTAATGAAGTGCATTGGTGAGTGTTACTTCTCTAGTTATTACTCCTCTATGTTAACCTGTTGATAGACATTAAAGAGATTATATTCTCTGGCAAAGACCTGGGTGTAAGTCCTTGCACACGAAACTGTGTTTTTTATAATAAGGAAGTAATCTCATCCCACCTGAGCTCTTGTAGTCCTTTTCAGCTGGAAAGCGACCTACTCTCATCAGCTGTCATTGGTGTTGTTAGGAATGAGGCTGGCACTCTCAGCTAAGGCAGCGTTCTTCAGTTGAACAGAACAATTTTCACAGAATACCGACATCAGAAAGGACCACTCTGAGACCATGATGAATCAAGACAAAAGCAAAACCATTTTGTAATCATGTCTACAGACAAAAACATGAACATTGTCCAAACCACAAAAATGACCATATATACCCTATCCTGCCTATCACGAGTTATTGCTACTTCTTCACCAGTCACAGCTTTAGCCTTGCTTTGTTCTTCCCTTCCAAATGATGTATGAAGATACTTAACCATAGAATTACCCCTGCTTTTTGACAACATCCAAGGTAGAGAACAAAGCTCTGCTTCTTTGAACCCTCCCTCAATCACCTAACACAAGTCCAAAACATGTTTTTTCCAACACCTTCTCACTGTGCTCACTGCGCAGGCTTGTGTTTTCCCTTATATTTTAGCAAGCAATAACCCCAACTTGGTCAACTACAGGTATGTAGACTGTATGACATTGACACAATCTTATTACCTGCTCCACATATTTGACCCTTATATATTCAGTTTCTTTCATGTGTCTTATTTCCCAATCACATTGCTTCTTGTGGACACTGACGTTCTCTCTCTCTGAAAACTAATAGCAGTGCCTTTAGTTAATTAACTAATAGCTGACAGTTCTAATTGACCAAACACCTCACATATTTCTTTTTCTCCTTTAGGAACCGACTACTATTTCAGCAATGGAGCTTTCCACCAAGCAGGTACTATCATTATGTATTACCACTGATATACAATATTTTGTTAATTCTTGTGTTTCAAATAGATATATCTATTTATTTATCAAATTTCACAGATTTGTTAACAATTGTACAAAAATACAGAAGAAAACAATTATCATTCTTACAATAAGCTAGTAGATTAGAAACTGAAGATAGTTTTCATTGCCTTCATGTTTTTGATCAATCTCATCTGTGTTCTATAAACATATTTTCCGGATCATTATTTGTTATAAATTTTTACTTACAGCATATTTTGGCCATTTTAATATAATTTACTCAATACCCAATAATAATTTTCATCTTTTCTGATTATATATATATAGATAGATAGATAGATATATGTGTGTGTGTGTGTGTGTGTGTATACACTGAAATAGCATTGTGATATTTCAGGAATAAAAAAATTATAATTGATTCTTACTTTGCAAATATAAACAAAAATGCATTTTTAGAAGCTAGTAAAATTATTCACTGGCTATATGTGTTTGGAGGACTTTGACTTCAAAGTTAATTTTACTTTTCCAGTAGTATTGTATGCTAGAGAAAACAAAATGTGCATTTAACTTTGCCTAAATATCAAAGGAAAACAAAAAAGGTCACTGCCAAATAAGTTCTAAAACTTTATGAATTCAAAGATTAAGGGCAGCATGTTAATAGTCTTTCTATTCATATTGAATGAATGCTTTGGCAAGACACTTCAGAAAAGTCAATTGCTTCTAAATACTGTGTAATATGTGTAAACAAATATAGTTTTAATGTCTAATAAATTATATTTTCTCCATAAATGTTACCTAGACTTTCTTTTGTCAGTATATCAATGGTAACTTAAAAAAAAAAAAAAAAAGCAGAAAACAAAAACAAATACAAAGCAGAAAAAGCCAGAATGAAGTAGGGTATGCCTACTTACTGGAATAAAAACTTATATACAAAATTGTAAAGTGAGAATCATTTGGCAAATCTTATTTCTGAACCATTTACATGTTTTATCTCTGACCATACTTTATCCCTTGAACAAGACATTAAATTACTCTGCCAGTAAAATTCAGTGTGCATCCTTTCCCCACACAGACATATCAAAATAGATTGATAATCTCCAAGATATTTAGAGCAACCCAGAGAACAGATATGATTGACCTGATACTGTTATCTAACACTGCATAAGTATGTGTTCACCTGTTCTCATAATCTAAAAATTGTTAGAGGTTGGCAAATAAATCTGGGGATTTCCAGGATGGAAGCTAGACTGGGATATTCTTTCCTGTAATGATTTTTTAAATTATTTATTTATCCTCTGCTAAGCCTCATTGCCAATCTTAATTACACTAAATCTGCATCTATTTTTGTAAACCATGTATTTCTGTTTTACATTTTTAACGCTACTTAAAAATTACATATTAATCCAACATTTTACTGACAAAGAAAAACAATCTATCAATTTAAAATACCGTAAGAGAAGAAAGTGTCTTTTTCCTTTATTTTCCATTACTGGAAGAAATGATTTGATTTCGTTCAGATGTGACTCAATTTCATTCACGCTTATGGGCATTTTTAAAGTGAGATAGTAGTTTCAAGAGAGACAACTAGTGTTACAAGTAATTTTCTGGATAAATGAACCCATCTCCTCCTGTACCCCACACTTTGTTAAGGAGGATGGTGAGAAAGCCTGTGGTGATGTTAAATTGGGCAGAAAAAGCACATCAGGTTACTTACTAGTGACTGGTTTCTGCTCAATGGTGCCTAAAGGCTTACCCTATATTTCATGTGGATAGCATAATTATTTTTGCACTTCATTAATAATACTGCAGAATTATGGTAAAATGAACGTGATATTGAGTTATAGTTACTTGTGGCATTTTATCGCACTTCAGGTTTTTGTTATAATAATTTCAGTTGCCATATTTTGGTTTTCTATTCTTTGCACAAACTATTTCTCCGTTTTTCCCTAAAGGAATGTGACATAATTAGATGTTGTTATTTAGGTAATAACATTTTTCCTACTTAAATGTCATATTCTTAAAAAAATCTATAAATACATATTTTGTTCCTGCTTCTTAGAAGTTACTGGCCAAACATAGAGATCCTTTGATTGTAGGACTAACTTGATGAGTAGCTTTCCTAAACAGTTGCAAACACAACGTACGGATTGACATGTCCATATATTGGAAGTGCTTACCTTCAATAGTGTGTAAGTTCATTTTTAAAAAAGGATGCTGTGAAAGAAAGATGAAAGAAAGAAAGAAAGAAAGAAAGAAAGAAAGAAAGAAAGAAAGAAAGAAAGAAAGAAAGAAAGAAAGAAAGAAAGAAAGAAAGAAAAGGAAAAGGAAAGCTTAACAATACTTAATCTATTTTTCCCAAAGAATTTAACCATCATTTCTTAATTTGTCCTGGTTTATAGCAAAATTCAATACTATAATAAAAGTTGAATATAGCAAAAAATTGAGCACTTAGTAATAAACACTGTAATTTCATTTTTCCATGTAGTGAAATGGAATAATAATATTAATGAAGGTAAATGTTTCCACAATGGTTTAGATTTTATTATATTACATTTCCCCTTATTTACTTTGCTTGTAATAAGGTGTAAGTTAGTTGGTGAGATTTAAGCAGGTAACTATTTTCTATGTAAACACGCCCTATAACCTTAATATTTTCGTAGATTATCATAGGTACTTCAGTTCAGTCTGCATTCAATTTATCTGGTTACTTATATATGCAGTTTATAAATGAATGTCTTTGGAAATGCAATTTTGTTTATGTTCATTGTTAACTATTAGAAAATGTCTAGTATTAAAAAAGCATATCATTGTTCAGAGACCAACTTTTCTAAAACTTATTTTTTATTTAGAGAAACTAAACTTATTTAGAGAAACTAAAATACACTTTTGATGTCTTTTCAATGTATACCATTACATGTTTCAGTATTTATTTAAGTTTTATTTAAGGCTTACTACAATGATTGAATCCTCTAGTGCAAGAAAAGAGAGCTATGGTACCAATAATAGTAAACATGGAAAAATTGCAAAATAATTTTATTTCATTTTGTGCTTACATAAATTTGCAGCTAATACGCTACATTGGCTCAACTTCCTTAAAGGCATTTTAAAACTTGTACTGAAATCCTGAATTAGTAGAAAAACTATTTTTTAAATCTTCCATATTCTAGTTCTTTCAATACCACCAATTTCATTGAGAATAAATGTATTGTAGAATGTTTATCTGAATGCATATTTTAAAGACCCGTTAAACAGGCTCATTTTAATAAGGAAGTTAATTCTTAGAAAAATTATATGAATAGCTCAAGATCACACAGGGCGTTAATGGGCAGCGAGACCTAGAATCCAGGTAGCTTCATGCTCGACCCTATGCTTCTTCCAAAACACCTCAGCTTTTGGTTTGGCAGACTGCACCAGAGTGCACTTAGTTCCTCTTCTGAAAGATGTTTTTGAAGGGTAGTTATTTAGTAGTCTTTTTAAAAGTAATCTTCCTGGAGGTAGTGCAAGGGCAAGACAGTTCTTGGTGTTGAGCCCAAAGTTTTTTCAAATGTAAGCACCAAAATTTTGCCCCTTCCCATATTGTGCTCCATCACAGGCAACACAATAGGGTACTGAGAAGTCAGCAGCAATGATTCCTGCCTCTGGCCAATATGGAACACACGGTAATAAAGACATGTCAGTGTATGAGTATTATAAACAGTAAAGGTAAAAAAAGCAAACTTGCAAAGACAAAACTGTAGCTTTGAACATTACATTGGTTGGTATATTACTGTCTTCATCTTCCCTTTGTTTTATACTTAATAAAAGACATCTGTTTCAGTCAAATATTTAGAACTTGCTCTTGCTCCATTATAAACTGCCATCTTGTCTAGAAGGCCTTTAAAGAAATTATCAATAAAGGGACGATTTTTTAAACCCTTGATTTATCTCTGAGAAGTTATATATAAATAAACTCTTTTTTAAGAGAAAAAGAGATTTAAAAAACAAGATAATTTTTGTCACAACAGTAAATTGTTTCCACAGCAACAACTATATATTGGTTCAACAGCTGGGGTTGCCCAGCTCGCTTTACACCGGTGTGATATTTACGGGAAAGCCTGTGCTGAGTGTTGCCTCGCCCGAGACCCTTACTGTGCTTGGGATGGTTCTTCATGCTCTCGCTATTTTCCCACTGCAAAGAGGTAGGAACAATATTCAAAATAAATGAAATGTTTGCTAGTTATCCTATCTGATTCCAAGTTTGAAATAGCTTTCTTCAAATAAGTGCATCAACTTTTTCTAATGAATAAAAAGCTGTGGGGGCTGAAGGAAGGGCTTGTTTTGTTTTTTTCTCTTTTCTTCAAATAGTTAAAACAATCAGAAAAGAAGTCACAGAGAAAGTCATGAACAGAATCTAGACTGAGCCTTGTCCCTTTAGACCAAAATACTCTGTTTTCCAAACGTGTTCTTCTATTTCTATCCAGCAACATTCTGTCTCATTTTTAAACTTTAATAAGGCAATTTATGTCTCTGGATGAACAGAAAATGATCAGAGAAAGGAATTTATTTTCCTTTATAATCTTAGGTAATACACAGGTGCCTAATTATAAAAAGTCCAGAATAATTTATTTCTACTTTAAAAAATATTACATTTTAATATGTGATATATGTAATTTTGATTAACATCCCCAAATACATCTGTTTCAAGAAAATTTAAGTATTATTTTATTATAGTATCACCTTGCATTTGCAGTATTTGAACTTGAAACATAAAACCATGTAATAAAATATCTGTGCATATGCAATATATATGTATATATATATGCATATATGTATATATGTATATACACACATATACATATGTATACACACATATACATATACATATATATATATATATATTTTTTTTTTTTTTTTTTTTTTGAGATGGAGTCTTGCTCTGTTACCAGGCTGGAGTGCAGTGGCATGATTTCGGCTCACTACAACTTCTGCCTCCCAGGTTCAAGCAATTCTCCTGTCTCATCCTCCTAAGTAGCTGGGACTATAGGCATGCACCACCATGCCCAGCTAATTTTTGTATTTTTAGTAGAGACAGGGTTTCACCATGTTGGCCAGGATGATCTCGATCTCCTGACCTCATGATGCACTCGCCTTAGCCTTTGGGAGGGATTACAGGGATTACAGTTGTGTGCCACCGCACCTGGCATATATATACATATATATCTCTTAAATATACTCTTGATAATACTTAGAAGTATTTTCTGGACATGATTGAATAAAAGTTGCTAAGATGACTTTTCCTTCATTTGACAAAATAGCCCTTTCAACAGCGTATCCTTTACTACTCAGTAAAAGAAGGATGTCTTTCTCTATCATTATTTAGCAGGGTTTAGGAAATGAGAATGGTGGACGAAATTAACATACAGTATTTTGTTAATATGAGCCCAAAGATTAACAGCATGTATATCAACCTATTGAAACATATAATGAAAACCAGCTTTATGAAACCTCTGCATTTAGAAGCAATATAATTTGATTTCTTTATTGTTTATTATAGCTATTTTTTTCAAAGAAGTCATGAATGTAGATTTTCATAGCTAATGAGGTATGTCCTATAACATTTGTATCAGCTTGAATATTTGGTAAAATATTTGACCAAAGAAATGGCCCTAATGCCTACTTAAATCTTCTGATTACACACTTTAGATAATATTGACTGAGTGTAGAAAAATCTACAATTTAGTCTGTTACATAATCAGTCCAATGGATTAAAACATAGTATCCTGTTAATAATATTAAATCTATATGCAGTATTATATCATATAATACAATTATGAAACCTTCAACATTCAGAATTGAGGTAACATGTTTGTATTACCTTTATATAACCATTCATTTTGTTGAAATTTCAAATTTAAAATAAAACTTATTGTGGAGATAATGTCTGCTGATTAAAGAAACTGTAGGTAATTTAAGAAGTAGTGATATGCAGTCTTTACAGCAATAAAGTTAAATTTTTTAAGATTAAAAGTTAACGCTTCTCAAAAACGTTTAACTCTAGGTGGCTTTTATTTTACTTAAAAATATGGAATTCAGCCTGACGCTATGGCTCACACCTGTAATCCCAGCACTTTGGGAGGCCGAGGCAGGCGGGTCACAATATCACGAGTTTGAGACCAACCTGGCCAGCATGGTGAAACCCTGTCTCTACTAAAAATACAAAAATTAGCCATATGTGGTGGCGGGTGCCTGTAATCCCAGCTATTTGGGAGGCTGAGACAGAATAATTGCTTGAACTTGGAGGCAGAGGTTATAGTGAGCTGAGATTGCATCACTGCACACTCCAGCCTGGGCGACAGAGCAAGACTGTCTTGGGAAAAAAAAAAAAAAAAAAAAGTGAAATTTGTGTTTGAACTAAAATGAGTATTATTTCTTCTTCATGAGAAAGTTTATAATATTATCTAATTTAGTAATAATCTATTTGAATTTTAAGCTTTTCTTAATAAGGAAAGAGATAAAAAGAAAATCATAAACACATCTATAATAAGTTAAAACCTACACGTTATTAAATATTTGAAAAGTATTTATTGCATACCTACAATTCAAGATTGAAGGAATTTTCTTTTTTTTTTTTTTTTTTTTGAGATGGAGTCTGGCTCTGTCGCCCAGGCTGGAGTGCGTGCAGTGGCCGGATCTCAGCTCACTGCAAGCTCCGCCTCCTGGGCTTACGCCATTCTCCTGCCTCAGCCTCCCAAGTAGCTGGGACTACAGGCGCCCGCCACCTCGCCCAGCTAGTTTTTTGTATTTTTTAGTACAGACGGGGTTTCACCATGTTAGCCAGGATGGTCTCGATCTCCTGACCTCGTGATCCGCCCGTCTCGGCCTCCCAAAGTGCTGGGATTACAGGCTTGAGCCACCGCGCCCGGCCAGGAATTTTCATTAGCACATTTTTGTTATGCCTTACAGATTTTACTTAATCCAATTTCATGAGTGACACTCTGTCTTTAAAAAGGATGTTTAGAAGCCTCATGATTTATATATTCTTTGTGATGGCATTTTTCAAAAGCATAAATGGCAGTGAAAAATGCCTTCCCAAATGCTTTGTGGTTTGTGTTTCACAAGTTCTCTTGTTGGCTCAATTTTGAAATGTGCAACATCTGCTTGATTGTTTCACTAATTCTACAAATAGAAATCTATAAATACTTTAGACTTCTAAATTTATGAATACAGTAACAAATTCCATATTTGCAATTCTCAATAGACTTTGTGAGAGCTCTTTTTAGGGATGGTAACTAATTTTGCAGCAAGACAATACCCATTAAAATAGCAGCAGCAAACAGTTGGGCAAGTGTCCCCCAATCTTTTCCAGTCTATTACACATAGCCAGTCTCCATTTTTAGCCTCTTCCTGGAACTTTACATCTTTTTTGCACCACAATGACTAGAGCCTACCTCCTCCTTCCCAGGCAACCATTAGCAAAATGTAGAGAAAGGAAACCCCCGACATGCTGCAGCTCACATGTGATCTGAGTGTAGAATGTAGAAGAAATTGTTTTTTATAAGCAAACTTTGCTTTTCTCTTAAATGTAAGTTCATTTATTCTCTCTTTCATTCCTCTGGCAAGAGGAGGCCTTGCCTTTAAGTTCAACATTTGTTGTTGCTTTTATTCACTTCACAGGTAAATTGGTTTGCAATCATAGCCATATGATCATAAAAGAAACGGTTTTGAAAAAGGACAGGTCGATATAATAACCAAGAAAAGAAATTTTAAAACTAGCTTAAAAATATAATTTCTAGTCTTAATATTATAAAATTCAGCAAAAGTCTATTTAAGGAATTATGTATAAGCATTCAGAGAAAGAGAACATTCATGCAAATTATAGTTTTCAAGCTTATATCTTCATTAATAATCAGAAAAAATTTAATAGCTTTTATTGGAAAAAAATGGATTATTATTTCAAATGTGCTTTCTCCACAGAAGTTAAGCCTTGAGTTTCTAGACATTAGATTGTTACTGATTGACATCTGGTCATGAAAAAGCCATGAATTCTCTGTTATCACTATTGTAAAGACTTTTAATATGTTGTTAGTACATTTGGATCTTGTTTCCCATTTTGATTATCTTGGAGACTGCTCTTGCAGGTATAATGAACTGTTTTAAAAAAAAATCTTTTAGTTGGATGTAGATTCATCTGTTCCTGTAAGTTCCTAGAGTCTATGATATCTATATTTTTTTAAATTTTTCTTCATTCTTATGACAAATTCCTAAAATGGAAAAATAAGGATACAATAAGACCTTTTAAATGCAATTGTTTCAGACGCACAAGACGACAAGATATAAGAAATGGAGACCCACTGACTCACTGTTCCGACTTACAACACCATGGTAAGTCACATTTTTCATCTTTCAGCCTGCTAAGACCAGGCTAAAATCGTAAGTAATAATGCATATTCATGTACATGCATGCAATGTATGCATCTCTCCCGGAATACTTAAAGAAATGCAGCCGAAGAGAAATAAAATCTTACAGAAAGTAAATCCTAAAGAACACAAAACAATGGATTATGTTTTATTATCATGAATTTTGTTTTATTATGATGATAAATTCAAAATTTTAGATGCTTACAAGGTTTAAAGCTCAACTTTCTTATATTAACAACAAGAAGCCATGTGTAAGTACTTCATTTTGCATATAGTAGCAACCTGAGATGAGTAGGCAATGGAAATGTTCATTAAAATATACCAGAGAAAAAAACTATAGTCTTAAAATATGCCTTACAAATAATTCTTTTCTATGCTCATGATATAAATCTAATATATTATTATTGGGCATTCTAGTCAAGCAGAAGATAATGTCGGTATCTTTACACTGAATTACTAGTTGAGTATTCCCTTACACTGGGCATCTTATACCAAATTCATTTTTTGCTTCCTAAAAGATGTCCAAGTGTATTTAATGTCAAAGTTGCTTAGTAAATGCCGAAACATCAACCAACCTTCACTTAAAATGGAGTAAAATTGTAATGATGCCCCGCTTTCCATAATTCAAACATTATGCCATATTATTATGGAAATAATAATGAGATTATGCTTCCCTCTGCTGGGAAAACTTATCAATGACAATACTGCTAATGAACATAGTTAAAAATGGCTGAAATGTACAATGTAAACATTGTCACTTAACATAATTATTCTATTAATTTTTTTGATGCCATTTATTCTAAAAGTAGTTAATATTTATCAGTTAACTTTTCTTTGATTTACTAATTCTATGTGTGGAATATTCATGTTTATGAATTTTAAGAAAACATTACCATACATAGCACCCCAGCATACATTCCAAAACTTACTTCCTAAAATTCAGATCCCCCTGTGGCATAAGCTGGATGGGTTGGTATTTGATTTTTGAATGCTCACAGGATTGTTTGGGGAATCTTAATACCAGGAGACAGGTAACCACAAATGAAGCCAGTGTTACGGAACCACTTTGCTTGCAAATTTTCTCACCAGGGACTTTCCTATCTGTGATTATCTTCACTATACATAAGAAAGATACCACAAAACTGGAGTAAATGTTATGACTGTCCCTGCGTTAGTATGGTGCATTTATATTGAACACTTCCCTTAAATTTTTTCAAATGGCATATTTCAATCAGATCATAAAATATTTGTTAGTCTTTCATTAATCTATTTCATGGGAAAATACTGAATTATGATCAGCACCATTCCAGCAACGTAGTATTTTGAAATATTAATTCACTACACTAAATAATCTATTTGTCTATATGTGGAGAGTTAATGATAACTACTGGAAGTAAAAGAATCAAGAGAATGTAACTGTTTCAATCAGACATTAATCTCCATGTCAAAATGAAACATTATTTTGCTCGTTGTATATTTCTAGGTTTATATCGATACAACATTATGAGTATTGTAGGTAACAAATATTTGTTGAATGAATGATCTAAAAATTTCAAGTTATAATCTAGATACTTGTATTGTTACTTTTGTTTTTCAGTAGATATTTGAACTAATTGCACTTATTGATTTTTGTAAAAAATACCTTATGTCATACATTAACATGTAAGGTTAATATAATGTTATTATTAACACCATTATATTCAAAAACAAAATCTCTCTTAGGAAGCATCATTATGAACTTATCAATTAGCTAATGAATATTGATTATATGCCATCATGTGTAGGACATTATGCTGTTTTGAAAATTGTTAGAGATTATATGCATATATAATCTCAATGGCACATTCGTTTAGTTATCCCTTTATAGATTCAGTTCATATTTCAAAATTATATTAATGCTAGAGTTATGAGGGTAAATATATATAGGGAAAAATGGACCAAAGGAATTTTTATGAAAAATAAGACTGTGGATACATAAATATTTTTGACTGTTGAATGACTGGGGTTTGAAGAGTGTTTCAGATATTAAAGATGTGTTTTGATAAAATTAGAGTGGTTAAAGACTATTAAAATTTGGCATATAGAATGGCTTAGCTACAAGAAGTAAGAAGTAAAGTGAGTGTAAATAAATTTCTCTCCTGATTCTTAGGTCAGAATGCATACTGAGAGAGAAAAGAAAGTGCTACTGTTTAATGTTACAGGGTCTTTTGGGGGAGGGTTGTGGTAAACAACTCTAGATGTTTGTGATATCTGTGAGGAAAGGGTAAACTAGCCCAACAAGCCCTGCAGCCATAAAACATTCCTTTTTTGAATGCCTCTTTTTCCCTTGTCTGCTTGTTTTGATAACTTACCACACATAAACCATATACACCATAGATTACACTAAATTTCAAATATTTGGAAACTAAGGCAGGCATTCCCATTTGGCCAGGCTGAGCCTTACCATTAGGAATCAGTGATTATTTTGGAATGGTTGACATCAGTATTTGAAAGTAAAATTGAGCAAAAATCTGGAATCCAGTCTTATTAAATCATGTATGTTGCCTTGCTAATATCAGTTATTTCATTGAATAAAATATATGTGTGTTCATGTGGAAACATGTAAAAATATGAGATTTTTCAGAGAAAGCTGGTAAATAACATGAAGCCAAATTACGCACTTCAGGATGATCAGTTCCAGCTGTAATGGTAAACACATTCTGTAACACTCTATAGTTTACACATCCAGAGGTTTTAATAGAGAGAGACTGTTAAATAACTGAGAATTAAGGTGGAAGAAATTTCACTTTAGATGAAACATTTAACGCTCACTTGGCACTCTGCTCCCTTATATGTAAAGTGGCCCAAGTGGTGAACTAGGCCAGGTGAAACAGAAAAATCCAGCTACACCTCCTCCTGATCCCAGGATACTCTCCTCTGTTGCTGGTGGCTGGTCACCTAGGGTGGATTTTAGTATCAAATCTTAATATATGTGTGCTGGCAACTCTTGTCTTCCCACTGACACTTCAAACAGGATGCTAAAGAGAAATCTCAGGTTGTTTCCAATCTGTTCCCTTCCCTAAAATAATTGCTGTGTACAAAATTGGAGCTCATCTGACTTTATACTCAAGAAAATGACTGATCAAGGCAATTTACCTATAAACTACTTCCCATTTTCTTTCTCACTAAGAATGGGCCATATTATGATTACATGTCCAGAAAGGAAAAATAAAATTACACCATGAGTACTAATTTTTTTAACTGTACCATCATGTTAGATTTCTGAATCTTTGAAATACTTTATGTCCTATCTTCTAGTCTAATGGTATGACTGAATTTCACTTTCTAATATTTTTGCATGCATGCATTACCTTTCTGACACCTCAAAGTAATATGTCCACAGAATTCAATCTTCTTAATTATCTCCTAAACTGTCCATCTCAATTTTATCTTGGTTGGCATCAGAATCATTCCAAAATTTCATAAAATGTCTTTGGCAGTGCCATCTTTATGATCTGCAGAACTGTAAAGTTAGTATTTTGGAGCAGTGCTATTATAGTCGGTGCCTTGGCCTCTTCCAGTGATGAATCTGAGCATTTAGCCCCAAGAGGAGCCTCAAGATTTGATAGATGAGCATGATGTCAGCCTTAAAAATAATCCCTACCTTTAATAAATTATCAAATTTCATCAAATCTCAGATGATATAATATAAAATATACCATTCTTTTATGTACTTTTAAGAAAAAAAGAACGGCTGAAGATGGTCAGTCTGCCAGATGATCCCAGCATCAAACTGGGACACCAAATGACTCAAGACTAGTCTAAAGGAGAAATAAACTCTTATTCAGATGATAATAGCAAGGAAAATTGTCTGTTTCAATCATAATCATGTCTGGTTGGAAAGAGATTAAAAAATACTCCTTGAACTACAAGGTGGTATTTATGAAGACTTACTTTCTGAATTCACACAAACAGAAAGGACCCAAATTTCAGACAGAGACTTTAATTTAAAGAGGTATCATGTCAGTAGGATCGCACATGTCTGGCAGAAGTAAGAAAGAGTTTCTCCTAGAAGAAAGCAACTTCACCTCAGATCAAGAACAACTGTAAGACACATTCTGATATCAGAGATATTAAAGTATAAAGAAGTGTGCATCTTAGAATCAAATACTTGCAGTATTACCTTCTATGAGTTTTGTAAACTCTGTTTGAATATTTTCACTGGAAATAATCAGTCATCACAATACTTGTCTTCTGCTTAGGAAAAAAAATCTAATTATTCATATTATATGTGTGCAAGGCAAATGCACAGATAACATGAATAAGAAGAGGTTTGAAATAGCTTCCGTGTCATTATTTTCCACTGAAGTCTTTAAGTATGTCATCAGAGATCACCTGTTCATACACCTACAATTCAACTGTTACAAACTGAGATTTTTTTTAAAGTTTGCTGCATTTTTTTATTCCAAAAGTTATAAGGATCACATATTATTAAAATACAAGATGGTATTTTCATTATTGTTTATGAAAGGTTTCTGCTTCAGTAAATGGGTGTTTTCCATCTCCCATGATATCTCTTGGGGAAAAGTAAATGAAACATTAAAGTCCATGTTTCCTGATTTTTTAAAGTAAACGTTCCTATGGTAATTTTGCTCTGGCATAGAGATTATTTGTGCTTTCTTTTGTAATGCATTTGCTGTAAAATCATGAAAATAAAACATACCAGATGTTCAATATAAACTAAATATTACAGTAGATATCTTCATATTGGTATTGCTTTTTAAGTAAATGAGTTTCAGCCTGCCCTATACTAAGGAAGCATATTATCCATGACATCACAAGATATTAAGTACAGTGTTCTATGTAACTATTCAAGTGGCTTCAAAGTTATGAAATTTTATTCTCATATTTCAAATTAATGACCTCTGAAAGTAAGATACCGGTGACTCTACCCCCAAAAAATCTTTATGAATAATAAAATTAAAATACGTTGACCCTATGACTGTTTAACTGTTTGTATATATACTCATACCTATATCTATGCATATGTATATTTCTGTGTGTGTGTGTGTATATATACATCGATACACATATATACACATATATATAGACACACACACATATACACACAGATTAGCCAATTTTAAGTTCAAATCCTCAGGAATCTATGGATTCAGGAAAGATTAGAAACTACTTAAACTATAAAATTCTAAATACTATATCCTGGTTAATAATTACTTCCCAGCACCAAAGTCATCTTAATTTAGGGCATAAAACAAAGTAGTTTAAAATTAAAATTTTAGCCAGTTGAAAAATTACAAGTCTAAATTTTCTTTAAGGTTTCATTGTCTTTTTGTACTTGGCAAAGTACATCCACTAACTTCATATTTATTGGTCCTATTTCTAGTAAATGGGTTAAGCACAGATGTATGTTCTTAACTACATTTGTTGGTACATGCACACACACATGCCTGCAAACTCACATTGAATATTTACACAGAATCTAATTGGTGAAAATATCATACTAGACATTGGAAAAACATTGTACTAGACATTACCTCGAAAAGTAAACAAAATCACTGTTATATACTCCAGTATATACTGTAGACTTTGTTTTATTTGCACTACAATATATGATATTATTATCAAATAGTTTGTTAGCATTTTTTTTTTCTTTTTTGTTTTTTGATGGGGTTTTACTCTTGCTGCCCAAGCTGGAGTGCAATAACACAATCTCTGCAAAATTCAACCTTTGCTTCCCGAGTTCAGGCAATTCTCCTGTCTCAGCCTCTCAAGTAGCTGGGATTACAGGCATGCACTACCATGCCCGGCTAATTTTGTATTTTTTTTTTTTTTTTTTTTTAGTAGAGATGGAGTTTCACTGGGTTGGTCAGGCTGGTCTCGAACTCCTGACCTCAAGTCATCCATCCTCCTTAGCCTCCCAAGGTGCTGGGGTTACAGGCATGAACCACCATGCCTGGCCTGTTAGCCATCTTAACACTCAGGTTCAAAATATTCAGGAATGTTAAGAATGAATGAATTTTTTTGTTTTCATTTTACAAATTTTTAAATATTTTATGTCTTCTCAAGAGATACTGACTCATCCTTGAAGTGTTTTCCATCCACTTGAAGTTAATTGGTCTTTTCTATTGATAGAGCATCTATTGTATTTCTGCAGAAAATCATATAGAATCCAATGAGAAAAATCTAAGTAATGCTGCTTATTCTTTAAGTTAGGCATTGTTACAGTATTCTGTGTCACCAGGAGTTTATGGGCAACATTTCCTTTCTTCCTGTTCTTGACCTTTGACACTGAGTATTAGTGAAAGAAATATTAAAATTATAATGAAAACAACTGGAATTTTATTTCGCTTTATGTGGTACAGAAACTAATTGTATTTGTTAAATAACCTAAATAAATATGTAAAATAATTGGCATTCATTTACCCATGTCCTAAATTGTTTTAGTTTTACATTTATTATTTACAAATTAAACTTATAATAAAGTGGAAGAACATCAAAATTGTTAACAAATCAAAATTGAATGAATATGATTCACAACCTCATCCATCTCTGTCTTCTCTATAGAACATCAAATTTCCTCAGATAGGTTGCATTATTAACATTTCAATCTTGCGAGACATTTATGGGGTTAAAATGGAGAGTGAATAAATAGAAAGCTGAAATGTGATGCCTTCTGTTTCTGCTATATTGGAAGAAAATCAAATGCTAAATAAGGCCTTTAGCAACATGATATTTCTGGTCAAATGATGGATATTATGACTTTTTTGTTGTTACAAAAGGAAGCAATTTATTTAACTATTTTCTTTCCTCCCATTCTTTCTGGTTTATTAGCTTCATTTCATTTCCATAAATTATCCCACTAAAGGAGGAAATGATTAATTGAAGATTGCTTCCTTAAAAACATTATTTCTTGTCATTAACAGCTGCAACATATTGAAACATTGTGTTATCCAAACACACTGTGGTGCTTTTAAAATAATTTTAATGTTTTGTTGCTCTCAATTATTTTGTTCTAACCATTCCGATGGTTGAACCCATGGGAAATCACTATGCCAATTTAACAAGGATATCCTTCTTTTCTACTGGCAATTTTCATGACAAAAGTTTGTATTCAAAACAATTGCTTTCTAAGTGTGAAATTTATTTAAAAATGATTTAAAGTGAGATTGCTTTCTTTCTGGAAGCCCGCAAAATTATCTATTATATGACATCCTTTAGTGTTACAGGTATCCTTGGAGATGTGAGAAGATATTCATGTGACTTCTCAGTTCTCTTTCTCTTCTTCTTATTCCCTATTTGGAATTTTTGATTTTGGAGTAGACATGATTAGTCATCATCGTCTCCCACCCTCTCTCAAGTCAATTTTTATAACATTATCAAACTTAACAAATTTAGAATATTTGAAATGCTTACATCCTCCAGCAGTTCAATAAAGTATTCCATCATAATCAGAGTTATAAACCCTATTACTTTTTGCTTGATTAAACTTTTATTCATTACTTTTATATAATTGTGATAACTCTGTGTCTTGAGAATGTCAAAGTTACATGAGATTTCAGGTTTTAAATTCAACATGTTACCTGGATTTGCCATTTAGCAAACATCAGCTAAGCATTTACGATTACCATTCTGCCAGGATTATGAATACACAGTGTGGTGGACGAGGGGAATAAACCAGATTAAAAATAATTGTAACAAATGTAACTACACAAACTCTAAGGAGATAACTAAAGAGAGCTTTTTTTGGCAATATAGAAGAGGAAATATTTTCTTTGATGGTTGTGGGGAGTAGGATTCACACTGAAGAGTGTAATTTGTCTTCATTTGGATTCTCAATAAAGGATTTTAAGATTTAATTAGCAGTTGAAACTATCACAACAGCAATAATAATGATGTCACCTGACATGTTTATGACTATTGCTGTGCCCAGATACTGTGCTAATATTTTTGTACAAGAATGTTTTAAGAATAACAAAAATAGAAAGGGTTATAAAAGCCTGGTGCAGTGGCTCATGCTTGTAATCCCAGCACTTTCAGAGGCTGAGTCAGGCAGATCACCTGAGGTCAGGAGTTTGAGACCAGTCTGGCCAACACAGTAAAACCTTATTTCTACTAAAAATATAAAAATCAGCCAGGCTTGGTGGCAGGCAGCTGTAATCCCAGCTACTCTGGAGGCTGAGGCAGGAAAATTACTTGAACCTGGGAGGCGGAGGTTGCAGTGAACAGAGCTCACACCACTGCACTGCAGCCAGGGTGAGAGAGTGAGACTCTTTCTCAAAAAAAAAAAAAAAAAAAAAAAAGAAAAAAGAAAGAAAGAAAGAAAGGGTTATAAAAATATTTCACTGTCTAAAATTGCTAAATGACCTAATATATACAAGATGATTTGCAATTGTTTGGTAAAAATAAAGATAAGATAAAAATAACAACATCACACACATAGAGCAAGTAGACTGACAGAGAACAAAGACAGATATGCGGCAAGAATATTTACCAAGAAGTTATAAGGGTAAGATATATGTTTGTCTAACTGCTTTTTGTCAGTCAATGTAGATGGAAGTATGATCACAAAGTTCATTTAAAAATAAAAGAATCTGTTGTTCAAGAGAATCTCAGTAATTTCTAGAAAGTAAAACCTGAAAGAAAAATTTCACAAAGGTAAACACAGAGTAAACACGGCAATGCCATCAATGTCATATCAAAAATATTGTGACATAAATACAATGAGTAAAGGAGAATTGAGAAAGGTCTTACTTAGCATAGGGTGGGAACACCCTGCCAAAACCAATTTAATAAAATCAATTGTCTTTTGTAATTAACATGGTATGTTCCTTGTAAACTGCTCTCAGATCAACTGGTTTAATCCAGAAGGAGATTTTATATCACTCTTATCCTGAATATATAAGATTTGATATCCTTCAGAAAATATGTAATCACCAATATTTCCTCAGTTGAGTTTTTGTTTATATTGGGTAACCATGAATTAAATATTATACTCTCTGAAAAGTACCTAGAGTAGAGCTATACTGTGTATGGCTGTTTGCTTTAATAAAGAATCAAATTGAGAGCATGCAGTAGGGAGACTATAGCAAATAATAAAGTAGTATATATTTCAAAATAGCTAGAGGATTTTACATGTCACCACAAAGAAATGATCAATGTTTAAAGTGATGGATATGGTAATTACTCTGATTTGATCATTATACAATGTATACATGTATGGAAAATCACACTGTACCCTATAAATATGTACATATATTATATGTCAATTATAAACAAAACAAAAAGTTAAAATTCACAGTTTTTTTTTTGTTTGTTTGTTTTGTTTTGTTTTTTAAGACAAAGAATCTTGCTCTGTCACCCAGGCTAGACTGCAATGGGACTATCTCGGCTCACTGCAACCTCCACTTCCCGGGTTCAAGCGCTTCTCCTGCCTCAGACTCCCTAGTAGCTGGGATTGTGGGCATCCGCCATTATGCCCAGCTAATTTTTTGTATTTTTGTAGAAATGGGGTTTCATCATGTTGACCAGGCTGTTCTTGAACCCTAGCCCTCAAGTGATCTGTCCACCTCAGCCTTCCAAAGTGCTGGGATTACAGGCATGAGCCACCGTGCCCGGCAAAATTGATAATACGTTTGACATCCCAAGAAAAAGTGAAGAACTTAATAAGGTTATAAGAAGAACTGAAATATTATTTCTGTTTGTACTTTTTTCTGGAGCTGGGAAGAGAAGGAGGTTGGAGGGAGATAGAACACGTTGTTAATGGATTTCTAATGTTTCCTATCTTGTACAAAATTTATCCAAGTGGTTGCGGTAGAACAGTCGGGAAATGGAAAGGATATTTATTGAATGCCTTCTAATTATTATTTTTAAATATTGATTAGGTATCTGTTTATAGGATGTCAGGTTAGGGGAAATTAACAGAAAATTTTTTACTTCTGAACACCCAAATATATGGGTGCTTGGCTGAGGTCATTTTGAATAAAAGTTCTGTTCCTAAGTCAGAGGTTGCCGATGGTAGAAACATCCTATGGCAGAAGACTTAACAGAAATCACTGTATCCAATAAAAATTTACTTTTGGCCGGGTGCAGTGGCTCATGCCTGTAATCCCAGCACTTTGGGAGGCCGAGGAGGGCGAATCACTTGAGGTCGGGAGTTTGAGACCAGCCTGACCAACATGGAGAAACCCCCTCTCTACTAAAAATACAAAATGAGCCGGGCGTGGTGGCACATGCCTATAATCCCAGATACTAGGGAGGCTGAGGCAGGAGAATCGCTTGAACCTGGGAGGCAGAGGTTGTGGTGAGCCGAGATCGTGCCATTGCACTCCAGCCTGGGCAGCAAGAGTGAAACTCCATCTCAAAAAAAAAAAAAAAAAAAAAAAAATTATTTTTAACAATTATTGCTGATCGCAACAGAACCTAACAAAACATAAAATAGGAGAATCTTAAACCAAAGAAATACAATAGTATCGCTGTATCTTGACCGTGATTGATAGTTAACATGACAGAGCATTTAGCCTCACTGGTTACCAACTGGATGATTCTGTTTCTTTTTGTTAGACAAAAAGGGGAAAGAAAGGGTCAACTTGGGAAATAATGAGACTTTGAGGTACTGGTAAGAGTAGTTATCAAAGCAAACTTGCTAAGGGCACCAAGCTCATAAACCAAATTAACCAATTGTGGTTCTTGCCTTATTTAGGTGAGAAAGTACCTGAATATCAGAATGTTTCTTTTCTTTTTTTTTTTTTTTTTTTTTTGAGACAGAGTCTCGCTCTGTCGCCCAGGCTGGAGTGCAGTGGCGCGATCTCGGCTCACTGCAAGCTCCACCTCCCGGGTTCACGCCATTCTCCTGCCTCAGCCTCCCCAGTAGCTGGGGCTACAGGCGCCCGCCACCACGCCCGGCTAATTTTTTTGTATTTTTAGTAGAGACGGGATTTCACCATGTTCACCAGGATGGTCTCGATCTCCTGACCTCATGATCCGGCCGCCTCAGCCTCCGAAAGTGCTGGGATTACAGGCGTCAGCCACCGCGCCCGGCCTCAGAATGTTTCTTGAAGAGTGTGAAATATTACTATATTAGACTAAAAACAATTTGTTATCATCATTGCTGAATCAAACACCATCTTATAGTCTATATATTCTAGATTCCTTCCACTATGAAGAAGTAGCAGATCAAATGAAATACTTTTTTAATATAAGAAAATATTTTCTATTGAAAGAATTATTTTTATATGTTTTCTGGTACATTGGAAAAAGCTTGCCACCACTAGAGGATGTCTTGAAGAGGAAATGAAAACTGAGCAGTTACCTAGAACTACAAGAAAGATTACCAGAAAATTATCTCTGTGGACTAACTAGAATGATTAAATTAGTTAGAAAGAAGACAACTCGGTGATTTTTTTTTTTTTAAATGTACTCATTGGTGTTACACTGGTATTGAAACACTTATTTTCTATTATACTAGTTACATGTCTCCTCTTACCTTAGTCAATTAATGTATTGAAGGATTTATGTGAAGTTCTATGTTTGAGAGTAATAACTTACTTATACCATAGTTTTCTTTAGTAGCTTTAGCAGATTATGCAAGAGACAAGTCAGTTATAATTGTAAATTTCTAGCTGGGAAAATAGACCTAGGAGACATGGCTGTTGAGAAAGGAGATGCTGGCAGACCACTGGGTTGTTTGTTTCTAAATCCAGTGGATTTTTCTATGTTTTGCTGTCATTTATATGATAATTCATTCATACACAGAGATTGAGTGAACGGTCTCCTCCTAAAAGTATTTCTTAATAAAAGAGAAGTTTAAACCACAGAACAGGTAGAAAAATATGTTTCAATGTAAATAGCATTAACTTCTGTGACAATGCATTCTAATTATTCATGGCAGCTCCTGAATTACAGATTTTCCAGCCCCTGTTGGCCACAGCAATTAAATTTGCCTGTATCCCAGGAAGCAGATGTCTTACAAACGAGTATAGCAACATGCTCCATATGCATTCAATTCAAGACACACTAATAATTTCAAAGGGAAAAAAACACAGCCTATACAATGTAGATATTGACATATGAAGATATGCATCTCCAATATTTTTTAAAATATGACTTGGAATCGGTTACATATTGTTCCTTTACATTGCAATCATTTCTGATTTATTTTCCTATTTCTAGGGTATCGATCTTTTCAGTAGGAAGGGACAGATAGTTCCCAATATTGGAAGAGTTTTGTTTCACACCTAGGGCATTTGAGAAATAGGTGCTGAGGTTAACACTCCTGGAGATAGCAATTGAAGCTAGAAGGTGGAATGAAGTAGGTAGGGTATGATGAGAGTAGGAGATGATAGACACAGGCCTTGTACAGAGATTGTATGGGAGTAGCATTTTTGAAGGCTTTAAACCTAGTGAGAGCAAATCATATCAGCTATGACAGTCAAAAGTATTCAGTTGATTATGACAAGAGTAAAACTGTCAAAGTGATGATAAAAAAGGGGGAAACATTTTTTAAATTAAAAATCTAGCTGAGTTTGAAGTAGAGAGCAAAAATTTTTCATCTGTCTACACTGTCAGCTTTCTGTGCATGTAAAACATATTTATTATTTTCTAAATTAATTTAATGAGTTTCAGATTGTACAGGATGTCATAATGGAAACAGGATTATGCAAGATAATAAGCAGTTTTGTTCTCTAAATGAGTTTTACCTAGACTCCCTGTGTTGTACTTTTGATCTGAACTGTGTTTCATTTACCACATTGGAGGAGGTTACATAAAGGGTAAAATAATAGAAACTTAATCAGGAAACAGGTTTTCTTTTTGCTGCACTTTATTATGTACTTTTGCCTTATTCCAAAGCCTAATTCCTGAAAATAATAAAAGATGTGTCATTTTAAAATAAGAACAATTGAAACCACATTGCATTGTAATTATGCATCTGTTTTTCAAAGCCATCCCTAAATTTTCACACCAACTGATCTTCAGAACAAACTTGTAGATTATTTAGGAATTATTGGTGGGTAGTATAAACTTCCTGCACTCTACCTTCTGTAAAATGCTAAATAAATATTAGTTGGCAAATTTAATTTTACAGATAAAAAATAAACAGAGGCAAAATAATTTCTCTGAAATACATCCTTGTTTCCAAAAACTTAATCCAATAACTTTTTGTGTTACAGAATAATATAATACAAACTGGCCCCATTAGTCCAAGCACGGAGTTTTGCAGTGAAAATAATTTCCTGTAGAGTATTTATCATGACATATAGAGACGTATAGTTATGCTACACACATGACCAGTTTTGTAAATGTAATGCCATTTTCTGGTAGACAAATCTCCGTCTATGTTTTATGTAACCCATACCAAAATGATTAGTCGATTTAGGTAGGCATTTGGGCTCTGAAACCTTACATCATTGACATTTCTCTCATCCTCAATCAATATGAAACAACTTGAAACTTGGCAATAACTTGTCTCCTGAATTTCCAAATAAAAACTTTGGAAAGTTGAGATTACTTCTCTAATATTTTCTCATTTCATTTTCTCATCACTGATCAGATAATCACCATGGCCACAGCCCTGAAGAGCGAATCATCTACGGTGTAGAGAATAGTAGCACATTTTTGGAATGCAGTCCGAAGTCACAGCGAGCACTGGTCTACTGGCAATTCCAGAGGCGAAATGAAGAGCGAAAAGAAGAGGTATAGGAATGAAACTGACTGGATCATTTATGTCTAAGATATATTGTTAAGTAACCCTTGTATTTTTTACTTGAGGAAAGAAAAAGCACTGAGAATGCTTATCCTCTTCTGAACCAATCAATCGCTCATTCATTAAACAAGTATTTGGTGCAGACTGATGACGTGACAGACTTTGTACCATGAATTAGACAAAGAAAGGTAACCTGGTAATAGTTTCTGTCCCAGAAGCAGTTTAGGGATACATATTAGACTCCCCTTATTTCTTACTGTGTTTATCTACAAAGAAATTGTGTTATCTAAATTTGTGCACAAATTTTAAAAAACCCTCCTACTAATTTTAAATTTGTGTTCAATTAATTATGTTATCAAAATCTGTTTTTCTTTATCCATTACCTTCCTCCTAAATGGGGAAGGGAGGTTGGGAAAAGATAGTAGTAGATGTAGGATGAAGGATTTAAGGCTGCATTATAAGCTCTGATATCAACTATTGATGCAGGATGAGGCAGATTTCCCTGTTCATTTGTTCCATTTATAACTCCCTAAGAGTAAAGAATTGTATACAGAAAATCTTAGTGAGCATTATGAGCCTTTAAAACTTTTTAACAGCCTTAAATAAGTGTAAACACACTAATAAGTTGATTAATAAAATGTATTATAGTCAGACAATTCTACAAACATAATATGATGTTAAAGGTAAAAACTCCTCCTTTATCTTTTGACATTTTAATCAATCTTAAAACTATATAATCCCATCATAAAATGCAAGATTGATTTTATGCACTACCAGGTGAGGCTTTTTGAGACCTCTATTGTAAACTGTATTCAAAATAAAAGTGAGGTTACAAATATTCAAAAATATGGTCTCATATATTCCCATTCAAGACCAACTAAATGAAATAAATAATTAGTAAGCATGAAATTTTCTGCTTGTTCCACTTCTATTTTTTTTAATTTCATTTTTGGAAATCTTATTATAAATTCATTCTAATGCCCCATATCTTTCTAGTATCATGGTTCTGTAGTTCTAATTTCAATATTTAATGTTAACTTTATCCTATTTTATATACCTACTTTCAAATTTATAAAGTATCTTTGCTCTTTCCTCCAGTTACCTTGAATATTTTAATCATCATAATAAGAAATTCTACGAAGACAGTAATATAACCAATACTCCCCAATACATCTTAAAAACAACTGACAGATATTATAATTCTAATGGAAAAATGCTATCAATTTTCTTAAATTAAAAATTTTATTAACTGTTAAACTGTGCCTCGATACATAATCTAAAGTTTTACAGACACAGAGTTTCAGAGCTTATATTTCTTTTAAATATGTATATTTTACACTGCCCTTTTTTTAACCTGCTAGATCAGAGTGGATGATCATATCATCAGGACAGATCAAGGCCTTCTGCTGCGTAGTCTACAACGGAAGGATTCAGGCAATTACCTCTGCCATGCGGTGGAACATGGGTTCATACAAACTCTTCTTAAGGTGACCCTGGAAGTCATTGACACAGAGCATCTGGAAGAACTTCTTCATAAAGATGATGACGGAGACGGCTCTAAGACCAAAGAAATGTCCAATAGCATGACACCTAGCCAGAAGGTCTGGTACAGAGACTTCATGCAGCTCATCAACCACCCCAATCTCAACACGATGGATGAGTTCTGTGAACAAGTATGGAAAAGGGACCGAAAACAACGTCGGCAAAGGCCGGGACATACCCAAGGGAACAGTAACAAATGGAAGCACTTACAGGAAAATAAGAAAGGTAGAAACAGGAGGACCCACGAATTTGAGAGGGCACCCAGGAGTGTCTGAGCTGCATTACCTCTAGAAACCTCAAACAAGTGAAACTTGCCTAGACAATAACTGGAAAAAAAAAAAAAATGCAATATACATGAACTTTTTTCATGGCATTATGTGGATGTTTACAATGGTGGGAAATTCAACTGAGTTCCACCAATTATAAATTAAATCCATGAGTAACTTTCCTAATAGGCTTTTTTCCCTAATACCAACGCCTAACAGAGAACACAGGTGAATGCAGTTGTTCACTTTAGCAGACTTAATGTTTCCTATGAGATTTCACTGTACAGGTTTGTCTTTCTTCTTTGCCTGAGAAATAAAAATGTCATTTGCCATATTGCCATCTAAAGGAGAAAAACTGCATCAGCAAAGCCATTGTATTGAACTAAAAGTTTAAAATGAACTGCATGGATTTACTAAGCTGATGAATATTCCAAAACGTGGTTGGATTCAAGGATATATTTTGTCTACCGGCCCTCATGTTTGTATGTACTTGAGGAGTAAAATGAGTAAAATGATACTGAATGAAACGTTCTGTGGAAATATTAAAAAAAAAAAGAAAGCATAAGCCATCCATCATCCAGAAGAAAAATGGAGTACACTGATCTACTACTGATGTCTTCTTTCAGCTTTGATCTAAAGATGTATTTTATTAAAACTATAATTTAAATGTACCATGACAAATATGCAGTAAAAATTAGTTGTTTTCTAAGCTAGAGTAGGATTTGTCTTACAATTATTGTGCTATGTAGTTTTTGTTTTAAAAATTCCAATGGTGTGCTGCTTTCTTTGGACATTTTATTTTCAATTCTATAAGAGGGATAGATGATATTGTTCTAGAAACACATATACATCATTAAGAGTGAACCTCTATTACCAGGATAGAAATTATGCTTTATTTCTCTGAGAAAATCAAACAAATGGAAGCTGTTCACACCTCCCCTTCTTTAAGCATTACCTAAATTAATTTTTACTTGCATTATGTTCTTAGAAAAAAAAACAGAACATTTAACCAGGAAAAAAGGAAGAAAAAAGTTGATTTTTAAGTGCATTTTACTATAATGAATCAATGAAGGGAAAAGGAACTGCATATTTCATGAAAATAATAAGCATTGTCTTAATATACTGTTAATAGAAAATGTGTCTTAATTCTGTGCTTGAATTCCTGCATGATATTTGAGACAAAGATCTCTCTTATGATTCCACTGAGAATTTTATTTGTGTCACTTAATTTTTTTGAAAGAGAGAGATCAATAACTATTCAGAGCAACATGTCAAAGGCAAAGTTTCCAACCATTTACATCTGTATCAGGTGCCTCTTATCTTTCCTTATTTAAGACAATTATTTGTACAAGAAACACATGACTCTTCATAGCCATGGGAGGGACTTTTCTACAAAGTATTTTCTAGGATGCAACCCACATTTAAACAATGTAAAACTCTTTGTTTCCTGCAACAACTTACAAAATAAGGTAAAAGACTAAAATTCAAGATTTGCTTTCTTCATTGTCCTAAGACGATTCATTGAGAATCACTGACTTTGAGATATTTAAAACTTTCAGCATTATACTGTGGTTTCTTTTGCACTGCACTCACCTATTCAGGACTCCTCCCCCAGGTTCCTCATCATGTACAAGAATGCAAAGAAAACATCTTATTAGCAATTAATGAAGCAACATTGAAATTCTAATTCTAGCTGTCTTTGGATTCTAATTAACTCAGCATCAATTTCTCACCTCAGACTACAGTGAATTTTTATTTTCTATCAGCTGAAATATTTCACAGATGGAAGCTCATGTTTCAGTTTTAATGATTGCCTTGAATAAACAAGTTGTTGCCACTTGTTTCAAACAGAAGCCTAAAAATAATCTACATTCAATTTTAGGCTCCATTGACTAATATGGTGTTGCTTTTGGAAGTACTGTACATCCTCAAATGGAAGCCGAATCGTTAAATTATTTGAAGGACACACCACTGTACAGAAAATAGTGTTTGAAATATAAATCGAAGAACAAAGAGTGCTCCAAAAAATAGGTCATTCTTTTATTTTCATAAAGTACCTTAACTGTACTAACATTCAGTGTTGTATTTCATTCTAAATTTTGCAGCTGAAATAAATTTATTTGCAATAGCAGAAATACCTTATTATTCATCCTCAAAAATAAAGGATTTGAAGGGATAGAGATTATATGATAACTTTATAGAAGCCTTTCAAAATCTGAATGCATTTTGTTTAGCGTTATGAAATGACAATAGAAAAAAAGTCTCGACTTCAATTAAAAGTTACACAAATAAACAAATCTACAGGCATGTCTTTATATACCATCAGGTCTAAGTTTTCAAAGAAAATTGTAGCTATAACTTGCAGATAAGTAACTCATTACAGTCATAATCTCTGCCCATGTGTATTGAGAGGGGGCAGTTTGCACGAAAAAGAATTATTGGCCCATTTAATAATTCAGCTTTAATAGACTTTGTCATATGCATGAATCATCAGAGATGAAACTGTTTGAGAGACTCATGTGACCTTCCGAAAATTACAATAGCAGTCTTAAAGTATGAAAAAGATGCATCACAGCAGAGACATTATGGCCCAGTTGATATCAAATGTAAAATGTAAATGCATGTAAATGCACACTTCATTTTATGTATTATTTAGTAATTTTCAATGGAATGTGTTTAATATTTTTGCTACCTACACATCAGGCAAAAAAGATGTAAATAATTTGGGAGAAAAAGAGAAAGAACAGTGTAAAATAAAACTTTCTATAGGTACTCCATTTCAATGCATTCAACATCCTAAAATGCAAGATTTTCCCACGCAGGTGACAAGGTGGTTTATGTACTATATAAGGGCAGAAGGTGCGTGCCCATTCAATAAGCATGTTTTTTGCCAGGTAGGAAATATGTTCCATATCTGTATTTATCATTGCATTTCAGATGGGAACTAGAAAAACTGGAGAGAAAAATGTAATGAAACTGCTGCTGTAAATTATTCCTTTTAGCATGTATTCACTTGCTAAATACACATTTCTTCAAAATATTTGAATTCAGATGTCTTTACTGTTCCCTATAACATATGGTGTTAAGGAACATAAGCTCATAAAATGTTGAGAACCAGAGTCAGGTTGCTACATAATTAGCGAACAGATTTCTTCATTGTAGTCATCTGTAAACTGGATTCTATATTTATGATGAGGATGTGAATTTTTACGCCCTTTAAATTAAATATTGTTCTTTTTAATGTCATACCTAAAAAGGAAATGTAGGGATAAATTTTTATAATGTGTCATTTTCATAATCAGTTTGGTTTTATTCAGGATCTACAAAGATGTCAGATGATTGTTATTGAAATAGCTAATCTTAAAGGTCACAGACAAGCGTTTTATTAATATGCAGTCATTAGTATAATATGTTAAAATCTTTGTTTTATTAGTTCATTTTAAAACACAATTTCCATTCAATTTAATGAAACTCTATCAGGTTTCATGATTTCAAAGACAGACTTAAATAGGTTTCAACATTCTCGTATTATGTAATAACATGTTAGAATTTAACTGGTCTAACACCAAAGACATCTATTACTTTTAACTTGATTTGTAATAATTATTTGAAGTCAATGTTAATGTTTACAAATACATGTTTCCATAAAAAAGAAAACAGAATTTTTCAAAAATCTGTAAAATCTTATTAGTTTGTCAGATCTCTAAAAATTTTCTTAAACTAGTTAATTAAATGAACATAATTTTTCAAGTTAATAAATTAAGAAAATATCTAAATGAAAGAGAGAAAGAAATCAATATATGTGGCAGCCCATATAGTAAGGACAGTTTCACAATCAACGTAATCAAGGAAAACAGCTTTGTTATCATTTCAAACATGCAGGCACACACAGGCAGAGGCAAAGCTGGAACCAAACCAAACAAAAAGATGATTTTAAATATAAAAAAACTGGGCCTCTAGACACTTTGCCTTTTAGAACCAACTTCCTACATGTCCGAGTAAATTCTACTGATAGATCTTGAGTATCTACAATGTCCTAGGCATTATGTTAGGTGATGAGGACACTAAAGTGAATAAGACATAATCCTTGTTCTCAAAGAGCTCACACTGAAATTAAGGAAACAGAGCGAGATGACTTATCATCATCTAATCCAGCAAGTCTTTCCTGATCCTCCCATCCCTAGTTCAAGCTAACCACCTTCTCTGTGCTAAACCTGTGCCTTGTATATAGCTTTTATTGTCACACTACCCCAGTGTGTGGTTTATTTGTTTATGTTTCCATCTCCATTTCTAGACTGTGAGCTCCTTGAGGGCAGGATTTGTATCTAATTGATCTCTGTCCCCAGTGTCTAGCATAATGCCTGGTACAAAGAGGGAGCCCAATAAATCACTGTTGAAAAGAACCAAGTTACCATATGACAGCTGCCAAATACAAGCTCACAATAAAAGTAGTATGGATCAAAGGGAAAAAAAAAGGAGGAATTAACTTGTGGAGAGAGATCATGGGTGCTTCAGAGAACAAGTGACTTTCCAGCTGTGAATCAGTCAGATATGCCTAGATGAAGAAACAAAATGACAATCCGAGTAGAAGAAATAAGGAGAAAGGAGGAGAGGTGCGAAAAGAAGTCCTTTTTCTGAGAACAAGTATTCAAACAGATAAAACACAGGTTTCATGAAGAAAAGTTAAATGTCCCACTACTGTGAGTCAAAATGGTGCATTTGCTTTTTCTTGGGTTTTGCTTTATCGCCCTCTGTTTGTACCCCACATTCTCATCCTTGACACAGACTGTCATATGCCATGCATTCAGCCTCCCACACTTCCCCCCCGCAATCTCTTTACCTTCCTTCTTAATGTTCACCTCATTTATCTTACTCAGTTAAAGTCATAGCACTAGGCAGTGTTCCCACAACCATCTTCAAACTAATCCTTATTTCATAATCTCTTCTCTAGTTCAAACCACCACGCATCAGCTGAAACTCTGAATTCTACAAATAAATATTTACAGGAAGCTAACTTCATCAGAGACTCCTCTGTGCTCTGACTCAGTTCAAACGAAAGTTTGTGTTATATTTCACCTACCTACAGCCTTACCTCACTCAGCTAGCATTAGACTACTCAGCAATGAGTTCCAACATTGCCTTGCTAAAAAGCAAGGCGGCTCACAAACAAGACTTCAGCAAAGATAGCATTAAAATATGAAGTTTGCATTTGTTCAAGGCATACCTTAGTTGGAGTAATTCATGGCCAAGATAGGCAGACTCCTACTATTTTAAACAAACAAACCAAAAAAATTTTTTTTTTAAAATGAGACCCACCTTCATCTTGAATATGTCAATCCCACACTACCATTGTATTAATCTGTCATGTTTTCCTCACATAACAAAAGAATGGATTTTATTTCTTTTAATCTAAACACTATACTTGTATATACAATGTTTATTTATATAGGACCTAAGCAAAAGTTTTTATAGATGTGTTCATGTCATCACAATTCAGGTAATTTGAAGTCTCAACTTCCGTCTTCTCTCTTTGTAAATCTCACTGAATCATTAGACCTCAAGTAAATACATTTGTAAAAAATCCATGTCATTTGTGTAGCTCAGTTCTTAATGTTTTGTTTGTTTTGTTGATAACTAATTCCAGAGAAGCTTAAACATTTTCAGACAAAGTTTTCATCTAAAATCAAACAGCCACTTCAGGAATTTTTTAAATACACCACAATTTTTAGGGATTTTCATCCCTCAAAAAAGATTGACAGTTTTATTTAGCCCTCAAATATTTGTATTTTACTCATGCAGTGTTTTAAATTGCTGATAAATGTGAAAAACTTAGTTTAAGTCTGGGTCTGCATATACCATTCAATATATTCAATTTAAATTTAGATTCTGATGAATAATGGTCTAAGTATCCAATTTGCATTGTTGCCATCTACCAATTTCAGAATCATTGCTCATTTTCTTCTTTGCAGAACTTTTGACCCTAATAGCATGCCTGTTGAAATTATTTTTATTGTATTTGGCTTCAGAAGTGGTTTAAATTATTACCCAATGAATATTAGACAGTATCACAAAAATAATCTGTTATCCATATGGAAAAGAACACTGTCAAGGAGTTTATTGAATTCTTAAAATATTTACTCAAAACATAAGAGAATACTTATCCCAGGATTATTCTATTTTGATCAGAACAATTGTGTAGTCATTAACTTTAGAAACATTACATTGTTTAGGTTTCTTCTTAAACTTTCTGACTTCTCTAAAATCCAAAACAAAAACAAACAAAAAATCAACAAGTAATCTAGATGGCAAAATCATTTATCATTTAAAAAGTAGCAGGTCCTCTTCCCCTCAGTGAAGATTTGAATGTATGCAACTGTGACCATACTGGTCTTCTTCTTCTAAGCTCCTCTTGGTCCTTAGACATTGTTTCTAAAACCTACATCATATCAGGAAGCTCTATATTCATGACTGAGAATTAATACTCTGGAACTTCTAGAAGGGAATATTTATATAATTTATACAATTTATATCAATAAGCCCAAAGCAGAAACTCTTTATAATACATTGTACTATATTAATTTAAATGTAATAATATAATATTAAACAAAATCAACATAAGCTCAAGTATAGAAGCATTAATACATCCTGAAGTGCTACAGTTACTGCCTGGTGATAGTAACATTACATTTTTTATATTCATTGTGTTTTTAGATATTATATTCACTACCTATTTTTATATTAATTGTGTATTTAGATATTATAATCTAAATAATTTTATGATACCATGTAGGCCTTTTCGTATGAAGTAGGACACACAGCCTAAGGATCTCGCACAACATACTGTACTTGGGTTTTCTACGGTGAGTGAGATTTAGCCTCTGACTTTGAGAACTCACAATCTATTGAAGAGAGGGAAACACAACATTTAACATGATGTGTCATACAAGGGATATAATAATAGTTGTAGTAGTCACATTAGTAATGATAGCAGTAATATCAAGTGTTTACAACATACTGTTTTCCTTATCAAATGCTTTATTTGTATTACTTTAATTATTATAACAACTCAAAAAATCCTATTTTATCCTTATTTTTTCAATAAAGAAACTGAAGTACAGAATGGTTACATAACTAACTGCTCAATTCACATGATCAAAAGCAGTAGGCATAAAGTTCTAATTCAAGTATGGTTTACAATTACCTGTGTTTCCAGAAAGATAACTAGTTATTGTAAATACAATTTAAGGTGCCATGCTGTATGGAAATAGAGAAAAAAGATGTCAAAGACTCTTAGAAGATGAAGGAGAGAATAGGGAGTGAACTGACCTAGAAAGAAGGGAATATATCTTTCACTAAGACAGGAGAGATCATCAAATAGGAAATCAGCAGAGCAGTTAAACACAGGTTTTGGAGACCTGCAAACCTGGGTTGAATACCTGCTATACCCATGTACTTAGTGATGTCTTTGAGTATTGATTTGTTTTTACTTCTCTGGACCTCAGTTCACCCATGTATGAGATTTTAATATCTCAGTTCTTCCATCTATATGAGATAAATGATAGAAAACTTAATTCACAGAATTGGGGTAATAGTTAACATTGACATATAATGTTTATTGCTAACACTAATATTTACTCACTTTTCCTGATTTCCATCCTCATAATGATGAGAACATGATGTTCTTTCTCATTTCCAAATAAAATGTTTTTGATTATATCTATTACCACATTCTGTAGATCTTTAGCCCTCTACTTTCTGTCATTAATTTCTCTTGCTTCCCATTTTAAAGTAGTAGTTGTAAAAAATAGATATAATCTCCCTTAGTCATGTCTTTCATGTGAGCTCTTTTCTACATCTTACCTTTGCCCATAAATATTTGCAAAAGAAATTCTAAATGACTCCTAATCAAAGATAACAGATGTTTGACTTTTTATCCTCTAAAAAAACCACTGCATTAAGATACCAGCACTTTTATCTTAATTTCCAACCATGTTAATTTTTTAATTCCTAATTTTGGAGCTACTGTCTGTCATCATGACCTCTAAGAATGTATTTTAGAGTACATCAGGCAATTATTTTTTACTAAGTAATCACATATTTAATTCTTTTAATATATAGTTTTCAAAGTTAGCGTTTTCCAGCTCAAAAAGGAGACAGTTTTCTATACACTACCTAATAAAATATATTCCAGAAGACAAAATAATTATTTTTACACAGGCCCAATGAAATAAACTATATGATATTAAGTGTGTTTTCATATATGAAAATATTTGAGACACAGTCTAAGCAATTGCAAGTGCTGATGAAGAGCTTTCAAAAATAAAATCAAACTCAAAAAATATATATTGTTGAAAAAATTCTATTGTAATAAGATATAATTCACAGGAAGAAAATGTAAGCAGAGGCATTTATTCATAGTCTCTAAAGAATGCATGAAAAGGCCACTACCATAATTCACACCTAAAAAGATGATAATTTATGCAAAATCATTCCCTTTAAAAAGTAGAGATGAAAAGAGACGTGACACCTCAAAACCCTGCCAAGCTAGGGATAAACATAAGAAATAAACCATATGTGTTGTGGGAGGCAAATCCACAAAGAAACTGTTAGGCAAAAATAAAACCAAACTATGACATGATCCAGATGTTCACTAATATGAAGGTCTCAGCAAAATCTGATGGACTTCAAGGTCTGGTAGGAAAGGATAAAAGTTCCAAAAGTGTGAACACTGATTGGCTTCAATTATTTGGTAATCTTTTTTAAATAATTGCTTTTGTTTGAAGTATTGTCGTCTTTAAGCTTTAACTATCTTGGAAATTGATAAAAAGCAGCACAAAAAGATGAAACAAAAGTGCAGGCTTTGAAGTACAATCATTTTGTTCATAGAAACTTAAAGACACCATTTGGGCTGGCCCCCAGAAAAGACAATTGTATACATTAGAGTTTAGACAATCTAAAAGGGAGAAAAAGAGTAAAGCCTGTACACAAATATTTTATACTGTCCATAACTCAAAAGAGAATTAATTAAAAAACCCAATAGGCTATACATAAGTGTGTATAAATATAGTCATGGTAGACAGCACTGAGGATAATTTTCAGATAAAATTTGAACTAAGATTTCTTTCATGCATTGAGTACAGATCCACCATTTATACATATCTACTTCTAGGCATATCTAAGTTTCTGATTGCTTCTTAGCAGTTGTCCTATGTTTAAATGTCTTTCATTGAATACAACACAGTTCAGTTTACATACTCAGCTTTCATTTATTAGTCGCATCATGCTAAAATATTTAATACAATATTAAGAGATTGAATTGGAAAGTGCTCAAAAACTTTAGAAAATGAAGACATAATGAACCAGAAAAATCTCAAGGCTGGGAGGGTTGAAAGAGAGAATAGGAGCTCAAAAAAAGCAAGGAAAGAAAATGCATTGATTTTAAAAGGAAGTAACAGTGGAAAAAGAACAAAGATATCATCTCTTTTATTAACAGTGCAAATGCTTGGATTACCGTCTTGTTCCTTTTTTATCCTTCTGCAGATCCTAATCTTATGAGCTATCGATCTCTCTTTAGATTGTCTAACATGGGTAAACCATCCACTAAGTCCAGCGTACTCAAAACATGTGATAAAAGTGTGCAATATGGACATTGCTATCACCTGGGAGTTCATGAGAAATACAGATACATAAGACCCACACCAGACCTACAGAATCAAAATCAACGTTTTAGTCAATTCTCAGGTGATTTGTGTGCAAACAATGCTTGAGCCCAGTTTAAGCATTGTTAAAAACAATGCTTTTAACTCCCAGGCCACAATGCAGTACGAGTCCATGGCCTGTTAGGAATGGACCGCACAGTAGGAGGTGAGCGATGGAGGAGCCAGCGTTACCACCTGAGCTCCGTCTCCTGTCAGATCAGCGGTGGCTTTGGATTCTCAAAGGAGCACGGACCCTATTGAAAACTGTGGATGCCAGGGATCCAGGTTGTGTGCTCCTTATCAGAACCTAACTAATGTCTGATTATCTGAGGTGGAAGTTTCATCCCGAAACCATTCCCAACACCCCTGACTGTAGAAAAATTGTCTTCCACAAAACCAGTCCCTGATGCGGAAAGGTTGGGAACCACTGCTTAACTAGTTATTCATATAAATGTGTATCTCACTCTTTCAGGGGCACAAATTTAGAGTGTTCTTACCCAGTGATTTGTCAAGATTTCACTGACCCAGTGGCTCCACTCCGGCTTTCTCCTGTCTGAGTTCTAAGAAGGCTTATCTGCTTCCAAGGTTTGCTGTCCTTAGGGGTAAGGATCAGATACTAAGATGTAAGGGCCCTAAAACATCAGGTTAAAATTACTTACTGTGCTGATGAAAAAGAGACTATTAAATATCTCAGAGTGGTTGTGATGAAAATCATTAGAAAGTATTGTGTTCTAAGTAATATTTACTCAGCAATGATATAGGGTAAATTGGAGGTAGGATAATTTCTGCTCCTACTATTTCTACTATTCTGCTTTTTTTCTTCTTCTTCTCCTTGTTCTTCTTCTTATTATTTTTTTACTATTATTATTGCTATTGAGACAGGGTCTGTCACCTAGGCTGCAGTACAGTGGCGCCATCATGGATGACTGCAGCCTCAATCTCCCCAGGCTCTGGTGATCCTCCCATCTCAGCCTCACGAGTAGCTGGAACTACAGGCAATGCCACCACATGCCCAGCTAATTTTTGTAGGTTTTGTAGAGGTGGGGTTTCACCATGTTGGCCAGATTGGTCTCTAACTCCTTCACTCAAGTGATCCGCTGGCCTCGGCCTCCCAAAGTGTTGGGATTATAGTCATGAGCCACTGCACCTGGCCCCTATTTAGCTTTTCAAAAGTAATGCATCTCTCATTAAAAAAATTGATAAAAAAGAATATGGAACACCTCAACTATAGAAATATTTTTATCGAGCTGACAAATAACATCCTTAGGGGAGTCAGCACATTGCAATGTAATGGTAATGTAATGGAAGAGTATACTTTATAGATAATGTTATCTTCTCATTTCTTTTAGGCTTTCCTTTCTGAATTATTACAGTATTAGGCTTCATGAAGTTTGGCAGCAGTGAGAGTTGTTTGATTTCTCAACAATTTTTTTCCAGTAATTTTCACAGTGTTTTTATTCTATGAAGGAAATACAGTAACTTAAATATTTCCTATAAATAGAAATATTCAAGTTACCAACTGAAAGACCTTTTAAACTAAACCATGCAACTTTAGTAAAAACAGTAATCAGAGGCTATTTCCTTAGAAAATTCTGGTGCCATTGAAATCCAATAATATATAGAGCCAATATTTAAAAATACAACCAACATTAACAATGTATGCATGCATACATGCTGTATATTTCTAAGATTTATTTTTCAATTCTTACTGGGTGGTCTACTACTGCTTTTTACACTACAACCAAAGGATCCCAAGTTCAGGGTTATTGAAAATCATCATAAATAAAATCCATGTGTGCATTGTTTAAGTACCAGAGGATATTTACAATGGTTTCAGCAAGTTTACCTGTTCACTGCCCTCATCAATGTTTACCACTAATTGTACAATTAAATTTTCGCAATAATGTTAAAATCACCTAATAATCTGTCCTGAAAAATTCAAGTAGGATCATGAAGAAATGAAATATATATATATATATATATATATTTTTATGTTGTACTCACTGCTGCACGTCAAAGCAGCAGACACTATGTGTTTAAGAAGGCTGTGAACTTCTTGGACTGTCAATTGTCACAGATCATACATTCTGTCAAATAGAATGTCCTTAAGAAAACTAAAAAAAAGGTGCCTATACTATTATTTGTATGAAAATAGTTTATTAAATAGCAGCAGCATTATGTGCCTATTAAAAATCACTTCCACAAAATCATTTAGAACTGAAGTCTTGAATGTTTCATGTCAATGAGATTTCAGGAAGCAGGGACTTTAAATTAAAGCTCAAGTGAGTTTCCAGCTATGGAGCTTGAAAAGTACAGTTTTATCTTAAGCTCTCTGTAAATCATCTTAAAATACTGCTGATTTGCTAATGTGTAACACAGGCTCCTAAATTTTTGTTGGAGAGAAGGGATAAATTGGGAGCAATGGGATTGGGAATCAGGGGCAAAGTGAGGTGCAGGAAAGTTTCTAAAGCAGATACGGTGCACTAACTGAGCAGTTGTTACAGGACAAAATTAAGACACTAACAAAGAAGTGCTAGTTTACTCTCTCTCTTATAAAACATAACCATTTCATCTGTACCATTATGTGTTAGGCTTCTTAATATGATGGTAAAAGTCGCACTTTTATATTTTTATCCTAAAAAGATAGCCCTTAAATAAAAATTTCATATAGCCTTAACAGCCATGTCATTAGACACAAAGCCTAGTGCTACAGAATCTTACAATCCAAATCTCCATTGATAGCAAAGAGTCCACTCTTAGGTATTCATTGATAAATGTATTGTCTTGACACATATTTATGGGAAGTTACTTAGAACCAAGACCGTTTAGGAACTGTTTTCTTGGCCAGATGCAGTGGAGAATGCACATGCCTTCCGCTCAAATCCTGTGCTGACCACCATAGAGTAGTGGCCAGTAGCTCATGACACAAATGTTATGTAAAGTGGGCAAGGTTTTAATTAGTTAATTAGTCAAAAATAGTGGAAAATTGTTCAGCATGGAAGAAGAACTATGCTTTCCTGCATCCTTTTCTCTTTGGGGTTGAAGAGAGAACCACAAAGTACATAGCAAGGTCACAGGGTGGGAACAGGAGCACTCTGACCACTTCCAGAGAGGAGGAAAGTCTCCTCAGGTCAAAGCAAAAGAGCTACATATGATTGAGGGTTCAGAGTAATTGCCCAAAAGTAGAAGTAAGAAGATCAGTGAAAGAAAAGATGGAAGGATAACTAACTTTACCTTTCTTCCTTTTAGAAATCTGAATTTTCAAGGTAATAGTTACAGTGAAGCTACAGAAAAGATAATTTTGGGGTTTGGGTTAATCTGAAAAAAGGCATGACTTAATGGTTGGTTCAGAGAGTAGCTAATTTGGCTGGAAACACAGATTCTCAAATCTTGGGGTCGTACTCTGTGTGTGTGTGTGTGTGTGTGTGTGTGTGTGTTTGAACTAATTTAAACATGTCCACATTATAGCCCTATCTATTTATTTATATTTAAAAACAAGTCACTTGTAGGATTCTTATATTCAAAGCTAAAATTGCTGTTGGAAATCAGTATTTCTTATGATGCAAGCAGCCACTCACTTTCCTCATCTTTGCATTTTATACACCATTCGCTTATAGAATGGATTGTAACTTCTGCTTCACTAGGGATGTACATTTCAGTGGTAGGAAACTCAAAAGTTCCATCTTTCCCACAAAACTCAAGGAGAACTTGGAGAAATAAAATGTCATATACACCTCATGGTTGTACACTCCTCCTACAATTCTTGACTTTCAAGTTCTGTCTTGGACCCTGCCACTACCTACCTTCAGTTCCTGCTGCTCTTTTAGATCCAACTAAGAGCCTGTCTTAGCTGATGCTCACATACCCAGCACCAGATCCCTGTGCTCGGAAGCCACAGCAGTTCCTTGTGCCACTCGATGGTGCCATCCCAGTTCCTCTACTACCCTGGCCTTCCTACATCTGACATATTCTGGTTCCTGGTTTGATCCACACAATTGAACAATAGTAGTAATAAGTCTACACACATTTTCAAATATCCTTAATCATTTCTTTTAAGAATTTTCAATGTAAACCTAACCAGAAGAGACTTCAGGCAAGATGAAGATTTGCATCAGACTTTTTTTCTGTCTCAGATGAGATTGCCCAAATGCAATTGTTCTCATTCTCTTCCTAGAGTGATTTTTTTTTTTTTTTTTTTTTTTTTTTTGAGGAGAAGCTTTTTTCAAGTTCTTCCTCAAAACCTTCCATAGATTACAGAGGAAAGAAGGTGAACCAAGGAAGACCCTTGGGATATGCAACAAGTATCACAGGACTGTTCCCAACAGATTTCAAATGTGATTCTAACAATTTTCCAGGTTGTGCATCATAACATACATAAAATAATTGCTGTAAATGATGGAATTTGAAACGATCTGAATTACAACATAATACACTAACAGGAAAGTATTTCCGGAATAGGAAGGATCTTCCCCAAATCTCCTCTACCACATTACTGCCTCTTCTGCCTTCCTGCAAAATTTACTTTACTTTAGTCTCTCCTTCCATGAGAGACCTGTTCAAAACTGCTCACAATTGTGGATACCCAGGCACTTGTACTATTGTTAGAATCTGAGTTCACTTTTAAAAAATATCATGCTGTCTCCTATAATACATCCATACTATCATCATAATTTGATGATTTATTTAGAGATCTATTAATCAGAAACAGGTACGTATGATAGGCAATTGTCTGTCACGTGCTTAGAATATTTAAAAATTAATCAAACATGCATGATGAAGGGATTGACAATGGGCTCAGGAAGACCAAAATATATTGATATATCTCATTTACTTGCTGGACAATATTATTTATCAAATCCTTACTGTGTGTTCAGCATAGGAAATATAAACCTGACTTCTAGGGGGTTAAGACCTGCCAGTTGAGATAAGATAGTTGATGCTGAAATATATAGTAGAAAGTGATGAGCATCTTTAAAAAAGAGGTTTACATGCTACAACAATTCATGAGACATGTAGTTAAATTAAAAAGCCTCAGAAATAATTCAAGAGCCACTTCTTTCTGTCAGGCACATCCAGCTTTCTTAGCCCTATTATACAGAAAAATTGGCATGTAGTCGAAGGCTTTGACACTAGGATTAATGTCTCTCTCTCTCTTTTTTTTTTTTTTTTTTTTTTTTTTTTGAGGCCAAGTCTTGCTTTGTCGCCCAGGCTGGAGTGCAATAGCGTGATCTTGGCTCACGGCAATCTCTGCCTCCCAGGTTCAAGTGATTCTCCTGCCTCAGACTCCCGAGTAGCTGGGATTACAGGTGCATGCCACCACGCCCAGCTAATTTTTGTATTTTTAGTAGAGACAGAGTTTCATCATGTTGACCAGGCTTTTCTTGAACTCGTGACCTCATGTGATCCACCCACCTCGGCCTCCCAAAGTGCTGGGATTACAGGTGTGAGCCACCACGCCCAGCTGGATTAATGTATCTTACAGTGCTGATCATATTGAATAGCACTGTCTCTATGATGTATGAAGCTAACATAAATGTTTCTGTATGATAATTGAAGTATTTATACAAATGTACTTTTTATATAAATTTGTTTATGTGTAAATATGTTTTATATTTCCAAAACAAATATACTGGTAACGCTCTGCTTTTCAATTTGCCTACTAGTAGTTTCCATGACTTGGTTCCTATTAACCCCTTCTTAATAATTCTTTTGCTTTTATGTAGAAAGATCCTAGGAGTTTAGATTACTCATTTCTTTCACATTGTGCTGATATAATGCACAACTTATAATTGTGCGTTCACTTTTTAAAATATACTTTGGGATGAGTTCAGTCTTGAGAATGGGTTTGCATTGGGGGAAAACATCAACAGTCTGTCAACTTTTCAACTCATATCTCAGGATATGAGCATCTAGGAGTTTTGCAAAGGCTATTTTCACATCATAAATGTCTGTCTGAATTTTGTGGCAACTTTTGTTTTTGACATTTTATTTTTCAGTTGAAAGGCATCTCCATGTGTCATTATCTTGAACAATGTAACATTACAGGATTCCAAATGAGTATGGCAACTTAAAAGCTCCATGATTTTAGCCCACCTGCACTTGACATTTTCCCTGGGGACCTATGCTTGTGTGATTTCCTTGCATGAAGTAAAAGCTTTTTATAAATTGCATTGAACTTATTTCTAACTGTTAGAGTCCTACTTTCAGTGGTGAAATCTCCTTTCCTTTTTTGATTTTTGCCTTCTTCCTCTTGCATTTTGAAAAAACTTAACAGAATCATAAATCTATCTAATCTTTGACAAAACTCAATTGATGAGGTTAGATAATGAGCATAGAAAATAGATTGTCATCATTGCCTCTCGTTTTTAAGTTGGATTTGGAATCCTGTGCAAGGAATTGCTTCTGAAGGTGATATCCCACATAGACCTCTGACCCATATATCATCACTCCAAGAGAACATATTTTGGTCATTCATTCATTTATTCATTCAATAAATGTTTTATGAGGGCTACTACTTTATGTTAAAACTGTTTCTAAGTGCTGAGGATTTCGTAGTGAAAGAGAAAAAGGCAAAATTTCTACACTAAAGGCTTTTACATTTCAGTGTGTGAAATCCACAATAAAACATTAAACAAGTATATATCTAGCATATCTGTTTTTCCCACAGTTTTCTTCAGCATTAAGCAAAGTGCTGTATACATAGTAAGTGCTTAACAACTATTTGTTGAATGAAAGATATGGCCTGTCATTGCTATTTACTAACAAGCTACTTATCATCTTTGCTAAATGGGAATAAAAAGAGTTATCTACAGTGTTTCTGTAAAGATTTTAAAAACACAATGTACTAAATGTGTAAATCACACTGCCTACCACATAGTAAATCATGGAAAGCATCACTTCACTTCAACACAAACTTATGCACAACACATTGTAAGTGTTACAAACATTAAAGACATGGAGTTAGTGATGTTCTGGTAGGTGGTTAGATACAGCTAAGTGGGGTTGGCTGCACCTGAATGAATCAGGAAGGATGGAATAAAGACATCTTATTCCTTCTTCACTTTCAAGGGTGGTGAAATTCACAATTGACAATTCACAATCAATCAGAATCAAAAGATATAAAAGATTAAGCTATTTCAGCTAATTATTTGAATCAATCTGACAAGTGATGGTGATACCTCTGTAAAATGAGTAATAGGTCAGTATTAGTGTGCAGGCTAAAATAGTCAAGCAGTTCTGCAGCTGTGGCTGAAAATTAGTCTTTTCAAAGTGGCTTCAATATACAAACTGAAGTGATGAAAGCACCCAGAATGGCAGATATACCAAGTAGGGGGATAAAATGTGTTATAAGTGCTAAAACTGATTGTTATATAATTTGATAGTTCCACTATTTGTGCTATAATCATTTCCTTTTATCATTGCTAATAATTAAATTTTGATGATAATACACACCTTACTTTATTAATTCAACCAATAATTGAATACCTCTAATGTTCCAGAAAATGTGCATATACACACAGAAATCCTTTAATACGAGACAAACTCCTCTGTATCTTATCATAACATAAAATTTAGCTAACTAACCCTTAAAATCAGTCTATTTAAACTGATTCCTGTTATCCAACCATGTAAGAACTTGCACTTGCAAATATTATGCCATGAACATATAATCAAGTGGAAACCACTTAATTGAGAACTGGCCTCACTCAGTTTGAATCTCAACATCTGTCCTTCTTCAAATGAAAAACCTTCAGGAAAAGAAAAAAATGACACGTTGTAAATCTATGATAGTTTCCATCGGTGTCGGTTGGTAAAACTTAACTAATGCTATTTAAGGTTGTAATTACACGAATAGAGTCAAAGTGTTTGACATATGTAGATTCCATACATGAGTTTAGTTCATTTGCTTAAATTCACCTATTTTTATTAAAAGGTAAGTAGGTACCATAAATCACAAAATTATAATATATTTCACTGATGGAGAACCAAAATTAACAAGTGAATGAGTACATCTGCAAATATAGAATAAATAAACCTTCACCTAAAAAATATTTCTTTAGCCTCCAAGGCCTTCCTTGTTAGAAACAATACCATGAGAAAATGCTTTTCTTTCTTAGCTTTCTCATAGGCAATTGAAGGGAAATCTAGTTAATAGGGGAAAGGAAGTAATATAAAACTAAATGAGTAAGTGGGACAGAGTAACGTGGAAAAATGTAGACAATCTACTTATTCAGGAACATTCTCCTAACAACACCTCTTTTCTGCCACTATCTCTTAACTCCGAAATCCCGGCGGAGTTGAATATTATATTTTACTATTTGGATTGATTCTCCCAAATTCTTTGTTAACTGAGAAAACTGATATTGTATGAATTCTCCAAATGACTGTGGTTTCAAATGAGAGGTACATTTATAAAAACTTCAATTCCCCTACTTTTAAAATGAGAGACTATTAATCTTAATTACATATTATGATAGCACCTAATATTTTAAAACTAAGGAATAACTTTAAAAAGAGTTAAATCAAAATTGAGGAAAAGACTTTGCCGTTAGGATATAACAAAATTATGTTTTAAAAATGGTGAATTATTTCCCAAAGTATTTAAAACGTATTACATTTAAAATAGAGTGGGCTTCTATTGGACATGAATGTCTGTAGTCCCGGCTACTCGGGAGCTGGGGCTGGAAGTTTTCTAGAGTCCAGGAGTTCAAGTCCAGCTTGGGCAACATAGTGAGACTCACATCTCTAAAAAGAAAAATACAAAATAGACTGGGCTTCTTACTTACTGCCACCCAACTCAACTCTGAATGTTAGCTAGTTAGGTATGTGCAATTAGCTACATAATAAAGATATCCACTATCCAAAATATTTGGGCAAAAGCTGATCCTGCAGTTAAACTAGCAATGTAAATATTTTAAATCACAACTTCTCAATAGTTCCTCAAATTTATCAATACTTTCTAATTAATGCAATATTTTTATTGCCTTGATCAAGTTTACAGAATATTAAATCCAAAAATGAAATGGGAAAACAAAGGAATATTGAAATATTTGTGCAAAATTGCAGAAAATAATATCAGGATTGATTGTTGTTTATCAACTACAATATTTAGAAAGATATATGAAATGTCATAAAACACATCAGTCTGCAATGATGTTACATAGAGTAATTTCTCTATTTTTCACAGTCACCAGCTAATGCAATATACCAAAATAACTAATATTAAAAAGGAAACCACCACTTAACACTTTCATACAATTAAGTTATAACAATTTTTGAAAATGTATTTTTCTTAGAAGAGTTTAGTCATGAAAGAACACAAGATTCTCCAATAAGATCTGGATAAGGAAAAGCCACTTTAATGCCAATAAATTGATATAGTTTACTCAAACTATTATGGGATAAGTGTGTATGAAAAACAGCAATAAAATGATATTTTCTAAAATCAAATATAGTGACCCCAGGCAAAAAGAACACAGTAACACCACTGACAAAATGCACTTGCCATGTAGATTAGTCACCAATGAAACAATGGTAGCAGGCAGGTCAGTCTGACACTGAGCTAAGATAGAGTGACACATTTTAAGCACAAATTTAACACAGTTCACAAGACAAATAGGCAATGTCAAAGCGTATAAAGAATGGAAAACTAACAGAGGCTTCTAGTGCTCAGATAACCATGACCTTAGGAAGTCAGATGACCCCAATTATGAGGCCTTAACCAAAGCACCACTATCCTTCTGGTAAAATTCCCTGAACTCAGGTGAAGAACACAGAGGAAACCGACAATTCACACAAACCAGAAAATGAAAGATATTGAATTTTGATCCTTCAAAGGCATAGGCCATTTTACTTATTTTATCTTTTGTTTTCTTCAGAAAAGTTTCCCATATGTCTCTGTTCCAGCACTTCCTGTTTTATATATCCATACAACATATACTTTACATTTTAATCTGACTGGCATCTTAACTCAGATGTTGAGCTTTTTTGGGAAAAAAATGACTTATCTGATTTGTCTTTATGTCTGTTGCTGCAAGCATAGTTCTAGACACATAGCAGTAGGTACTCAATTGGTGTTTAATTGGTTGATTTGTAATTGCATTACTATTAGGAACATGTCAGACTTTAACATATATTTTAAAATGAGAGTGCTGTATTTGAGTATGAATGACAAATGGGCGTGAGTGTACACATATATGTAGTATAGTATCAACTGTAGAAAACTTGATATTGCACCACAGCATTGAACAAAAAGGCACACTGAGGACACACCATAGTCTCCTTCACTCATATTAAAACCTAGAACTAAATATTTTTTAAGAATTATGTTTTTAAACATTGCATAGATATAGGGCAATGCTCAGAAGTGGTAAGTAAAGTTTCTGAAGATCAAAACAGAGTTATTCCCAAGAGACTGAAAAGGCACAAACTTTGATCATGCAGAATAAAGTCAGCTCATCAAACTTTTGGAAGAGTGTGATTTTTAAAACTCCATAGGAGTAAAGCCACAGAAATTCCATGGTAGAGGCCTGCAGTGGGAGGAGGCTGGAGCACGCACATTAGAATTAACTGGGGTATCACAAAAGGAATAGTCTGTCAGCCCAAGCCCATTTCCTATTCCTCTGCCATCTCATACCACACACACTTCTCCACCAGTACAATCTATAGCATTCGCGTTTGTCTCCAGCTAGAACTCCACAGACGGAGACAGAAGACGATGCCGTAGGCAGCTGGCAACGCTTGAGAAAAAAATGAAAGAAAGAAGAGCAGGTTAGCCTCTACCTAAGGCTAATCTTGCCCCTCTGCTAGAATCACTGAAAACTGTGGGTAGTAAACGGGCCAGCTGTAGTTTGAGTGTTCCACCCCAGACAGACTTACTGAGCTAAAATAACCAAACACCTGAAAGAGAAGCTGAACTACCAATAAGAACACTTCAATAGAATCATGAGACAACCTAAAAGTATCTGCCCCATGAAAGATTAAAAATAAAACAGGAGAATCTGAACTAGAGAAAACAGATTAGATGAACAGTGACTATCAGCAGATAGTTTTTGCATGGGAATCTGTTTAAAAAGGAAACTATCTGTGGTGATGGGTGTGTTAATTAATGTGACTGTGGCGATCGGTAGACAATGTATATGTAGGTTTGTATTGGCTTTGAATATATTCAATTTTTATTTGCCAGATATTTTTAAAGAATAAAAGTGTTGAGAACTCAACTTTAGTGTTGAAAAAAGTGTTGAGTCTCACCCTTACGTGTTATGATAAAATTGGTTCAGGGTGCTGCTAGCTGATCAGGATTTCTAAAAGCTTCTCAAGTGACATTTATATCCAGCCAAGGATGCAACCTTCTGTGATAGGATATCAATAACAAGAATTGAAAACACACACACATCCTCATAGAGGAGAGGAAGAGCTTGAATCTATGATGCCTATTATAAAATTGAAAGAGCATTCTAGGATTTATGATATTATCTTTATCCTCTGCTGTTTTTCCTCTGTTGTCATTGCCTATTATTTGAATAAAAAGCGGCTCCAGTAAGTTTAGGGTATCTCCAGGAAATATCCTAAAAATTAATTTTTAAAAAGCCACACAAAGTAGAATGATCTTGTATTCAACAAGGCCCATTGTGTAATCCTTACGTGCTCAGAAATCTGATCTGCCAGATTTCCAGAGCTTATGTACTCAGAGATGCTGAATCTAGTGGTACAAAATTCAATGTGGAAAGCAGAATGATAATTTACTAATTTGCAATGATAAATATAACTGTGAATGAGATAGAAAAGCATACAATGGGATGTTTCTATTTAGCATGAAATCTGGACAAAAGGAATTAGTTATATGATTCAAATGTCTGAGAGCTGCAGGCTATGATTATTGGAACCATCGCTTCTTCATTAAAAAGAAAAAAGATTTATTGAAATTCTCTTATATATCAGTATATCACATAAGCATGTAGATAGTGTTTCTTGTCTCAAGGTGGTTATCATGGGTGAAGAAGGATAACAATAAAGTATACAATACATAAATCAAGAAAAATATCAAATAGTGACTACAATGGATTGAATAGTGTCCCTCTATGATCCATGTCTACCCAAACCTCAGAATGTGACCTTATTTGGATGTAGGGTTTTTGCAGAGGTCATATTGGATTGGGGTAGGCCCTAAATTGAACGACTGGTGTCCTTACCAGAAAAGGAGAGGAACGCAGAAAGGCACACCTAAAGAAGAGGCCATGTGAGCTTGGAGGGAGGCAGAATTAATTATGCTTCCAAAAGGCAAAAAATGCCAGGAGCCACCAGAAACCAGAAGAATCAAGAAAGTATTCACTTCTAGATCCTTTGTACAGAGCATGACCCTTTCAGCACCTGACTGTCTAAATCTGGCCTCTAAAATTGTGAGAGAATAAATTTCTGTTGTTGTAAGCCACCTAGTTTGTGGTAATTTGTTATGGCAGCACTAATACAGCAGTGATCAATTGTAGATAAAGAATTAGGAAGATAATTATATAATAGAAAATCAATGAATGAGATTGATTCTGAGGTTTGCATGAAAATAAAGAGCTAGCCACAAAAAAGAAAAGCAGAAAGGATGCTCATAATAGAATAAATGGCAACAGCAAAACTCCTAAGCGTGGCAAATTTAAGAAACCAAAATGAGGCTAAAGTTCAATGGACTAAGGATAGAAGGGTAGGAGACAGGTGAGAAAGGAATTCAAGATTCATGTAACATAGGAATTTATACAGATTTTAATTCTAAATCCAATTTGAAACTGTGTGAAAATTTTAAAGTAAACAAAAAGTAGACTCAGTATTTAACATGTAAAAAATTCTCTCTGATTTCTACCTGGCAATGTATTTTGTGTTATTGGCCTTTCAATTACTAGTGAGACGGGAGAGTTCCTTGACCACCCTCACAGGACTTGCCACAGGGGTGTGGCTCTCTGTTTGAACAAGCTCTCAAACTCTCATTTGAACAAGCTCAAACCCTTTATGGGAGGGCGAGCATGCAGACGGGCAGGTGCAGGAACCAAGGGGAGCGCTTTTGGGCTCCCGCCCCATGGCAGCATCTAGGAGTGGATGTCTGACACTCCTGAAGCCCAAGTGGGTGTGAGTTACAGTGCACTCTTTTAGCCTTGCCATCCATGGATGACTTAAGTGTTAGACAGCTCAGTGGATCCTCTTGGCACCCAGGTCCTGTCCAGCATCCAGGAAGAATCAGGTCGCACACAGACTAGAAGGGTGAAAGCTGGGGTTTTACTGAGTGGTGGAGTTGGCTCTCCACGGAATGGATGGGGAGTTGGGAGGGGAATGGAGTGAGGAGATGATCTTCCCCTGGAGTTTGGCTGTCCAGTGGCCAACCTCCTTTCCAATAGGCCCCAGACAAACTCCTCTCGGCATTCAGACACTCCTTCTCTTTTCTCCTTCGAAATGTCCTGCATTTCTGCCTTTCATCTGCTCAGCCACTTCTGGAGCCTGGGATGTGGAGTTTATATGGGTACAGAATAGGGGGCATAGCAGGCCAAAAGGCAACTATTTGGGCATGAAAATAGGAATACCTGTTCTCATTTAGGGTCATAGGTTTCCAGGCTTGAGGGTAGGGCCTTTGCTGGGTAACTGCCCTCTTCTACCCACTATTTCTGTCTATAGCATATAGTCATAAAGAGGAGCGGCTTGGAGTAGGCTCAACATGCTGTTTCCAGACCTCTTAATCCTGTCTTTGGCTGCGTGCTTTAGTATCAATACAATGACAGTAGAAAAATGGAAGAATATTATGGGAGTATGATGCCAACACCAAATACAAGTCATTGTCATATGAGTAATTGCAGCCCTCCTCTCATTTTGTTTTCTATCCACTCTCAGAAGCAACTGCTGGTTTTCCAAACTGAGAGTGTGAAGAAGGGCTAAGACTCATAGTTTATCAATTGATATTACTGACACTGTAATTTTCTTGAACTAAAAGTAAAGTCCTATTTCTTTTTCATTTATACTATTTCTTATAGACATAGATAGTTAGCAATAATATTCTTAGCTAACCACATCTGAGAATTTGAGATTTCCTTTAAAAATGACAAAAAATGCTAACATGAAATGATTGGTATTGAATATGCTGTCCAAAAGGTTGGTTATCTTGTGTGATATAAATAAATAAACAAAGAACAATTTACCTGTACCAAAAAAAAAAAGCATGCTATCAATCCCTGTGTTAATAAGAGTTCTGAATATTTCCAATGGGTAGTTTCAGAATTTATGAAATGGCTAAAAGGAAAATGAATAACAGGTAAGTACTTTGTTTCATGAATAAGAAGCAGCGATGGTGATATGAAAAATAACTTATTGTGCTCAAGTGAATTTCCCAGCACATAAAATAGAGAATAACAGCTAGTGAAGGTGTAGTTCTTTGGCCACCTACTTCAGGAAAGAAAGGAAAAAAAAAATTGGGGGAACTTATGCTCGCCTAGGGAACTTGCTCTCATCAGCTAATTTTGAGAACAGGAAAAAGGAAATTGCGTCCCAGGCAGCTTGACATGAGACAATGGGTCAGTCTCCTTATTGCTTAAACATATAGCATTGTGCTGAGCTGTTTTGCACTTTTCTTCTTATAGAAAGCAAAATCAGCCTGAAAGACCAGTGAAGATATTGCAAAAGGAGGATTTATTGAGCTTCATTACATCTTGAAAGGATTAGTTGCACCTGCACATAAAGAATCTCAATTGGTTCAGATATACAGGCTGAAGGCGCCTTCTTTATTACACTTCTTTCAAAGGAAGATATTTGACCCATACTCTTGACAAGTTTCAAAGCCTCCAGGTTCACTGCCGAGGAGCAAGAGTGCCATCTGCTGGGTAACAACATTGAACACATACAGAAGACTGAATCTCTTCGGAAAGAAAATGATTGCTCAAATAATTTTCATTTCTTTGAAGCTGAATTACAGAATTGCTAAAAATGTCATTTCCTCATCAAGATATTACTCCACTTCCAGTTGCATAAAATGAAGTAAAAAATGCATTCTAAAAAGTAAAGTGGGATGAAAGGGGAAGAAGGAGGACAAAGGGATGTATTTTGACAGAGAACATTAACAGTAGTTAATTTTACTGTGAAGAGAAGGTCTTTTTGTTTCATTTCCTAACTATTTATTTATACTTTATTGTAAATTCCTTCAGGTAAATTAGCTATTAAGTAGTGTGGAAATTCTTGATGGTCAAAACATATTCTTGGCCGGGCGCGGTGGCTCACGCCTTTAATCCCAACACTTTGGGAGCCCAAGGAGGACGGATCACGAGGTCAGGCGATTGAGACCATCCTGGCTAACACGGTGAAACCCCGTCTCTACTAAAAATACAAAAAAAAAAAAAAAAAAATTAGCCGGGCGCAGTGGCGGGAGCCTGTAGTCCCAGCTACTCGGGAGGCTGAGGCAGGAGAATGGCGTGAACCCAGGAGGCGGAATTTGCAGTGAGCCAAGATCTCGCCACTACACTCCAGCCTGCACGAAAGAGAGAGAGTCTGTCTAAAAAAATAAAAATAAAAAATAAAAACAACAACAACAAAATGTTCTTTACTCAAGGACATTAATATTAACATTTAAATTAGAGCAAGCATGTATCAAAAATACAACCGAATTATAAAATTGATTTATTAATGTTAAATTATGTTCACAACTTCTTCTACTTAAAACCTCATTTATGCATGGACACTTCACACTTTTTTCTCAATTTCTGACCTCTAAGTTTTATAATGTCATTTAAATATCCATGCATTAAAAAATTATTACATTGAAACAATTCTATTCCATCTACAATACATACTGTGTTTCTCAATATACTTAACAGTTCCACATTCCCTACCTAACCCTCGTTTCCCGTAAATTCTTCACAAAACTAAGTTGTGATAAATGTAGCCAGGTCCTTCCCAGAGATCCTGTCCAAGGACTCCCTGCCTCACACTTCGGCTGCAGGCTTCTTCAGAGATTCCGCAGCTGCAGCAAGCTGACTGCTCCAGTTTCTCTGTCCACCCACATCTGTTGGCTGCTGGGATCAGGAATATAAAAGCCAGCCATTTTGACTTAATTTGGCACTCCTCTGATGTGCCATGGTAGCTCCGGAACTGCTTGGAGGGCTGTTTCCTGTCAACTTCAACTTCTTACCTTGACTGTCAACTTCAACTTCTTACCTTGAGTTTGGCCTTTGTCTTGGCCCAGTTCTGCTTTCTTACCCTCTTGTCCACACGGGATGACCCCAGTAGTATTCTCTGATGAACACTTTGCAGGAACTCCATCTCCTGTTTCCAGAGAAACCGAAACAGCAATTCAAGCTGAAAGACAACCTTGTTATGACCATGTGATTTTGTTTTGTCCTCTTCTATTAAAAAAAGGCTTTATTCTTCAACTCAATCAAAATATCTTTATCTCTCATTAAATCTTATCAAATCCATAAGTTTAGATAACTAAAATGCTACAAAATACATAGTGTTTGGCCATCATGCCTATTTTACATCATTGAAATATTTTACATAATCCTATATGTGTGTATGTCTATGTGTTGAATTGTAAAGCCTGAATATTAGATCAGTGTTTTAAATTTGAGCTGATGTTACTGTAGAATATGAATGTTTAAAGTACGTATTTTAAGCTAATATGTACCATAAAGAATATATGCTTTTGATAACTTGAGATGGTTGATTTTATCTCTACAAGTTAATAAAGTGGTACTTAGTACCTTCAGCTTTTAAAAAAAGGCTTTTTGTCTTAAGAACTAGAAATTTAAGACAGAAGAAAAATGCCCTCTAGTGGTAAATACTAAGAAAATACTTTTTACTGTATTAAATTAATGTGCTTAACAAATATTTATTAAGTTTCTACTAAGCTTTGGTTGCTCTGGTTAAGTCCCAGGACACAATTGTGAATAAAATAAAAAAGGGTACAAGGCCTCTTCTGATGTGCATTATGGTGAGAATAAGAGAAATTTCAAAAAGAAAACAATTAAAATAATTCCACATTTAGTGTATAAAACGAAGGGAACAAACAAGAATCTGAGATAGAGAACAGTGAGAGGAAACTTGCTTTAATTATTAAATGTCATTTATGGCAGTATTTCTAGGAAGCGTCAATCTTTTAATTTATATTTTGCGAACTAAAGGTGGTTGTCTTTGTTGCTGTTCCTTTTTTAAAACATTCAAGACATGTGACTGTATAAAACGAGAATCTCAAATCAGAAAGAGAACCTGGAGTTAAATCAACTGTCCAGGGACATTATGGAATACTAATTCACGTACACAACACACCTAAAATTTTACAGAGTAATTTTTCAGGTTTTGCAAAACAACAAAGGAAAGGAAACTCACTGTATTATCACTAGGAGGGATTCACAAATGCATAATAATTCAGAGCCCTCCTCTCCACTACAACAAAATAAATAAAACTCAAGCAAATTCCTGAATCCTATCAATTAGATGAGCAATGGGGAAAAGAAAATTTTTCCAGATCCTACAAGATCCCACTGCCTCCATCATCGATATGCCCTGAACTTGTCAAAGTTAGTTCCAAAGTGAGACCTAACATGCTGCTTACAAATTTCTCCTGGGCAACTTCAGTCTCCTAAACACATCCACAGTTTTAGCGTTTTTTACAAGTAGTTCAAGGCAGGGTAAGGATAGTTGCTATAAGAGGTAATTCCTGAAATCTCAGTAGCACATTATAATAAAAATGTGTGTGTTTGCTTGTTTGTTTACTTTAGTCCATATGAAGTTCAATGAAGTGTTGCTGATGAGGAGTGGGGAGGAGTAGGGAAGGGACGTATTCTCCTAGAAGTCCTAAAGGGTCTCAGGTTATGGAAACTGTAATACCTTCAACTCATGCTCTCTCGGGTGAACTTGGGCATCAAAATCCAGCTTGTAGATGGAAATGTAATCACACAGATGGTCTGAGTTGCATGTATCATTTCACTGCCATTCTGTGGCCAGTGGTTATTTATAGGCAACATCTTACTTAATAATGTATAGCCATTTTGAATTTAAAATTTTTAACATGTATCTATCCTTAAAGAACGCGACAAACTCTCAAAGCCTTTCTAAATGACTACTTAAACAATTTTATGGCTGGGCACTGTGGCTCACTCCTGTAATCCCAGCAATTTGGGAGGTAGAGGTGGGTGAATCACTTGAGGTCGGGAGTTAGAGAACAGCTTGGTCAACATGGTAAAACCCCGTCTCTATTAAAAATACAAAAAAAAAAAAAAATTAGCTGGGCATAGTGGCAAGCGCCTGTAATCCCAGCTACTCAGGAGGCTGAAGCAGGTGAATCCCTTGAACCCAGGAGGCAGGGGTTGTGGTGAGCTGAGATCGTGCCACTGCATTCCAGCCTGGCAACAGAGTGAGACTCTGTCTCAATAATAATAATAATAATAATGTTATAAAATATTCTACATCCTGGAAATACTATCTAACAAGATCATTATGTTATCTCTATGTTGTGCCATATATATGCTTTTAGTAAGAGACTTTACACACATAGCTTAATGCAAAGCATTTGTATCAAGGGAATTTGGAGATTCTACATATGGGATCAGGCCTAATGGTGATAATATTTTAAAGTATACTGAATCTAAATAACTGAGTTTCCTGCTCAAGCAAAAGCTATGTAGACAAATGAGCAGTTAAGTTGTAATATTGAAACTGAACTTAGATAATCCTGAGTCCTTCTTCATGCTTAATGTTTGACAATGGGCATATGGTATTGGGTAGTTAATGCTGTGTACTAATACACTTTATAACCAAATCAAGCTCTATATCTTGTTTATGTGTCTCTCCTCTAAGTAGAAGAGTTTTCAATATTATTGGAATAATCAGGATGTTATTTCTACATTGCATAATAGTAACCACCCATGGATTTGACTTGAAGCTCAAATCTGAAGCCACTCCTCTATTTACATTGTTTCTTAGCATCTTTTTCATAGCCTTGCATACACTGATATTATTCCAAGCTATAGTCCTCTCACTTTTATATCTGGCCACTTCCCATTATTCAGCCTCCGATGCAGGCTAAAATCCACTTGTATTATAATAATTGGTACTCTCTCAAATATACCATGATCTGCCGTGTTTCTCAGTCCTTACCCAGAAGATGCTTTTGTGCCTTTTAAAAATGCTACAATTCTAGCTCAGATGTCACCTCTATAAAATCTTCTCCAACTCTTTCTACCACCAAAGAATTAGCATCTCCCTTGATGATAATCTCATAAAATGACAGTGCCTTTCCCAAAGAATTTTGTGTTTACCCACCTCCCCCAGTACAATGAAAGCATCCCAAGGAAACTATCTTTTCTGTGGTGTGCTTGCTTCGCTAACTAGAGTATGGCTTAGAAGCCAGTTACCTGTGGTTTGGGGGCAGTGATAAAACTTGATAAGTGATAAAATAATCAAAAACAAAAACAAAGCACACTGTTTTGGATGTCTCTAGGCTGGATTTAGGCCGCATGCTACCAGCTTGAAGTGCCCTCGATTAAGGTAAACTTACCAAGGCCTGACTGTAGTTGTTTTGACACATGTATTCTCAGTGCCCAGCCCAGTGCCTGACCCAGGATCCAAGATCAAGAGCTGTTAATAAATAACTAAATAACTGATGAATCCATGAAAATGAATGGGGAAAGAGCTTATTATTACACCAAAAGCATAACTGATTTGATTTTTTGAAACATATTTTGCCCAACATCACATGCTGTGTCTCTGTGCACATTTCCTAATCTGTTGCTCTTTTCCCATCTGCTCTAAAAGCATCAACTCTTTAAAATGATTCACAAAGGATGCTAGACAACTCTTAATTTTCCAGTTTTTGAACCAGCTAATAAAGTAGAGAAATCTGGTGTTACATCAGGTAAATAAAAAACTCACAGAGCCATTTGTTATAGGTAAAGATAAAAGAAATTGTGAATTATAGGGCCTAACAACTAGTAATACGAATGAAAAAATATTCCAGTGAATGAAATGTATATGAACATTACATTCATGTATTCATTTTTCCCTTCAGGAATACGCTAATTATATTCAGGAACTAAATACTCTAACAGGACTCTGAATAAAAGAGCCGAGGCCAGAGAGCAGTTTGTCAGCAACCATGGAGAAAATTATTTTAAGTACACACCCACTAAAAGATTATGTTTGGCTGCTGACATGGTTTGGCTCCGTCCCCACCCAAATCTCATCTTTAATTGTAATTCTTGTAATCCCCATATGTCAAGGGAGGGAGCTGGTGGAAGAGATTGGATCATGGGGGCAGTTACCTCCATGCCGTTCTCATGATAGGGAGTGAGTTCTCACAAGATCTGATGGTTTTATAAGTATTTGTCAGTTCCTCCTTCACACACTCACACTTTCTCCTGCCACATTGTGTAGAAGGTGTCTGCTTCCCCTTTTGCCATGATTGTGAGTTTCCTGAGACCTCCTCAGCCTTGCAGAACTGTCAATTAAACTTTCTTTGCTTATAAGTTACCCAGTCTCAGGTAGGATCTTTATAGCAGCCTAGGAACGGACTAACACAGCTGCCCAGTATTTCCTTTGTTTTTGTAGAGAAAGAGAGAAATGGTTATAAGCTTTTAAAAATAAATTATTCATGCGGCCAAGAAGCATATGAAAAAAAGCTCAATATCACTGATTGTTAGAAAAATGCAAATCAAAACAACAATGAGACACCATCTCATAACAGTCAGAATGGCTATTACTAAAAGGTCAAAAAATAAGAGACACTGACCAGGTTGCAGAGAAAAGGGAACACTTATACACTGTTATTGGGAGTATAAATTAGTTCAATCATTGTGAAAAGCAGTGTAGCAATTCCTCAAAGTCCTAAAAACAGAACTACCATTCAATCCAGCAATCCCACTACTGGGTATATATCAGAGGAATAGAAATCATTCTACTATAGAGACACATGCACACCATGTGTCTCTATAGTAAAGACACAGAATCCACCTAAATGCTCAACAATGATGGATTGTATAAAGAAAATGTAGTACATATACACCATGGAATATTATGCAGCCATAAAAAGAATTAGATTATGTCTTTTGTGGGAACATGGATGGAATTGGAGGCCATTGTCCTTAGCAAACTAACAAAGGAACAGAAAACTACTGCACGTTATCACTTATAAGTGGGAGCTAAATGATGAGAACACATGGAAACAGAGGGGAAACGACAGACACTGGCACTTACTTGAGGGTGGAGGGTAGAGGGTGGGAGGAAAGGGTGGAGCAGAAAAACAATACTGTTGAGCACTAGACTTACTACCTGGGTGATGAAATAATCTGCACCACAAACCCCCTTGACATGAGTTTACCTATTAGGTTGGTCCAAAAGAAATTGCAGTCTTTGTCATTAAAAATAATGGCAAAATGACAAAATTATTTAATAATTTATTCTTTAAAGGAAATAGAAAATCTTCATACATTTTCTCACACAACTACTTATTCTTAAATTCATTCTAAAGTAAATTAAAATACATGTTGGAACTTATTATTGTCCTTTCCTCTTATGCTCCGGCTTGGGAAGGACAGTTTAACGTTGAGAATGATGCCCTCTATAGCATGATAAGCTAGAGACCTAGTTACAAATGAACACTTTGTATGACCCTTTTCCTCACTTGTCACTCCTCTAATCTTTTTTTTATGTTTTCCCACAAGAAAAGTGGGTCTCAATGTGTTTTCTGTGGACGCCTTGGGAACCCCAAGTCCATTCAGTGGATTCATAAGGTCAAAAATACATTGATAATACTAACGCATCATTTGCCTTTTCACCTTCATTTATTCATAGATGTACAGTGGAGTTTTTCAGAGGCACCCTTCCCTGTGTGCAGTGTGGCAGAAGATGACAGAGAATCTAGCTCTTTTTTACTGCCAGAGATTATAGAAATTTGCTAAAATGTAAAACAATGCCAGTCAAACTGAATTCTGACAACAACCTGAATTAGTCTGGGAATGGATTTGTCACTAGATTCGCCATGAAAGAATAGTCTTGCCAACAACTTGATGTGTTCCTTCTGTAACACAGAGCAGAGAAGCAGCCAAGCTGCAAGGTGCCTAGACTTCTGGCCCAATGAAATTGAGAGATAATAAATGGATATTGCTTGAAGTGAACAACAGATTTACAAATGTTTGGTATTGTTCTCTGGTGACAATAAGAAATTAATATAGGGGATAACTAATCCCATGTTTTTGATTTTTAAAAGAATGTGCATTCAACAAATATTTGCAAAAGAATAGTAGTGAGTCATGGAAGTTAGCATTTTCTAGTACTCTAGGTATACAAGATAACATATTTTTTCATATATAACGTATAATTATACAGATTAGTATTTTGTAAATACATGTTATGACATTGGAAATGTAAAGATGACCCTCCTTCTCTTTGAAAGGATAAAATAGGTTTTAATATTACCTATCTTAAAAAGCATGGTGAGTAATGTTTCTATTGACTTAATAAATAGGCTTATCAGTGATAGGGCTGGACAGATTATTTAAACCTGACAAATAATTTATTTCATAATATTTGATTAAAAAGTTTTCTCTGATAGTTTCATATCACACAGAGGTACCAACATACTGAAAAGCAGAGAAGGAATCCAGCTTATATTAATCAGTTAGAAAAATAATCTTTTATTACTATTGTACTTAGAGACAAAAACTAAAAAAAGTAGAATTAAAAATATCTTTTGTGTATTAATGAAAGGAAAAACTGCTTAGAATCCACCATATAGTTAAGCAAAATACCAAATCAAAATAACATACAGTAAAGTCTTATTTACTCTCAATAGAATCCTCTAAGTTTGTGATATAGGAATTGGTCCTCATCAGTAGTGCAAGACTCAGTTCCATAGAACCTGAAGATTATACAATCTGTAAAAACCCTCACTGAAAAACCCCACAAAATTGTATATAAACTATATACAAACTTAAATAAGAAAACAACTATTTACTTAGAATGAGAAATGAAATTACAACAAATAAACCATCTTTTAAAACTACAAATAACACACATTATAAAATAAAAAAGTTTTATTAATTGACTGATACACCTTAATAACACATTTTTTCTTACATTTTTAACTATATACCTTTTCATTACCTCTTACTTTTACAACAATTTGTAATAGCATTTTCTATAGAGATAATAAAAATGTCTCTGTCTCAAATTGCTAATAGCTTAGAAAATATTTCAGCCTCGCAACTTAGATAATATCATGAAATTCTTAGGATTGTTATCAAATTGGGGAAAGCATCTATGAAGTTACTTCTCTGCATAAATCATAATACTGTATTTTATAGAATATCACAGCTTCTTGAATATTTCCTATTCTCATTGTAGCAGCGCATTACGGGTTTTATATTATTTTTACCATCAGTATTTTCAGACGTGTTCATATGATTTATTGCTCTTCAATAACTTGATTATCATACAATGAAATAACCTATTCAACACTTACACTCAAAAATTTTTTTTTGACAGGGAAGATTTTTATTTATTTTGTGTTTTTATTTTTTCTTTATTTCTTCTAGAAAAAAAAAAGATACATATGCAGAACGTGCAGGTTTGTTCCATAGGTATACATGTGCCATTGTGGTTTGCTGCACCTATGGACCGGTCCTCTAAGTTCTCTCCCCTCATCCCCCACCCCGCAACAGGCCCTGGTGTGTCATACTCAAAATTTATCTCTATTTCTTACATTACTACTTTCAGTGTTTATCTAATTTTTTGTTACAATTCACTACTGGATATGAGAACGATTTCTCCTATTGTTATTGTGCATCACCTTGTTTCATATTTCAGCTTTATCTGAACTTTCTCTCTGTTTTTTAATAAATTTTAAATGACAGAAGAAAGTATCCTTCAAAAATAGCCAAGTCAATAATCTGTAATTTCTCTCTAGTTTCATTAAACATTTTTAACCGTCTTTCCTAATTACAATAAAAATTGTACACTTAAGCTTTATCAACTTTTAAATGAACTTTTGCATTTTGCTTATGTTCTGGTTTCACTTGCAAATCTTCAGAAGTATATTTATAGCTTTACAATAAGAACAGACTTTCTTTTTAGAGGAAAACCCAAATTATCAAGAGTGTTTAAGAAGAACGAAAGAGAAAAATTGTAATTATGGCAAAATACTAAAGCAGTATCTGGTACCACAGAGGTAGCTCCTTCTTTAATGACAATGAGATTAATTGCTGCTTGTGGCACATATTCTGTGTATTTACTGATGTTTCCATAGAATTTTACAGTTCTTAAAAATAACATTGGCTTACAGCAGACTGAAAATCCAAAAGAGGGTTACAATCATGCTGTGCTAAATAAAGTCACATATAACTGATTTTCTGATGCTAAAACATTTTTTAAAAATCACTCTGACTCTGAAGGTTTTTATTGCAACAGCAAGACAAGGTAATTGCCAATGATTGGCATTTGTCATATGATGTAAAATCTAGAGCTATAAGTAAAAATTGGTCTCTAATTTATTTATTTGCTTTATTGTTATTCTGTACGTATTTTCATTATTTTCATTCATCTTAAAGGTTTTCAGATTGGTCACTTTTTTCATTTTGATGTTTTCCAAGTAATCATGAAAAATTAAGTCATATTCAGTAATTAATTTGATATCTTCTATAGAGTTTCCATTATTTGAAGATCATCATTTTCATCTTGGTGACTGTAGGCAAATATATTTTGCCTAAAAATATATAACTTAAATGCTTTTCAGTATTTTAGAATAAAACTGTACATTCTTTCTGGCCTATTTTTCAAAGATTTGGTCCAGTGCATTTCTATTTGAGTTAAGCTCTAGTGAAGCAAACATGGTCTTCTTGGGGTCAGTGGAAGCTGCATAACAGAAGGTTCTCAGGGTATACACATATATGTGTGCACATACACATCAAGTTTGTCTGTGGTTCTGCCCTCTTCTTAGGCACAATAGTAAGCCAAAAGTTGTTTCTCAAAAGAATAATTATCCACAGAGGAGGCTAGGGCACTGCTCCACAATCCTAAGGGTCTATGCTTTGATTCATCTACAGACCCCTCTTGGAGTTTCCAAACAGCATCCTTATCTTCCATTAACACTTCAAGCACCACTGGATCTGCTGGATCATATGGCCCAAGAGGCAGAAGAGTTTCCACAGCAACCTGGAACTGTTGCAGAGCCTCCTCTAGTTTGGGAACCTATTCAAAACTTGCAGCTTTTGTGCTATTCATACATGGGCCAGAGTAGCACATTCACATGAGAAATATGCTGTCTCTAAAGTCCAAAGTAGCCCATTAAGCATTGTGCCTCTTTTCTGATTGTGGGAGGGGCCAGCTGCAACAACGCATCCTTTACCATATAAGGGATTCCTTTATATGCCCCACATCATTAGACTTCTAAAATTTCACTGAGACAGAGGATCCCCGAATTTTTGTTCAATTTATTTCCCACCCCTAACATAAAAATGCCTTACCTAGTCTTGAGTAGCTGCTACTTAGTGCTCACTAGATCCAAACAGCAAAATATTAGCAATTTAATAGACCAGGGTGATATCTTATGTTTGTTGAGGGTCAGGAGTTGGGAGAAGGTGGTCAAGATCCCTCTGAACTAAATTACAATTTAGAACTAGAGAACTGATATACCCCTAACATAGGACAGTACAGGTACATTGCTCGCCCTGCCAGCTGAATGCAAACTGCTCTAGTGGTCTTCACTAGCAGATATTGAGAAAAAAATACTGCTGGATCAACAGCTGCACACTAGGTGCCAGAAGATGGGTTAATTTTCTCAAGCAATGAAACCAAATCTGGTACAAAAGCTGTCACTGGAGTCACTACCTAGTTAAATTTGCAATAACCTACAGTCATACTCCAAGATCCATTTGTCTTCTGCATAGGCCAAATAGATGAGTTGAATAGTAGTATGACGAGAATCACCACTTCTGCACCTGTTAAGTGTCTGATAATGGCAGTCATATCTGTAATTTCTCCACGAATACAGTATTATTTTTGGTTTATTATTTTCCTAGGTACAACAATTTTAGTGGCTTCCACTTGGAATTTCTCACCATAATAGCCCATACTTTGCAGGTCAGCAAACAAATGTGGTGATCCTTCCAGTTGCTGAGTATGTATAGTCCTATTATGCATTTAAGAAAGGAAAAATTTCCAGAGGGTGTATCTACAGACCCACCGGACCCACTGTAAGACAGAACTATGCTAAAATTCCTTTGATCACCCGACCTCCACAAGCCCCTACTAAGACTGCTGAGTGGACCATAGTAATGTTTGGGGTCTTCTAAAATTAGTGTCAATTTAGAGCCAGTGTCCAGTAATACACCAAAAGTCTGATTGTTTTCTTTCCCCAGTGTAGAGTCATCCTAGTAAAAGTCTACAGGTTCCTTGGCAGAAAACTGATGAAAGAGTAACAGTATGGATTTCTTGTCAGTGTATCCAGTATTCAGGTTTTTCTTCAAGATGACCTGACCACCCCTTCATTCAAAGAGTTTCAGGTCTGTAAACTGACTCAAGTCTGGGAATTGATCAAGAAGCTGTAACTATGTTTTCCTAAGTGAAATTAGACTTCTATTTACTTGACCTAGAACTGTTTTATCTATAAAGATCAAGTGAGAATTTAATAGAATGCTCCTCTATTTCACTTCTAGGGACAGGCTATTCTGATCTGCTTTGACTCTACTTCTTTACAGTAAGCACAATCACTTTCTTTTATAATTAAGTGACGCCACTTGGACTCTGCCACCATGGGATCTGATTATCCCCATTGCATTTAATACTTCTAGTTCAGGGCAGCAAATTCCATTACAGTTTCGACCTACAGAGAATAATGACCACAGAGTTCTCCATGGATACCAGGGCTGCCCTCACAAGTCTGTTCTTCAGAGTTTTAGTGAAAGTTGTGTCATCTTGACACTCTAAGGGTGAGCCAGTTACTCATATCAGAATCCCAGCTGCCTTTTTTGTAGAAATTGGCAAGTTGATCCTAAAATTCACATGGAATTGCAAGGTACTCAGAAGAGCCAAATGATTATGAAAAAGAGATGCAAAGTTGTAAGACTCACACTTCCTAATTTCAAAGCTTACTACAAAACTACAGTAATCAGTATGATACTGGTATAAGACTTGACATATAGAACAATGAACTCTATTTTAGAGTCTAGAAATAAACAATTACACTAATGGTCAATTGATTTTCAACAACATTGCCAAGACAATTCAATGTGGGAAAAATAGTATTTTCAAAATATGGCATGGGGACATTGGACATCCACATGTAAAACAATTGGTTGAATGCCTTCTTCATACCATACACAAAACTATCTCAACATGAATCATAGACTGAAATATAAGCACTAAACTGTAAAACTCTTAACTGAAAATGTAGGAATACATTTTTGAGACTTTGGATTAGGCAAAGCCTGCTTACATAAGACATTAAAAACACAAGGGATAAGAAATAATAGAAGGTATTTTCTCAAAATTTAAAAAAATTGTACATCAAAGGATCTTATCAAGAAAGTGGAAAGAAAACCAGAGAATGGTAGAAAATACTCACAAATTATATATCTGATATGGGACTTGTATTCAAAATTAAAAAAAAAAAAACCCTCACATAGCACAATAACCAAAAGACAAAAACCAAATTTAAAAGTGAAGCAAGTATACATTTAGACATTCTCCAAAGAAGATAAACAAATGGCCACTAAACACATGAAAATATGCTCGACATGATTGGTCATCAGTTATCAGGAAAACACACACACACACACACACACACACACAAAATAGATGAGATACCACTTAACACCCACTACGATGGCTATAAGCAAAAAGACATACAATAGCGAGTCTTGAGGATATCGAGAAATGGGAACACTTGTACATTGCCGCTGAGAATGTAAAAGGGTACAGCTGCTGTGAATAACAATCTGGCAGTTATTCAAAATGTTATACATAGAGTTTCTCTATGTCTTACCAATTCCCTTTCTAGATATATACCTAAGAGAAATAAAACTGGTGTCAACACAAAAACTTTTACATGGATATTTATATTAATAGTAGCATTACTCATAATAGCCAAAAAGTGAAAACAGTGCAAATATCCACCAACTGATGACTGAACAAATAACATGTAATATTCCATACAATGGAATATTATTCAGTAAGATAAAAGAGTAAAGCACTAAGGCATGTTATAATATAGAAGAGCCCTGAAAGCATTATGCTTAGTGAAAGAAATCACTCACAAAATACCATATATTGTATGACCAGTATGACTGCATTTATATGAAATGTCTAGAATAGGCAAATCTATAGAAACAGAAAACACAGCAGCCTAGGGCTTAGATGGTTGAGAGGAAACGGAGACTCTGTTAATGCATGTCAAGTTTCTTTTTGGAGTAATTAATTGTTCTACAATTGATTGTGGTAATGATTGCACAACTCTGTGAATATACTAAAATATGAAGAATTTTACAATTTAAATGAGTGAACTGTATTGTTTAAATGACTAAACTATATTTTAATTAAAAAGCAAAAGATGAAATATACACACACATACAGCCAGGCAGGGACACTATTTCATTAAAAAAAATTGTACATCAAAGGATGTACAAGTGCCTGGTAGAGACTAACATATAGCCCCTAAATGACCCATTAAACGTGGCTAGAATTTCAGAATACCTTATTTCAAGATGTTTTTTTCTGAACATACACATATATGAGCAAACTTTATAGTTGAATGTGTGAAATGCTACAATAATGCATCATGATTGTGAAGGACATTACTACATGTATAAATAAAATTATACATTTCAAAGAGATAAGAAACCATATTTTTTTTCTTTTTTTATACTTCAAGTTCTAGCGCACATGTGCAAAATGTGCAGGTTTGTTACATATATATATACATGTGCCATGTTGGTGTGCTGCACCCATTAACTCATCATTTACATTAGGTATATCTCCTAATACTATTCCTCCCCCCCGCTCCCCACAATAGGACCCGGTGTGTGATGCTCCCCTTCCTGTGTCCAAGTGATCTCATTGTTTAATTCCCACCTATGAGTGAGAACATGTGGTATTTGGTTTTCTGTTCTTGCGATAGTTTGCTGAGAATGATGGAAAAACCATAAAAATTTAAAAAACAAAATATATTAGCTTGGGCACAGAAATTTTAAGAAAAGTATATCCTTCTTAATCATTTAAATATATAATTTATATGATATATAAAAATATAAATATAAATAATATATAAATATACAATCATATATAAAATTATATATAATTAATTTATTACAATTAAAGATGTTATATGTGTGTGTGTATATATATATATATAGAGAGAGAGAGAGAGACAGAGACAGAGAGAAAGAGAGAGAGACTCGCTTAGGGACCCGCCCTGCCACCCTGGTTGGAGCACAGTAGTGCAATCATAGCTACTGCTGCCTTGAACTCCTGGCCTCAAGCAATCCTCCTAACTCAGGATCCTGAACAGTTGGGATTACAGACACATACCATGGCACCTGGGTAGATTTTTATAAATAATATAAATAATATTAAAACAAAACTGTAAAAACTAAGTATCTAGTACTTTTAATCTTTGTAGAATTGTTTTGAATTCTAAAATTTATAACATTACACAGTACTTAATTTTCAACAAGCCTTAATATTTTGTTATTTCACTTCACTTAGGTCATGATCACTTCAAAGAAAAAACACCTTTAAAACTATCTGGTAATTATTTCCCTAATGATAAATTAAAAGAAAAATATCAACATAGACATAAAAATCCAGTAGGAGGAAAAATTTTAAAGTGATATACATAAAATCATTGACAAGTCAACTTGGTTTGCAACAGGATTAATAATATAATGTTTAAAGGAACAGAAAAATTGCAAGAACAAAGTGTGTACCCATAACATTTTTGTTCTTTCTCATCGAAGTTCAGAATCGTGTACTTATGAGAATAATTCAAGTGGAAAATTTCTCGTAATTTTCTGTCTATGGAGGCTAACATTTTTCTCAACTTTTATTTTAGTTTCAAGGGGTACGTGTGCAGGTTTGTTACAAGGGTAAATTGTGCGTCACAGAGGTCTGGGGTACAAATGACCCATCACTCAGGTAGTGAGCCAAGTACCCAGTGGGTGATCCCTTCCCATTTTCCCCCCGTCTCCCCCCGTCTAGTAGTCCACAGTGCCTATTGTTTCCATCTTTATGTCCATGTGTACTCAATGTTTAGCTCCCCCTTATAAGTTAGAACATGCATTATTTGGTTTTCTGTTCCTGCATTAATTCGCTTAGGAGAGGCTAACATTTCATATCAATACAAAACTGGTCAAAATGAATGCTATACTTTGCCAATCATTTTCAAACTTCATAATGTATTCTTGAGATTTTTCTCAAGTCTGAGTCTTTGGTTTAAAAATTCCTTCTGTAAGACATGCTACTGAAAAATATTTCCCTGTATTATATTCCATAGAGCACAAAAAAAAAAATCATCTGTTCTATTAAATGTGCTGTTGGAAAGTGACTGTATTTCATATTTTTAGTATCATTATATAACTCAGGGACATTACAGCAGTTAACATTTTTGAAAAGGTTTTGCTCCTGCAATAAAGTGTATAACTTTAAATATACATGTAATTCTATGTATTTAAAAATAAAATTGAATAATAATTTTGTTTTGTTTTATATAAAATCAGCATTTTTTTCTTATATACCAGAAACTCATTCTATATATTGGTATTTTTAATTCTCACTTTCATCCAAATTTGATTTTAAGTAAATTAACGATTTAGCGTTGGACAAACTTTGTATTTAGTGCCTCTCATAGTATCTTTCAATTAACAAAGTATCAAATAACCACAAACATGCTATTTTTGTAAGTAATCAGATTTCAATAGAAAAATCCAAGAAGAACCAGAGTGTAACATTTTCCTTGTTATCAGAATTGGATCAAATCTTTTTTTTAATGGAATAATAATCAGTTTTAAACCACTGAAAAATTAACAGTTTCACAGTATAGAACGTGACTAATAAAAAAGTACAGATATTGGAACAGTTAATACGAAGGAATCACATATGTGTATGTAAAAAGATATTATGAGAAAAGAGTGTACTGGGACTTAACTTTAACAAAGAGAGTTTGAAAAGTCATATGGAAGAAGTTTTTGATATATTATACCTTGAAACCTTTACCAAAGAAGATGGTGGAGTCTCCTTTTGGAGACGTAAGTGAAGAGAGGATCAAATTTTATCTTTCAAACTTAAAACGCATGTAATGTCAGGAACTCGAACAGATGACCTTTGTGTTCTGTGATTCCATTATTTAAAAGGTTGCGGAATTCCAACTTTTCAATTGCTTTCTGGTGCTTGTCTCCTGTTAAGTCCCATAGGTATAGTTTCCTTGCAGGCACCAGCCCACTTAAAGCAAGGCAGTCATGACAGTTGCCAACTCATCAAAAGCAAGTCTAGTCCAGCATTAACCTAATTATATGCGGCAACCACTTTCTTATACATAGGGGGTAACTCTTAGGCTTCCAGCCAGCATCTCTGGGATTTGATTTTCGAGTGATGTTACCAGTTACTTTAAAATGTTTACCTCCTAAATGCTGGAGATGGAATCTCATCATCACAAAGTAGAAAATTTACAATTGGATCAAAAGCCTCTGCTCATGCTAGACAGCATGGCTCTGCCAGTAGCCAGAGCCCTGATCTCTGCTTTCTCTGGACTCATATTTTCTCAGTAATGATGCAGTATTTGGTCCATTATGATTCATTCTGAGATGATGAAGTCATTACGTGCCTTGCTTTTTCTTTCACAGAACATTGGTAAGCATATTTTTAAGGAAAATTTTATACACATCTTTGAAATTTCTGGCAAGGAAATTAGGCAGACATCTGGAAAAGAAGCAACATTGCTTATCCCCGTCCAAAATGTATTTTTACTTCATGTCTGTATTTTTTTTCAAAGACAATATATAAGTTCCTCTTAGCCATGAGCCTCTCTCGAGCAAAAGTGTCTGCGTATTCTGTGGGTTACCTTCTGTATCTTAGAAAAAGAAGTCTATGTTTCTATTCCATCCCAACATTCACGGGGCTACAATGTGGTGTAGAGCTGTCACATGTATTAAATCAACAGCATTTACTGTTGGCAGGAAAATATAATCTGCACCCAATAAGTAGAAACATAAATATAGCCTCACAAGGAAGTTAGTCAATAAGTGCATTTATTCTACATCTGTTGCTGCTGAGTTTGGCTACAGTTTTTCCTTATAGTGGTTTGTATGCTGTGTCTTCTGATATGTTCTGTTTGGTAGAGGCTTTAATGGGGTGGATTTCCTGAGCTGATACAAGACTCTTTTCCACACTCACTGAGTGACTGCATTGATTGATCTTAACAGCACCTTCGAAAATGCTGGTGGAAATCTTTTCTTAGTTGAGGTTTTTTAGATACTGGCTATATAACTAAATAAGAAGTTCCATATTTCAAAGTAGTGTGTTTGGAAAGGTGCCCAGAGTAAAGAAAACATTAATAGGCACAAAAAGCTAGCATATGGATGCTATAAGAAGTATAATGGAAAATGTCCAAATAAAGTAGTGGAACCTTCCAGTCAAAGGGTGTGAGGGGCAGTAAGGAAAATATGTTCTCTCTTATGTTTCTGCCAAAATGTAAGGACAATACAACCTATAGAGTAAATTCAGCAGATGCTGGAGACTGTAGAAAAAGAACATCAGTTGCAGCCAGCTTAGTTTAAAATGATAAAATACTGTTTATGTCTGAATTCAATGTAACTATTGTCTATGTTATTTGACCTCAGGGTCTATTAAGCCTACCTTAAATTAATACAATTAGATTGGACTAAATCATTCACACAGAAATAATGAAACACTAAAAGGTATCTCCCAGAATGTCCAATCTAAAAAGAAAGCTCTATAATATTTTCTGAATTCAACTGATTGGTATTTGTTTTTAAGTTCATATTATGCTAGGCATATACGTGAGGAATAAGGTATACCTGCTTCTTTTAAGAAGTTAAAAAGCTAGCTAAAAATAGTAGCTGGCTACATTTTCTTTGTTTGCTCCAGAGCAATCATGTTCAGGCTTTTTCATTATGAAGGTCTTTTGTTCTCAAATTCTACAAAACACCTTCTACTTGGAGTCCTGAATATGCATGTTGAATTAATTATTTTATGTGGCTGCCCATAGTTTCAAGGCTAGGGTTGTAGATATGGTTTAAATATGGCCCCTCAGGTTCATGTGTTGGAAACTTAACTCTTGATGCAACAGTGTTGGGAGGTGGCACCTTTAAGAGGTGTGAGGTTAGGAGAGTAGAGCCCTCATGAATGGATTAATGTCATTATCAGAGGAGTAGGTTAGTCATCGTGTGAGTAGGTTTGTTATAAAAGCAAATTCAGCCCTCTGTTGCTCACTTGTGCATTTTCTCACCATATGATGCCTTCTGCCATGTTACGACACAGCAAGAACGCCTTCAGCAAATGTGACCCCCTTGTTCTTGGACTTTACAGCCTCCAGAGTTTCTATTGTTTATAAATTACCCAGTCTGTGGTGTTCTGTTATGGCAACACAAAACACACTTCAACAGTTGTTATGCGTTTTATAAGATTTAAAGATCTTTTTGATGGAGAGCCATAACACAGTAATACTTCAATAGATGAAAGGCAAAACTTTTCTGTTACTTACAGCTCCAAATGAGAGAAGGCTGCCAGGCAGACCCACTTTGGGAGCTGCACTTTGGATAGAGTAACAGTAAACTAAAGCTGTAAAAGGCAGTTTACGTATGGCAAGCAGAGTTAGCTAGGTTTCTCTGTTCCCTGTGGATTGACTAAGTTGAATAATTTTGTGAGATCAGGGGCATACGGGCTGTTTCTCATTGTCTGGTATCTGACTAGAGCATGTGAGTCTGATAAGGAAAATGGATAGGAGTAAGAATTTATTCAGCTGCTCAAGAAGGGAACTGGCTGACCTCTAGTTGGGACCTCCAAACTGGGTCAGGATAGCGTAATTTTTAAAAAAAAACTTATATAATGTAATACAGATACAAATAGCAAAAAGGCATACATTTTACTCTTGAACTGATCCCTCTCACTTCACTTCCAGCACCATTTTCATATCATAGACTTGTGAATAGTTGTTCTATACTCTGAAGCTGGATAATTACTACATAACTTTACCATTGAGTATCTTTCTGCATCTTTATATTATCTATATACAGGTAGTAAACACAGAGCAGGATTTTACATCATTATCCCACCTGATGACCTCTGTTCTCTGCCTGTCAAATTTGGCCTATGTATTAGGTTGATGCAAAAGTAATTGTGCATTTTGCCATAAAAGTATGACAAACACTGCAATTACTTTTGCACCAACCCAATATTAGGGATAATAGGATAATGATGTAAAATCCTGCTCTGTGTATACTACACTGTAATTACTTTTTCACAAACCTAATACGTTGATTACAACAACTGACACAAACGATTCATTTCTACCATTTTTATTTTGCATTTTGAATGTGTCTTTTCTTAAGTTTCAAATTTTTTATATTTTACTTTTTTGGCATGACTGCCTTTTTTCTTTTTCATCTTTTCCCTTTGAATAAAAATATTTGGAAATTGTATCACTTATGTATATATTTAACTTAACATTTTTTCTAAAGTTATTCAGTGTCTTCATCCTCTACCAAACAATACAAGGTCCTTAGATTTTTTCAATTTTGATTTCTCCTAATATTTCTCTGTTTTTCCTTAACACTATAAATTAGACTATACTATTATTTTATATAGACAATACACATTTCAATTTACTTGTTTCTTTGTTTGTTATTCTTTCTTGTAACTGTTCTCCTTCTCTGGTCATTTCCCATTTTTAAAAAACATACCTTATAGAAATTTCTTATTGCAGATATATTGATGTAAACAGTCATTAAAAAACGTCTTTACTCATTTTAGTTTCAGTTCACTATTTTTTTGTTTGTTTGTTTGTTTTTGAGGTGGAGTCTTGCTCTGTTGCCCAGGCTAGATTGCAGCGGTGCTATCTTAGCTCACAGCAACCTCTGCTTCCTGAATTTAAGTGATTCTCCTGCCTCAGCCTCCTGAGTAGCTGGGGTTACAGGTGCACACCACCATGCCTGGCTAAGTTTTGCATTTTTAGTAGAGACAGCATTTCACCATGTTGGTCAGGTTGGTCTCAAACTCCTAACCTCATGATCTGCCTGCCTTGGTCTCCCAAAGTGCTGGGATTTCAGGCGCGAGCCAGCACACCTGGTCCTCAGTTCACTTTTTTCTATTGTTGCTTTTGTTGATCGTTTTATTTTGTTTGCCCCTGAAGATTTCCTTAACTTTCTTATATCCTGTTAATGAATTCACAGTATGTGAATTGTCATTGATTTAAGCTCTCATTGTTTTATTTCCAGAGGGCTCTTCAAATATCCAGACCACGTGTTGCAGAGGAATGGATATTGCAGAGGGTTTTGACTTGAATGCCTGGTACAAGAAGTGGGAAATAAATATATATAGACTTAAGAAAGATATGTTTACACAAGAGACTGAGAGCAAATCAAGGACTAAGTTGCCTTATAACAGATTAAATGAGATGGGAGTTTGGAGGAAAACTCTTCTGAAAATTGTTGTAATATAATAAGATGTTTGATTCACGGTCATAGATACCAATACATCAAGACTTTCTGTTAGTATCACTTGGCTGAATATCAAGTAAGTATATTACAACATTTCCAAAACAAATCAGGTTATATAATTTCTTTCAACATAAGTCTACAACTAGTAGCTTTCCTAATATTAATATCCTTAACTTTTAAAAATTACACTTAGAAAATACACACATGATTATGACTTACTAAAGAAATACCAGACTTCTAGCCTTTTAAAAATACAGAGTGTGTATGTTTGTGTGTATGCTTAAACTGCCCTTTCCATCCGGCTTAGACTCTTTTCTCCAGATCCGTTACATCGGCCATCAACTTTGACCCTGAGTTGGGATCTAAAAATCACCCCGCCATCTGGCCTCTTTCTAGTCGTGTGCCTAAAATGAGATTTTATAGAGACTCATACTGTAACATCAGTGTAGAACAGGGGCTACTACTTTTTGGTTCAGTTCATTACTAAAAATGTTTTCTCCACCTCATCTTTACACATCCTTTTTTGCATTAATTTTATATTAATAAATATGTATTAATCATGTAAATAATTATTCCTTCATCTATAATTCAAATAGCTTACAGAGAGGTATATTGTTTTGTCTTTTTCTCAACCCCAATACCCAAAAAAACTTAGCATAGTGTTTTCCCAAGACACATTGAACAAATGAATCAATTAATTAGTAACTTGATTTCCCGTTTTTGAAAATCTCTTCTTTTTACCTAGATGTTTATTGTCCAATGAGTCCCAAGTTTAATGTTAGGTCCTATCCTATAACAACCTGAATAATTAAAGTCTGAAATATGCTATCAGGAACAGTAGTATAAATGGTAATATGATGTCTTTTTATTTTTAAGTAAGTTGAGGACCAAATAAATGTAGTTGAATTACATGCTATTTAATTATCTTTTTACAGATTACAGTAGGTTTACATAGCTATCATTTCTCTTTAAATTATTGTATAGAGAGCCCAGTCCTGCCAGAAGTATGTAATTTATAATAAACAAATAACATCAAGACAACTAATTAGTTTCTAAATCACTCAATTCCAACACAAAACTTGATTTCTACTTCAAAACTAGAAACAACAAAAATACAGTTAGATTTGGGTTTTCATTTTTATTATTGATCAAAACACTTAATTCAGTAACTTCAACAATATATTCCGTAATCTTGCTATTTGTCGGAATACAAGTCTTATTGGTGAAAGAAGCAAACAGAAAAAGAAAAAGAGAAAGAAAGATCAAACAAACAAATCGAGAACACACAAGATTATTTAGTTGGGATTTTAAAAAGCCTCTATTTAGTTTCAAATGTTTATAACTGATGTAATTTTATTTTACCTATTTGGAGCAACACAGCATTGTTTCAGTTAAATAACATTAGGCTTTTAAAAGGGGGAAAGAAAAATCTAATCTCTACCATGTCCACATGAATTACAATTGCTACATGTATATGTAAGGTTTCCCATACATTTGCTTCATAATCCTCCTCCCCAGGATGACCAGCCAAAGAATTTAAATGTCTTGATGGCTTCAAACCAGCTGCCATGCTCAAGAAGTCTTTCCTGGAAAGGCTTCAGTGAGTGGGTATTAAGATTGTCATTCTCGGAAATAAAATTGAAGGCACCAGAGAATGTTCTTTTCCAGCAACTGAGCTTCCACATGTTCTCAAATTTAACACTAATCTAAAAAAGATCTTCCTCTTGATTTGTACTTACGATAGAAATATTTACATAGCGTCAACATGTGCGGCAAATCAAGGGTTGCCACAACGTGAATTATTTCAGTGAAAAAGGTTGTCCTGCCTTTATAATTTATGTGCATGTTTGAGTTATATTTTACTCATAATCACTTCTCTTATGAAACAGGCAACTATTTTTGTAAGGTTTTGTAAAGAAATTGATGTGTGCTTTCTTTCTCAATATAGTCCTATATCCTCTCTTTCTACTTCTTTTCTCTAATAATATGGTAGGTATGTTAAGATGTAGAAATTAGGATGCACATTGACCTGTAACAGCAAAATTTATATCAGAAGGCTGTCCATTAAGAAGCTTCATTTCTTTGACTACAGTAAAACATTCATCAGTAAAAGCATAGAATTTTCTTTGAAATGAAATATTAAATAGTCTGTTGGTTTTTATTCTTCTTATATAAGATCATTGAAAACAAGACTCTTTAAATAAAAGTAAAAGCTATAAAAAGTAAAACCTAGAAAATAAAATTCCCTGCCTTTAAAAAATCTAGTAGTACTCTAAATTGTCAATCGAGGTTAGAGTGGAGCATGAGAAGAGAATATTTTAAATGGCAATTATACAGCCCTGAAAAATGACAACTTTCATATGATAAGGAAATAAGTGTTTCTGTCTGGATCTCACTTCAGAAGATAGAATTTCCCCAATGAACAAATATTCAGTAAGATAAAGTTGACAGAAGGTTATCATTGAGGCTCAGATTAAAATAGTAAATCTTCTTCTTGTTGGAAAAGCCACAAGAGTACAATTAAATATGTTTCATTGATGTGCAAACTCTAAGGAACTAACAAGCTTCAAAGACAATTGACTACTAGTAATAGTACTAGTTATAGAAGCAATGAAAGTAGTAATAATACCACTAGTAGTACTAACAGTGATAGTTCATGACTAGTATATATAATAAATTAAATACATTCAGCATACTGTACAAGATCATAAAAGTTATGTAAGAAACCAAATGGTCTAACTCCAAAGTCTGAAGTGTTGGTCACTATGCTATACTGCCTCCATTTGTAAGATCATTGTCAACATTTTGGTGATAAGAGTACAAATATTAACTAAGTTCTTATAAATATTACATCTTAAAATGTTTTTAAAATTATCTCTTAATTATTTTATGTCAATATTATATAGGGTTCAGGTATTTGAGAATGGAAAAAAAGGAACAGTAAGGAAAAAGAAGTCATCTAAGCAGACAATAGAAACAAAAACAGTAATTTCAAAACCACTTAAAAATTGTGCTAAAGTTGTCTATCTTGAAAAGCTTCTAAACAGAGAATAGAAGAAAAACACAAAAAGAAAGGAAACAGATTTACATTCCATTATGGCAGTAAACATGAGCAACTGTTCTCTTTAAATTCATACGGTATTTTACCAGTCATGTTAGTGTATTTACCTGCCTCATTCACAGCTCATTCCACAGCATCTACCACATCTAGAGCTTCTGGGTTTAGAGTGTCTTTTCTAGATGAGAGTGTAAATATTTATATCTGTTATCACATTAATCCACAGCCCTGGACATGACTGGTTACATTAGGATACACATACAACCAACAGCTGGAGGGAGGGATACATGGGCTGAACTGAGCCAATAAGCTTATTTCTCTTAAGAATTTCAAGCACAATAGTCACACAAAAATTAAAATACTTAGGTATATATTTAATCAAGAAGATGCAAGATCTCTACAGGAGAATTACAAAACACTGCTGAAAGAAATAGATGACACAAACACATGGAAAACCATTCCATACTCATGGATTGTAAGAAAAGATATGGTTAAAGTGACCATACTGCCCAAAGAAGTTTACAAATTCAACACAACCCCTATCAAATTACCAACATAATTTTTCACAGAGTTATGAAAAACAAAAAAACCCTAAAGTTCATATGGAACCAAAAAGACCTTGAGTAGCCAAAGTAATCCTAAGCAAAAATAACAATTCTGGAGGCATCACTCTGTTCAAATCAAATTATACTACAAGGCTAAAGTAATTAAAACAGGATGGTACTAGTACAAAAGTGGACACACAGATTAGTGGAACAGTGTAGAGAACACAGATATAAATCCACATATCTACAATCAAGTGATCGTCAACAAAAGCTACAAAAATAAGCAATGGGAAAGGATATCCTATTCAATAAATGGTGATGAGAAAATTGCCTTCTGTAGAATGGCAATTCTTCTGAAGAAGAATGAAACTGGTTCCCTATCTCTTACCATACTCTAAAATTAACATGGATAGCAGACTTAAACGTAAGACCTGAAATTACAAAAGTCCTAGATGAAAACCTAGAGAAAACTCTTCTGGACATTGTCTTATGCAAAAAATTTATGAAAAAGACCCAAAAAGCAAATGCAACAAAACCGAAAATAAACAAATGGGACTTAATTAAACTAAAAAGTTCCTGCACACCAAAAGAGATAAGCAACATAGTGAATAGACAACCTACAATCCTGAAGACTGTGTTTGCAAATTATGGCTCTGAAAAAGAACCGATATCCAGAATCTACAAGGAACTAAAAAAACTCCACAAGGAAAAACAAATAACCCCACTAAAAACTGGGCAAAGGACATGAACAGACATTTCTCAAGAAATACAAGTGGCCAACAAACACCTGAAAAAATGCTCAGCATCAGTAATCATCAGAGAGATGCAAATCAAAAGCACAGTAAGATGTCATTTTACACCAGTCAGAATGGCTATTATTAGAAAGCACGTGGCAGATATTGGCATGGATGTGGAGAAAAGGGAATGTTTCTACATCTTTGGTGGGAATATAAATAAGTTCAATCTCTATGGAAAACAATACGGAGATTTCTCAAAGAACTAAAAATTCGACCTAGCAATCCCACTATTGAGTATAAACCCAAAGGAAAAGAAATCATTATATTAAAAAGACAAGATAGTTACAATAGCAAAGTCATGAAACCAATCTAAGTATGCATAAATGGTTCACTGGATAAAGCAAATGTGGTATACATATATACTACATATACAAATACATATAGATAGATACACATACATACAGATAATTAGATGATAGATAGGTAGGTAGATAGATAGATAGACAGATAGATAGACAGACACGATGGAATACTATACAGCCATGAAAAAGAATAAAATTATGTTCTTTGCAACAACATGGATGGAACTGAAGTTTACTAATATAAGTGAACTAATTCAGAAACCCAAATACCATATGTTCTCACTTATAAGTGGGAGTTAAACAATGGGTACATATGCACATAGAGATGGAAAGAATAGAAAATAGGGATTCCAAAAGAGGAAAAACTGGGAGGGGAGCAAGGGTTAAAAAGTCACCTACTGGATACAGTGTTCACTACTGGGTAATGGGTACACTAGAAGTCCAACTTCACCAGTATGCAATATATCTGTGCAACAAACAAGCACTTGTACCCCTCTTACTCTAAAATAAAAATAAAATTTAAATTTAAAAAATCAAGAACACAGAATATGGTCAACCAATAATGGATGTCAAGCAATCATATACTTTGGGATTATAGCTTTTAGCTTTGAGTTATGTAAGGGCAATAAAGAAACAGAAAGGTCATTCTGCTTACAGAAACAGGAAAGTATAGCACAAAAGCAAAGACAAATGGGAGACGTGTCATCTCTTAAAGACACAGATTAAATTCAATTCCTGACAGCTTTCCAGTCTGTGAGACCAGTTTCTACTTATTTCCATTCCTCAAATTCAGTGTAGCATTTTCTACAATGAAAGTCCCTACCTGGTGTTTCCTTAAATGATTCGTGAATCCTTGAAATTTAAATTGCCTTCAGTAGAAAAAAATAAGAGTAGTGTGGCAATCTCCATTTCTAGCTAGAAGATCGTTTGACTTTAAATTCAACTACGGAAGAGTGAGAAATGAAAATGTCTTGCTCCATGTAAGACGGCTTTATTACAAATAAGCAAACTTACAGTCGGCTCCCTTTGGTGTTAACTCTGATGAGATGTTTTCTAAACCAGGTCTCCTTGTTCAGTAGCTGAAACCTGGGAGGTGTCACAGCATGACCTTGGGCTTCTGATCAAAAGAATAACTAGAAAGTAAAAGATGAGATAATTGGGGGTTTTTCAGTGTTCCCAATAAAAAAACATTACACTGTAAGTAAATACAAATGTATCTAAGTTATTTTCTTAAAATACGTCCCATGATGCTTTTTCAAGTTGAATATGTTTTTAGATTGGTGACTTTAGCTCATTTCGGTCTACACTACAAAGTAATGATAATTTGTCTTTTATTTCCACAAGAAAAAAATATTACAAAACTTTAAAACTCATTCTATTAACATTTATTGAATGCCTAACCTCAGCTTGGTGTCACGAATTCAATGGAAAATAAAATTTATTTCCTGTATAAATGTAGCTTATAATTTAGTGGGGTGAAATTTTGAAGTACAGAAAAAATGTTAAACATTTAAATATGTTTTAAAACTTGATAATAACTTGTTAACATTTGCTAAGGATTATGCTATACTCAGGTTAAGAGTTTTAAGCAAAATGTAAAATGCTATTTACTAAGTTGAGATGATGAATCTTTTATTAAAACCATTTTTGTAAAATATTCTACCGAATGAACACTAAATACAAAATAAATTAATCTCATAATTTAATGATGTACTTAATGAAATACTTACGTTAAATTGTAGTAAAAATCCTAGTGTCAGGCAAAAAATATTTAAAACATTATTCTCCTTATTAAGATAATTCATTATTCTCCTAATAGGTTAAACAGTGAAATACATAATTTAGGATTCTGTACTCAATCACAAATTACATTGTGTGAAGATAAGCATCTAACATTACTTTAGCACAAAGAATAATTAATTAGCCATTTACTCATCCTCAGTTCATCAACACTTAATGCAGTACCTACTATAGCAGATGCTTAATAAAAAATTGTTCAATAAATGAATAACGCAAGAGTAAGCATCATAAACCTATTTTCCATATTATGCAATACAAAAAGTAGAAAAAAGCTTGATTTTGAAGTTTATAATTGTGATCATTTTTTATCGAGTCCTATTAATAATGTTTGTATATTCTTAAGGGCTAATTATATTTTGGGGAAAGAGAAACCAACATAAATAATTATTCTACTTTTTGTCCTTTACTTTCTTACTTTGCTTTAGGAAAGTGATGGTTAATATAATATCACCATATACAGGGAAGGTACATAATTTAAAATAAACATTTCGTGTAGTGGCATACGGAACTATTTCATGAATGACCCTGGTAAAATTTTGGAACTCAATAAATAAAGAATAAATGTGCTTTTCTCTCTGTCTCTCTCTCTCTCATGCCAGCTTAAATTAGAAGGGCATGAATTCTTACTTAAAAAAATCAAGCAAATTTATGTTAGATGTCTTTGATATTAAACAAATTGTTACAATTATTTCAAAAGAGAAATCCTTAATTTTCAGACATACTTGAGCCAATCAGGGGACATAATTAAAACCAAATGCAAAGCAATTCATTCCGCTTTCTGAAATATGTAGGTTGTTTAGGTGCATCAGCAGAAGTGAGAGAGGAAAATATACAGAAAACTATGGTTTTTGGCACAGGTGAATTTAGAGAATTATGTTTAGATGTAAAAATAATCTCACAAAGTAAACCAAGAACTTCCTCTTACTTCTAAAATCTAACATTTTCTGTTTCTCAACAAAAGTGTACTGTTTTTAAATTATAATTCATGCTCATTTTAAATGGAACTTATAAGTAACCACACATCACTCTTCCATTTCTTCTAACAATAGTGAATTGAATTTCTGTATGAAGTGATACTCTTCCCGCACTACCTGAGGAGTTCTTACATTTGCCTGAGTTTCACATCTCAACACTTATTCCATATTATTGCTCCAAACCTTACTTATGCTTGAAGATAAAATATAAAAATTATAATCTAGGAAATAACTTTGTAAATATTAAAATCATAATTTAGGATCTTCCCATAAAGAAAAGTCTAGGCACAGATGTCTTCAATGATAAATTTCTCTAAATATTAAAGGAATATATAAGTTTTATAAAACTAGAGAATAGAAAGGAAGAAATAATTCTTAGTTCATTCTTGCATCTAGCATAATCACCATACCAATGTGAGGTATGAACTTTACAAGAATGGGAAATTATAACACTTCTCATGTATATAGATACAACAATCAAAAACAAAATATTCACATTATATATATCTCACCATGTCCCAGAGGGAGTTGTTTTATAAATTTCAAATTAATTATAGTTACAAAGACAATCAATATAAATTACCACATTAACAATAGGGGCTAAAAATATATGACCACGTCCAGAGGCAGAAGAGGTATTTGATGAAATTCAACACATATTTATAATAAATATTCTCAGGCAACCAGACATTAAAAAAAATCTTCTTTGATTTAATCATAAAGGGCCATCTACCAAAAAGTCTAGAGCTAGTATAATTCTAAAAGGTGAAATATGTAATACTTTCTTTTTGAAGTTGAAAAAAGGACAAGATATCTACTCTCATCACTTTTTTCATTTTTTACCAAAGGGCCTATCCAATGCAATACAAAGAAAATAAGTAAACCTATAAAGATTGAAAGGAAGGAACATTATTTTCATTATATGTCTACAGCATTCGAAAGACTCTATAAAAATACTAGCATTGACCAGGCACGGTGGCTCACGCCTGTAATCCCAGCAGTTTGGGAGGCCAAGGTGGATGCGTCACCTGAGACCAGGAGTTCGAAACCAACCTGGCCAACAAGGTGAAACACTGTCTCTACTAAAAATACAAAAAATTAGTCAGGCGTGGTGGCGGGCGCCTATAATCTCAGCTACTCAGGAGGCTGAGGCAGGAGAATAGCTTGAACCTGGGAGGTGAAGGCTACAGTAAGCCAAGATTGCACCACTGCCCTCTAGCCTGGACAACAAGAGCGAAACTCTGTCTCAAAAGATAAATAAATAAAAATAGTAGTAATGAAAAGTGAATTTACTTAGCAACCTGGATGGAATTGGAGATCATTATTCTAAGCGAAGTAACTCAGGAATGGAAAACCACACATATGTTCTCACTCTTAAATGGAAGCTAAGCTATGAGTATGCAAAGGCATAAGAATGATACAATGGACTTTGGGGACTCTGAGGAAAGTTTGGGAAGGGGTTGAGGGATAAAATAATACAAATTGGGTACAGTGTACTTTGCTCACACAATGGATACACCAAAATCTCAGAAATCGCCACTAAAGAGCTTAGTCATGTAACCAGACACCAACTGTTCCCCAAAACCGTATTGAAATAATAATAATAAAAAGAACCAAAGAAATATAGTATACATTGTTAACATTGTCAAAAGTGAATTTAGAAAAGTTGCTGAATGCCTGGTCAACAGCCAACTAGAATTAAATATATATATATATATAATATATATATATATATACACACATACATCATCAGAAAATCAAATATGTTACATCTTTTTGAGAGGAATGTGATAGATCACTGCTAAGATAATTTTTAAAAACCCATAAGTAAATAAAGATATTTTCCATTTTCCTGTTGATGGATTGGAAAACTCAGTCCTGTGCTTCCAAATTGATCTACAGCTTCAATGAAAGAACAATCCAAATCCCAGGATGCTTTCTTCTTGCGGAAATGGAAATACTCTCTAAAACCATGTAGAAATACAAAGGACCTAGATTAGGCAATACAAACTTCAAAATGAAAATTAAAAAAGGAGAACTTAGCCATATTTCAACACATACACTAAAGCAACAATTAAGACAGCTGGGTGGATACTTGTGCAAGGATGGGTGCTTGATTTGCGACAAAGGCACTACTGCAATTAGAAAAGAAATGATGGTCTTTTCAATAAATGATGCTAGAACAATTGGTTATCCATTAAAAAAAGATTTCTACCTCATACTATAATTAAAATGTGAAAGTTAAAAAATATATATAATCTTTAAGAAAACATAGGAGAGTATCTTCAAGGCTTTGTGATAGACAATTTCTTTTCTTTTCTTATTTATTTATTTATTTATTTTGAGACGGAGTCTCACTCTGTCTGTCGCCAGGCTGGAGTGCAGTGGCGAGATCTCGGCTCGCTGCAAGCTCCGCCTCCCGGGTTCACATCATTCTCCTGCCCCAGCCTCCCCCAGTAGCTGGGACTACAGGAGCCCGCCACCACGCTCGGCTAATTTTTGCATTTTTAGCAAAGACGGGATTTCCCCGTGTTAGCCAGGATGGTTTTGATTTCCTGACCTCGTGATCTGCCCATCTGGGTCTCCCAAAGTGCTGGGACTACAGGTGCCCGCCACCACGCCCAGCTAATTTTTCTATTTTTAGTAGAGACGGGGTTTCACCATGTTAGCCAGGAAGATCTCAATTTCTTGACCTCATGATCCACCTACCTCGGCCTCCCAAAGGGCTGGGATTACAGGCGTGAGCCACCGCGCCTGGTAGACAATTAATTTCTTATATAAGGTACCAAACACATGGACTTTGGAAAACCATTAGTACATGTACCATGCACTAATACAACACGTAAAATGAACAAACAACAAAAAAACTCCATTGTCCTTAATTGAGGGCAATCCAGGCTCAATCTAATCATAAGCATCTATTTTTGGATTATTATTCAGAAATAATCGGTATTTTTCTGAAATTTGGATGGTTTACAACAACCTTCACGGTTTGTAAGAACAAATTTGAGCTGTCCCTGTGGATTGTAGAACCCACCACAATTTCTCAAAATGACCTTTACTAACACAGTATGAAGAACATGGAAATTTAAAGTGTATAAAGTTAAATACCCTAATATTTAATATACATTAAATGAAATGTGTGAAGTTAAATGTACTTAAATAGCCTAATAGCCTATGACCAATTTGGCTTATATATATATATATATATATATATATATATATATACACACACACACACACACACACACACATATATACATATTCTTCATTCACACAATATACACACATTCTCTACTTCTATATAAAAATAAAATTTAAATCACGCTGACTATATAATTTACATAGAGGAGTCAATTAGAAATTGAGTCAAAAAGTAAAATTTTCAACCAAGATTTACACATTTCACCCTAAATCTCAGAATGATTTGATCCCCAGTGTTATGTTACTAGAAAAAAAAATTTAAATATTATTTCGATAAGGTAATAACTCAGAAATTTAAAAGATTTTCCTATTATTCACTCCATCTCAGAATTCTACATTGTTCACATCTCTTTTCAACAAAAAACAATGCTTGGATTTACTCAGCAGCAATTTCAAGCCTTATCACTTGGATCATTAGTTATGCGCCAATGGTTATTAGAAATTTTCAGTGTATTTCTGCACCTGCATACCTGTTTCTTACAAATTAAAAGGGAGAAAAGCAGAGAATAATGGCGCATTGAAAGAATTCATTGATATTATCATGCTCAGCAGAAGATCTGACATCTGTGATGAAAGACTCAACATTTTCAAATTGCGAGGTCATGTTGGGGGAATGCTAGATATCAGGGCAAAGTTTACATGCACACAACAAATTATCATCTACATAAGGTATATAATCTATCAGTTACACTATAATGATGAATTCTATAAATTACTGAGCTTGAGAATCTTATTTTCGAAAATTACTTTTATATTTATTATAATGAGATATGTGAAATCAAAGTTCAAAAGTGACTTTACCTTTTTGATGTATGAATTAATTTTATTTACAAATGTTATTTTTGACTTTTAGAAGTATATTTTTGAAATAGGCAACATATTCCCTACATCATTTTTTCAGGGACCACAAAAATTGATGTGTGATTATAAGGCATAATATAAACTACAAATTCTAACATTTTGAGACATTTTAATTTTTAGTAAATTTCAAACTTTAAAATATCAAATAACATTAAATCATAAGTAGGTGAAAGGAGAAAATGTTATTTTTATTTTTGTTGAGTAAATCTGGGAAATTTCTTATTAATAATTATTAAATTTAAAGGAATTTTCAACAGTTATTGGACTTATTCTTTTGATTGTGGGCTCAATACATACATGTGTCTTAATTATCCCGGTTTGCTGATTTTCATAACCACTAATTTGAAATTTTCCTCCAGTCTGACATTAAAAACCTTATACATTTTTTTCTGTAAAATAAAAGCAACCTTTTTTTTATAAGAGGAAGGAAATAAAATCTGCTTGTAGTACTGAATGATCTTTTTGAAGTTTGAATTCATATTTGTAAGAGGACAATCAGGCCTTTATAGGTCATAAATATAATGCTGTCCTCTACTTCATCCAGCTTCCACTCCAGTTGAAGGTCTGTCTTTGCCTAGTTAACAAATAGTGGGAAAGAGGACTGTTTACTCATAACCCCTTTGAGAAGCCACTTTAATGTCAATTCTTCAAGTCATAGGCCTTTTTATTTACCGCCACCCCACAGGGATCCCAGACCTTGAAACTACTAGAGGCAACGAATGTAATGAGATGGTGGCTACTCAGCAGACAGTGGAAAACCAGTTGATAGTGAATCATCCATATTTCCCCGCAGATAGTGGAAACCCAGTTAATAGTGAATCATCCATATTTCCTCACAGATACAGTGGAAACCCAGTTAATAGCAAATCATCTATATTTCCCCGCAGATAGTGGAAACCCAGTGGATAGCGAATCATCTATATTTCCCCGCAGATACAGTGGAAAACCAGTTGACAGCGAATCATCTATATTTCCCTGCAGATAGTGGAAACCCAGTTCATAGTGAATCATCTATATTTCCCGTGTACTTAGTTGTTTCAATTCTTGCTTTGCTTTTCAAAGAGGATTACCAAAAAGAGGAGAAAACTTAAAGCTGACATCTAATGACAGAAGACATTTTGCTTACTCCAAAAAGAAGGTTACAAACCAGCCATTATGAGATATAGCTAATCTGAAAAATGTGTTGTTATTTTTATATAATTTACAGGAAAATCCAGATTTCCAACTGTTTTTGTAAAATAATTATCAGAGAGCACTCGGCTGGTAGATGTGTGTGGGTGGCAGCATTAGGCTGGAGCTGAATGATGGATTCCTCCTGTTACGGACTGAATGCTTAACATTCTCCCCAAAATTCATACTTTGAAGCCCTAACTCCCATTGAAATGGTATTTGGACATGAAGCCTTTGGGAGGTAATTAGGTTAAGATGAGGTCATGAATGTAGACCCCTCAGGATGGAATAATGCACTTTTAAGAACAGAATGACAGAAAATCTGTCTCTCTTTCTTCCTCTCTCTTCACGTGTTTGCCATGAGAAAAGGCCATGTGAGGACACAGCAAGAAGGTTGCTGCCTACAACCCAGGAAATGGGCCCTCACCAGGAACTGAATCTGCCGGCTTGGACCTTAATCTTGGACTTCCCAGTCTCCGTAACTTGAGAAATCTAATTCTGTTGTTTCAGCCACACTGTCTATGGCATTTGTTGCAGCAGCTGAGCAAAGTAAGCCACCCACTTAAACCAAAAATGTGCCTTCTTATTTTTCTACCACTCACACTGACTATGCAGACACCCTTCCACCTGGCAGCTAGATTCACTTCTGTTGCCTGCCTCACCTGGGAGGCACTTGGGTTGGCAGTGTCTGGATTAAGGGGAGGTTAAACTTTCTCAATGGGCATTCTCACTGCTGACTCCCTGCTGCATGCCTCATATTCTTCAGCTCTAGCATTCTACTCTTCACTCAGCAATTAGAAGCCTCCTTCCAAGAGGAATTGGTCTTACCCCATGCCCATCAATAATTCCATTATTTCATGGGTAGTGCACTTCCCTAATTCTGAGATATTCCTTTAAAACTAACACCAGAGCTGGAGTTCCACAAAACATGCATAATAATGTTTGAAAAACAGAATGTCAAAGTCTAGGGTATCTGACTGCTCTTAGTCTCCCCATAAAGTACAGCAAGGGCTTGAGCCCTTCAAAACAGTTTTATTTAAAGATCTCCCTCCCAATGGGAGATTAGACATACCCATTTATTATTCCAGGCATCCACAGTGTAGTTGTTCAACCAAACACACACACACACACAAACACACACACACACATTTACATACACCCTTTTCAAGAGAAAAAAATACTCATTTTTTAAAGACAATGTTAATTTTAATACAAAATGAAAAAGAAGCAAATAGATTTCTCATAACTTATAAGCTGCCTCTTTTCCCCAAAGGTTATTCATTCATGTTTTAGAGTTATGTTTAGTGTCCTTTTTCAGGCTAAAAGAACAAGATAGTAGATAAATTTCTGAAGTATGATACTCTTAGTGATGTCTTTCTGCATATACAAAGGAAGGCTTTGAAGTAAACATCTTAATTATGACTCAATTGTTCTTTTAACAAAGAGTTTTCCTTTTCTCAATTTCTGTCCTGGAGAAGTCAACAAATATCATTTTCCAAGTTACATAAATATATTAAGATGAATAAAAATATTTATTTTTTTGTTTTTAAAATTAATAATAATTGTGTATATTGGGGTACAATGTGGCATTTTGACCTGTTCTCCAGCAATGTAAGAAAAATGATATTACTACTAGTTGCTTTGAAAATTTTAAGTAATAAAATATAATCATTAGGTATCATTTTAGTATATTTTAATTTTTAAAATTATATATTGACAAATTATTATTATATATGTTTATGGGGTAAAAAGCGATATTATGATATTTGAATACAATGTGTAATATATTATTAAATCAAACTAAGCAACTTCAGTATCACCCGAAATATTTGACATATTTTGTGATGAGAACATTTGAGACATACTCTTAGCAATATTGAAATGTACAGTTATAGAACCAACTTAAGTTTTATCCATCAGTGAAATAATGGATAAAGAAAATGTGGTATATGTCCACAGTAGAATACTACTCAGCCTGAAAAGAAGAAGAAATTCTGTTATTTGCGACAACATAGATGGAATTGGAGATATTATGCTAAGTGAAATGAGCCAAACTCAGAAAGACAAATACCATATGTTCTCACTTATATGTGGAATATAAAAAATTTAACTCATAGAAGCAGAGAGCAGAATGGTGAATATAGTTAATAACAGTATTTATAATAATTATTGATCAACATTTGAAATTTACATTTCTTGAGCAAATTATTATTTTTTTGCTACACATACTTTTCAAGTTATTTTCATTTACTTCTAGAATACTTACTGAACAAATACAGTGTTACAACCTGTTGATTTAAATATAAATAAATTATAATATTTTACCTATAGTTGCTCACTATAAAATTGAAGATATTCTATGTACATAAATTTTTAAAATATAAAATGATTAAAATGATTGGCAATAGGAACTAATACTTCTTAAACTCGAATGTACATACAAATCATCTGAAGATTTTGTCACATGTGATGCTGACTAATATATCTGAACATCTGGATTTCTAACAAGCTCCTAGGTGATGAGTAGCAAGGATATATGCATGTGCTTTAGGACAGATAAATGGGAGTGGAAAACTACCAAAATCGAACTGTCTTTCAAAGCATTAGTAAGATTTTACCACATAGAGAACATGGAGAAAGGTATTTCTTTTTTTTTTTTTTTTTTGAGACAGAGTCTCGCTCTCTCGCCCAGGCTGGAGTGCTGTGGTGCCATGTCGGCTCACTGCAAGCTCCGCCTCCCGGGTTCACGTCATTCTCCTGCCTCAGCCTCCCGAGTAGCTGGAACTACAGGCGCCTGCCACCACGTCCGGCTAATTTTTTTTTTTTTTTTTTTTTTTTTGGATTTTTGGTAGAGAAGGGGTTTCACTGTGTTAGCCAGGAGAGTCTCGATATCCTGACCTCGTGATCCACCCGCCTCGGCTTCTCAAAGTGCTGGGATTACAGGCGTAATCCACCGGGCCCCGCAGAGAAAGGTATTTCTCAGGGAAAACAACAAACACAGACCTAGATAGAAGTTCAAAAAGCAAAGGAGCTCCTAAGAGCAAGTATTCCAAGTGCGACTCAACCTTATCACACAGGGCACAGCAAGTGGGTATCACAGGGTCCGTTACCCCTGGGTGGACTTGAGAAGTGGGGGAATGTGTTCCTTCATCTTCACATTCATTTCTTCCTTCTCTACATTCTCTCTCCCTGTCCCTCACCCCTACTCTCATTTTGTGTCTCCTTTAAAAAAAAAAGTATTTTTAAAAAGTTTTCCTAACCAGAAGCATATATGACAGACATTTGGAGATTGGCATGCTTCCTGCAATCAAAGGAAAAAGGCTATTCTTATGGAAAAATGTATAATAAGTTTATAGACTGCTGAAAGAAATTTAGAGATTTTCTATACTTCAGAAGTGAACTTCTCGACACTGTCTACTAAGTCTTGCTTTATTTCCCTTCAGATTATAAGGCAGATAATATATGTGTTTTGTGATGAAAACCGGGGGTTATCCTGAGACTTTGCTGAAGTTACTTATCAACTTAAGAAGCTTTTGGGCTGAGACAATGGGGTTTTCTAGATATAGGATCATGTTATCTGCAAGCAATGACAATTTGACTTCCTCTCTTCCTATTTGAATACCCTTTATTTCTTTCTCTTGTCTGATTGCCCTGGCCAGAACTTCTGATACTATTTTGAATAGGAGTAGTGAGATGTGATGGTTAATTGAGTGTCAACTTGACTGGATTCAAGTATGCAAAATATTGCTCCTGGGTGTGTCTGTGAGGGTGTTGCTAAAGGAGATTAACATTTGAGTCAGTGAAATGGGAAAGGCAGACCCACCCTTAATCTGGGTGGGCACCATCTATTCAGCTGCCAGCATGGCCAGAATAAAATCAGGCAGAAGAAAGTGAAAAGACTAAACTGACTTAGCCTGCAGCCTACATCTTTCTCCCATGCTGGATGCTTCCTGCGCTCGAACATCAGACTCCAAGTTCTTCAGCTTTGGGACTTGGACTGGCTTCCTTGCTCCTCAGCTTACAGACAGCCTATTATGAGACGGCACCTTGTGATCCTGTGAGTCAATACTCCCTAATAAACTCCTCTTTATGTATCCTATTAGTGCTGTCCCTCTAGAGAACCCTGACTAATATAGAGGCCATCCTTGTCTTGCGCTGGTTTTCAAGGAGAATGCTTCCAGCTTTTGCCCATTCAGGTTGATATTAGCTCTGGGTTTGTCATAAATGGCTCTTCTTATTTTGAGGTATGTTCCTTCAATAACTAGTTTATTGAGTGTTTTTAACAGAAGGAATGTTGATTTTATGAAAGGCCTTTTCTGCGTCCATTGGGATAATCATGTGATTTTTGTCTTTAGATCTATTTATGTGATGAATTGCATTTATTGACTTGTGTATGTTAAACCAGTCTTGCGTCTCATGGACGAAGCCAACTTGATTGTGGGACAAGCTTTTTGATATGCTGCTATATTCAGTTTGCCAGTATTTTATTGAGAATTTTTGCATCGATTTTCATCAGGAATATTGGTCTGAAGTTTTTTTTTGTTTGTTTTAGCTCTGTCAGGTTTTGGCATCAGGATGATGCTGGCTTCATAGAATGAGTTAGGGAGGAGTCCCTTCTTCTCTGTCATTCTGAATAGTTTCAGAAGAAAGAGTATTAGCTTCTCTTTGTATTTCTGGTAGAATTCAACTGTAAATCCCTCTGGTCCTGGGCTTTTTTTGGTTGGTAGGTTATTTACTACTGCCTCAATTTCAGAACTTGTTATTGGTCTATTCAGGGATTCAACTTCTTCCTGGTTCAGTCTAAACACACTAGAAAAAAATCTAGGCAATCATTCAAGACATAGGCACAGACAAAGATTTCATGACTAAAACACCAAAAGCAATTGCAACAAAAGCAAAAGTTGATAAATGGAATCCAATTAAACTAAAGAGCTTCTACACAGCAAAATAAACTATCATCAGGGCAAACAGGCAACCTACAGAATGGGAGAAAAATTTTGTAATCTATCCATCTGACAAAGATTTAGCATCCAAAATCCACAAAGAACTAAAACAAATTTACAAGAAACACCAAATGACCCCATTAAAAAGTAGGCAAAGAACATGAACAGACACTTCTCAAAAGAAGACATTCCTATGGCCAACAAGCATATGAACAAAAGCTCAACATCACTGTATTAGTCTGTTTTCATGCTGCTGATAAAGACATACCGCAGCCTAGGCAATTTACAAAAGAAAGAGATTTTTTGGACTTGCAGTTCCACATGGCTGGGGAGAGCCTCATAATCATGGCAGAAAGCAAGGAGGAGCAAGTCACATCTTACATGGATGGCAGCAGGCAAAAAAAAGAGTTTGTGTAGAGCAACTCCTGTTTTTAAAACCATTAGATCTCGTGAGACCCATTCACTATCACAACAACAGCACATGAGAGACTTGCCCTCATAATTCAGTCATCTCCCACTGGGTCCCTCCCACAACATTATAGGAGCTACAAGATGAGATGTGGGTGAGAACACAGAGCAAAACCATATCAATAACTGATCATCAGAGAAATGCAAATCAAAACTACAATGAGATACCATCTCACACTAGTCAGAATGCTGATTACTAAAAAGTCAAGAAACAATAGATGTGGAGAAATAGGAATACTTTTACAGTGTTGGTGGGAACATAAATTAGTTTAACCATTGTAAAAGATGGTGTGGCAATTCCCCAAAGGTCATTAATATATCTCCTTAATGGATATATATCCAAAGGAAAATAAATCATTCTATTACAAAGATACATGCACATGTATGCATGTATGTTCACTGCAGCACTATTCACAATAGCAAAGACATGGAATTAACCCAAATGCCCATCAACGATAGACTGGATTTAAAAAATGTGGTACATATATACTATGGAATACTGTGCAGCCATGAAAGGGAATAAGATCATGTTCTTTGCAGGGACATGAATGGAGCTGGAAGCCACTATCTTCAGCAAATTAACAAAGAAACAGAAAACCAAACACCACATGTTCTCACTTATAAGTGCGAGCTGAATAATGACACATGGACACAGAGATGGGAACAATATACCCTAAGACCTGTTGGGGGGTGGGGTGGGGGAAGGGAGAGTATTAGGAAAAATAGCTGATGCATGTGTTTCTATCCCTGTAATAAAAAGTAGTTGTAATAAAATTCTTAATCATTTTCTAAAGGAATTTTCCCAAGGTATTCTAATTTTCTGGTGAATCCCTTGTAATCATCCCCCACTTTAAAAATTAGTATTTTTAAAATTATTTTCTGAAAAACTTTCATTCCCCTCTTTCTGGCTACCTTCCTTCCTTCTTATCCCTTTTTCCTTCTTTCTTTGACAAAATAATAATAATAGCATATGGCTTTGTTCCATGATCTTCACTTTCTTGTTTTCAATTTAAATTTTTATTTTAGATACAGGGGATACATGTGTAGGTTTGTTACATAAGTATATTGCATCCTGGTAGTGAGTATAGTACCCATTAGGTAGCTTTTCACACCACTCACCCTTCCCCTTCCTCCCTGTAGGAGTCTGCAGTGTCTATTTTTCCCATGTTTATATCCATGCATGCTCAATGGTTAGCTCCCACTTATAAGAGAGAACATGCAATATTTGATTTTCTGTTCCTGCACTAATTGGCTTAGGATTATGGCCTCCAGCTCCATCATTCTGACTGGTGTGAGATGGCGTCTCATTGCAGTTTTGATTTGCATTTCTCTGATGATTGGTGATGATCTCCTTTTCTCATGTTTGTTGTATGTTTGCACGTCTTCTTTTGAGAAATATCTGTTCATGTCTCTTGCCTAATTTTAATGGGAGTATTTATTTATTCTTATTGAATTGTGTAAGTTCCTTATAGATTTTGAACATGAGACCTCTGTTGGGTGCACAGTTTGTTATGTTTTCTCTCATTCTGTACGTTATCTGTTTATTTATAGTTATTTGGCTGTGCAGAAGATCTTTAGTTTAAGTCCCACTTGTCAATTTTTGGTTTTGTTGCAATTGCTTTTGGGGATTTAGCCGAAAATTCTTTACCAAGGTTGATGTTTTTAGTTTTGGGCTTTACATTTAAGTCTTTAATCCATTTTGAGTTATGGTACAAGGAAGGGGTCAAGATTCATTCTTTAGCACATGGCTAGCCAGTTATCCCGGAACCAGTTATCCTCAATGACAGTTTTTGCTGGCCTTGTTGAGGATCAAACAGTTGCAGTTACGCAGCTTTATTTCTGAGATTTCTATTCTGTTCCATTGGTCAGTGTGTTTGCAGTCAAATAGTGTGGTGCCTCCAGCTTTATTCTTTTTACTTAGGATAGTTTCGGCTCTTCAGACCCTTTTTTGGTTCTATACAAAGTTTAGAATAGTGTTTTTTTTGTTGTTGTTGTTGTTTTAATTTGTTGAAGAATGATGTTGGTAGTTTGATAGGAGTAGTATTGAATTTGTAAATTATTTTGGCCATTATGGCCATTTTAATGACATTGATACTTTGAATCTATGAGCATGAAATGTTTTTTCATTTATTTATGTGTGTGTGTGTGTGTGTGTGTGTGTGTGTGTGTGTGTGTGTGTGTCTCATCTCTGATTTCTGTCAGAAGTGTTATGTAGTTTTTTCTCTGTAGTTATATTTCACCTTTTTGGTTAGAAGTAGTCCTAGGTTTTTGTTTTTGGTTTTTGTTTTTATTGGTGGCTGTTGTAAATGAGGCTGCGTTCTTAATTTGACTCTCAACCTAGATGTTATTGGTGTATAGAAGTATTAATGATATTTTTTACATTGATTTAATATCCTGAAACCTTACTAAAATCATTTATCAGTTCTAGATGCCTCTTGGCAGAGTCCCTAGGGTTTTCTAGGTATAAAATAATATGATCAATGAAGAGAGATAGTTTGACTTCTTCTTTTCATATTTGGGTGACTTTTTTTTTCCTCTTTCCTAATTGCTCTGGCTGGGACTTTCTCTTTATTTTCTTTACTTTTGCACATTACATTTATCTGTGTTTAAAAAAAAATTGGCTTCAAAATTTTTGTGTGAAGTTAACATAATTGAATTAACTATTTTAGGACTAACATTATTGTTGTATTCTCTTATTTTAAAAAACTATGCAAAAACAATTTTAAAAGTACATGTTATGGGAGAACTCATTGAAGGGTCATTAAAAGCTCATAAAATATAAGAAATTTTATTCAGATGGGCAGAGCTTCTTGTAGAAAGGGTGCAAAATTAACCTTTTGTCAGAATTGTGTTTGTTAGGTTGCCTGTTTTGCCATCTTCTATTTTATTATTTTATTTTATTTTATTTTATTTTATTTTGAGATTGGATATGACTGTATCACCCAGGTTGCAGTGCAGTGGCACAAGTATAGCAAACTGTTGCCTTGAACTCTTGGTCTCAACCAATTCTCCCTCCTCAGCCTCCTGAGTAGCTGGAACTATAGGTGTGTGCCATCATGCCATCTTCTAATCACACTATATATTTTTCATTTTAATTTTTTGTAATTTGCCTTATATTTTTTGATTATTGGTAACATTGTATATTTATATACAGTTATTAGTTATTTGCATTTCTTTAGTTAATTGTCTTATCTCTTGCTTAGTAATATTTACTATTTTTGTTCTCTGATTTATAGGATATATTTATATATTAAAATGCATTTATTTTTGTTATTTTCATTGTTTCTCAGAATAACATGTCCTTCGTATCTCTAAAGTCATTAATAATTTATCTAAATTTTGGACATTTATTCACTATGTATTATAACTTTTTAGCATGTAAATTTGGCAAGTAGACAGACATCTAGTATGTAAATGTACATACACTTAGTATATTAAGTGTATGACTTGATTTTTTTCCCCAAATGACAAATACATTAGCACTGTTTGGTGGATACTCAACAGATCCTCTATAGGTATATAGCAATCCCACTCCCCTTGCCCCATCAGGTGTCAGTACATACCCATGCAAACATGTACACACACACACTCACGCAAGAATTAACTAGAATTAACACACACCCAGACCCTTTTCCAAGCAGTATCTTCTTTCTCATTGGTTTGCCTTGTCAATTTTTTTTAACCAAAATGTCACATGGCACTGTTTTTATTGTAATTTTACTAGACACTTTAATTCCCAGTAGAATAAGTTACTGCACATTACTCTTCTTTGCAGGCGATTACATTATTGTACCCTGTATTTGTGAAGACACTGCAAGTTGTGAAATAGGGATATTAAGTCAACCTCAGTTAAGCAATAAAAAGAGATTTACTGGTGTTTTTAGTTGGGAATCCCAAGCTTAAATCATGTCTTTAGGTTCTCAGTCATCTATCTGTCTACTAGACCTCACCCGGTAAGTTGGACTCATTCCCTCTTCTGACTTACTTCAAACTACAGAAGTCTGTGACCTCTGACAGATCCAGGCTTACATCAGTGCAGGTAGTCAAGATAATATCTCTTTCTCAATGTTTTTGTATAAAAGCTCAAGGTTTTGTCAGATTTCTGTGTCAATCATTGTGGTTTGAAGGATAAAAACCTTTTTTATTGGCCAAGCCTTAGTTAAAATCGGGGATACTTCTAAAATTGGTGATAGAATTTAGTGATTGGGGCCTCACTAGAGTACTATTTTCAGAAAAAAATTAACAAGGAATCTAGCAAAACAAAAACAATAGATGGCCAGGCTGGTCTCGAACTCCTGGCCTCAAGTGATCTGTCTGCCTCGGCCTCCCAATGTGGTGGGATTACAGAGATGAGCCATGATGCTCAGCCAGTATTTTACTTTATTTGGCACAAAGTTGTTATTTTGAATGAAGTAATTTTGCATACAAAAGTAGAAAGCTAGAATATAGAAAATAATTTTGCTTCATATTGAGCATTTATTTCTTTCTTGCTCTTCTGGTGAGATTTGTAAAATATATATATATTTATATATAAAAATCATAATGGCTCTAGAATAATGTAGCAAATATTTCACTTTTGTGAAATAAAATATATAAATTAATGTTAACAGTTAACTCGAATGAAGTGCCAAATAACAGTATCATCATATGAACTGATTTAAAATAATACCACCAAGAGAAGACACACACATACAGAAACAAAATTGAGAGCAGTATGTACAATATACACTTTGGTAAAATACCGTATTGTGCCTTTGTGCATGGAGATGTTTGCAAATGATGTATATAACTTCACCATAAGTTTCTGTGCAATTAAAACCAAATGCATCTGCTTCCTAGAAGATAACTTTAAAAAGTCGCTTTACAGTAAAGGGATGTTATGAGAACATGACTGAAAGTAAATCTTGGGTTTTAGTAGATTTCATATTTGCTAGTTTCAATTTAATTTCTGTAGTACTTAGACATGTCTCTTATATTATTTGAAATAAGTAAAACATTTACATTAAGAAGAAAAAAACTCTAGTTTGAGTTTTACCTTTCACTTAGAATTGTAAAATCCCATTCACTATTATATAAGTTTTACATAATGCATTCTAAATTTACATAATGGAAACTAGGATGCGTACATGCACAAATATTAACTAATTTTTAAAATAGCTACAAATTAATGACTTTTTCTGTTTTTTTTTTTTAATTTCTCACTTTTCAACAGACTTTCAGTTTGTTCACTACGAAAGTGTTCTCATTATTTCACCTGATATGTAATAACACTAAATGAGAAAGTAGATAATGATGATAGTAAGGAGATGACCCAAACAAATCTAGTCATCAGATTCTGTTATTTTTATTTATTTATTTATTTATTTTTTGAGACAGAGTCTCCCTCTGTTGCTCAGGCTGGAGTGCAGTGGCTGGATCTCAGCTCACTGCAAGCTCCGCCTCCCGGGTTCACACCATTCTCCTGCCTCAGCCTCCTGTGTAGCTGGGACTACAGGCGCCCACCACCACGCCGAACTAATTTTTGTATTTTTAGTAGAGACAGGGTTTCACCGTGTTAGTCAGGATGATCTCTATCTCCTGACCTCGTGATCCGCCCGTCTCGGCCTCCCAAAGTGCTGGGATTACAGGCGTGAGCCACCGCGCCCGGCCAGATTCTGTTATTTTTAAAGTTTATCCTTCTATGCCTTCTCTACTGCAATTTCTCCAGAGATTTCTCTCTGGATTCTAAAGGATTTGAAGAAGCTAAATTCCCACCCCGCCTCACCCCCCCAACCTCTTTTGACTCTCATCAAGATTCTTGGTTTGTAAAGAAGTCAAGGAAATTAAAACTCCTACCAATTCTTAAAATGTGCTTTATTTAGGCTCTTCATGATATCCAGGATGAATTTAAAGGCACAGAAGCAAGATATGTAATTTAAAAGAAAAGGTATATTAGCATACATTTAGACAAAAGTGTATGACTAGGTAGAGACACGGGAATTCTCTTCAGTATTCAAGTGCTATGATGTGGAAAAAGGGATGAAAAAGTTTTGAATTGCTTCACAAAGAATAAATAAAACCAGAAGATCAGATAGGCATAGCCAACATAATGAAGGTGTTCGTTAACAATAAGAGTTGTTTCTGACCCAAGTAGTTGCTAATTTATTGGATATTTTCAAAAGGAATGCACAGGGAATAAACTGTGTTGAATGATATCTAAATTCACATTAGATCTGAGATCATGGTGACTAAGCCTTTAGTGCACCAAAAGAGAGTCTTCAATTCTTTTCTAAAGCTATAATGTGTAACACAGCTCACAGTATTTTATTAAAAGTTACTATTTGATGATTTGGAATGTAAAGCCAAAACTCGCACAAAAGAAAAAACATTATACATAATCTCTTATAAAATTGGCTTTTTTACCATTATGGAAAATTGTACGGAGTTTCCTCAAAAAAATTAAAAATAGAACTACCATATGATCCAGCAATTCCACTACAAGGTATTTATTTAAAGGAAATGAAATCAGTATGTCAAGCAGTATCGACACTTCCATGTTCATTGCAGCATAGCCAAGAAATGAAATCAACCTAAATGTCTATCAACAGGTGAATGAATAAAGAAAACATGGTATACATACACAATGGAATTATATATATGCCATTGTGGTATATATACCACATTTTATTGCTATTCAGCAATAAAAAATGAAATCCCATCACTTGGGACACCATGGATGAACCTGGAGAACATTATGTGAAGTGAAATAAGCCAGACACAGAAAGACAAATAGTTCATGATCACACACATACTTGAAATCTAGAAAAAGTTGGTCTTATAGAAGTAAAGAATAGCCATTATCCATCCTGGCTAACCCGGTGAAACCCCGTCTCTACTAAAAAATACAAAAAAATAGCCGGGCGAGGTGGCGGGCGCCTGCGGTCCCAGCTGCTCGGGAGGCTGAGGCAGGAGAATGGCGTGAACCCGGGAGGCGGAGCTTGCAGTGAGCTGAGATCCGGCCACTGCACTCCAGCCTGGGCGGCAGAGCGAGACTCCGTCTCAAAAAAAAAAAAAAAAAAAAAAAAAAAAAAAGAATAGCCATTACCAGAATCTAGGGTGGATGGGTGGCAGTGAATAAGAAGAGGTTGGTCAATGGGTACAATGTTACAATTGATACAGTATACATTCTGTTGTTCTATTATACAGCAGGGTGAAAATAGTTAACAATATTTATTATATAATTTAAAATAGCTAGAAGAGAGAATTCTGAATGTTCTTATCACAAAGAAATGATAAATATTTGAGATGACCAATTTGTTAAATATCCTGATTTGATCATTATAGAGTATATCACATTGTACCCCATAAATATATACAATTATTATGTGCCAATTAAAACTAAAATAAAACACAAAATACCACAAATTTCATAGCTGTGCATCAAATATAATTTAAAATATATTAAAAATCAGTTCTCATACAGTTAATGTCAGTGTCATTTTATGCCGTTGTCTTATTTCATTCTATTTTCTTCTGAAACAATGAGGAAAAAGCCATTTCATTATGTAATTTCTATATTGGCAATAAATTATAAACATTATTCTAGAATACACATAAGAGCAAAGTTAAGAAATGAATAACATGTATACTATTCAACAATCCACAAAGTTAGGGGAACAGGTGAAAATATGAAAAACCTTAATCTATAACTTCTTAGAGAGATCCAATATCACAGAAATAATAGCGCTAAAAATCTACCTTTTTCATTTAATTTTATTTATTACATTTGTTTTATGAAAAGTTTAACATTCATTGTATTTATTTGTCTTGAGTGTCGAAAAGCAAATACCATAAAGTATTTCTATAAGGTCATAATTTAAAAATTACAGAGGCAGGACTTTAAGAGCACACACCATTTAATGAATGATAAATTAGTTATTATTACTTTTTTTTTTTTTTTTTTTGAGGTGGAGTCTCGCTCTTTCGCCCGGACTGGAGTGCAGTGGCCGGATCTCAGCTCACTGCAAGCTCCGCCTCCTGGGTTTACGCCATTCTCCTGCCTCAGCCTCCCGAGTAGCTGGGACTACAGGCGCCCACCACCTCGCCGGGCTAGTTTTTGTATTTTTAGTAGAGACGGGGTTTCACCGTGTTAGCCAGGATGGTCTCGATCTCCTGACCTCGTGATCCGCCCGTCTCGGCCTCCCAAAGTGCTGGGATTACAGGCTTGAGCCACCGCACCCGGCCTATTATTACTTTTTTAAATAGACAGGTCTCACTATGTCATTAAGTCTAGAGTTCAGTGGTGAGATCACGGCTCACTGCAACCTCGACTTCCCCAGGCCCGGGTGATCCTCCTACCTCAGCCTCCGAGTAGCTAGGACTACAGACACACACCAGCACTCCTGGATAATTATTTGTATATTTTGTAGAGACTGGGTCTCTCTATGTTGTCCAGGCTGGCCTCTAACTCCTGGGCTCAAGCAATCCTCCCTCTTTGGCCTCCCAAAGTGCTCATTATAGGTGTGAGCCACTGCACACAGCAGGTTGACTTTTATGACTTCCTTGTTAATGGAAAGCAAGAAATCTTGTCAACAGAACCATCTTTAAATGCATGAAAATAACCGCATGCAAATAAATCATGTTTATTTTATTTTTATGCTCTCTTGGTTGGATGAGTTATACCATCCTGCATAGTCTCTCGCTGTTCAGACAGGTAAAGGCAATTTACCTCTGACCATGGCTTTATTTCTTCATTTACAAATCAATGGCAGCTTATTTTTAAAAATTAATTGGAAGATGTTATCCTTAACACTTGACTATAAGGTAATCTCTGATTGAGAATTTCATTAACAATTTCAAAATGTGTAAAGGAAAATAAAAATTTAATTAGAATGCAAGTCCAAATTGTGATATCTCTTCATCCTGTAATTATTTGAAGGCTTTGATAGTGAGAATAATAAAGATCCACCGAATTGGTTATATTGCATAAGAAAATATTGGAAAAGCCCAGAAGCATGGTAGAAATAATTCTGAGTAGAGGATAAAGATATTTGGGTTTCAGTCTTGTCTGTAGAACAAGTAACTGTGATTTTGAAAGTCGTTTCATTTAGTTGTTAAATTTTTAAAGTTGTAAAATGAGATATTTACTAGATAAGTCATTTTCAAACTTGTTTTTTCTATGAAATCCTATGGCAGCCACCAAGGTGTACCACCTATGTCTTTCTTCCAGAAAGTTCTTTCTTTTTTTTTTTTTTTTTTTTAAGCTTTTATTTTAGGTTCAGGGGTACATGTGCAGGTTTGTTATACAGGTAAATTCGTGTTACAGCGTTTTTTTTGTACAGATTATTTCCTCACCCAGATATTAATCTTAGTACTTAATAGTAATTTTTTCTGATCCTCTCCCTCCACCCACCCTCCATTCTCAAATAGGCCCTAGTGTCTGTTATTCCCCTCTTTATGTCCATGAGGTATCATTTAGCTCTCATCAATTGCCAAGTTTGTAATGAGACATCCATTGCCAAGTTTGCAATTAGACTCCACTATCCATGTGATGCTCCCTGCAAAGGACTGAGTGTAGCAAGGATGCTAAGGCAGCCCCATTCCTGGTAGACATGGGAATCTTTGGAAGGCCAACCTTAACTTGAGAATTCTTTGAAAGGTCTTGCTGATCCTCTGTAAGATTAGACAGTTGTCTGAGAGGCTCCCATCCATCCCTCCTTCTCCTTTCTTTAGAATCAGACTTGTACCATGGTTTTATAGCCAAACAAGCCTTCTCTGGCCTTCTGTTTCCTTTCATACAAGTTTCTTATATTAAATCTGGATATTTTTAATCCCACTTTCGCATCTACTTCTCTAAGGACTAAGATTATTCTAATCCATGTATGCTTGCTCATTCTCACCTCTGTCCTTCACAGATATTTCCCACAACCAATACCTTACACTGCAAATTCCATATCGATATCTGCTTTCTAGAGGTCCAAAATGGACACATATTTTGCTTTGAGTGAAACTCAACAGGAAAGCTCAAAACTGGAAGTTCATAAAATGGATCTCTTCTCACTGAAGCAAGATTCATGGTCCAAGAGTTCCTTTCTCACTTCCACTCCCATCCCACTGCTACCTCCAGTGGGAACATCTTTGAGAAATGTTTCTGGGTGTGGGGAACACAGTTAGAATAATAACAGAAGACATTTCTAACACATTAAATGCTATAATTTTATAGCATCTAAATGTATCCAGTGAAGTCCAGTGCGTAGTATCCGCACCCCCACCCCCACCCCCCACCCCCCCCATCCCCTCCCCGGCAATCTGAAATTTTCCCTAGAATTATCCTGCTCCTTGCACACAAACACAAAAAAATCCCTTCAGAGTTATCAAAAGGATTTCTATTTGATGGAAATTGATTTTGCTTATTTAAAGCTTCAAATTTCAACTGAGTTTATAGAAATAGACTTTCTTCTTCCTATGCCTCTCAACAAAGTCTTCGAAAAAAAAGTCAGAAAAAGAGTAATATTAGTTCTGGGATGGTCTAAGATTCACTGAAATAATTTCACAGTTTTGGAGAATGGAGATCTAACTGCTTGTGTACATACAGGAAAGGACCCAACATATGAAATCCATTAATGTTAAGGTCTCTTTCTTTCAGAAAGCAGGAAACTGCTGTCTCAAGGATACAGGCAATAGATTTTCCATGGGTATAAATCCTGAAATAAATTTTTATCATTAAGTATCAATTTTTAATATTAAATTAAGTATGATGATCATCTACAGTTTTTTATTTTAGAACATAAAATTTAATTGCAATAAGATAATTAGAATTTTCAAATATTAATTTAATGGCACAAGTTCTATTATTTTTTGAAATTATCTTTCAAGGGAATACTTCATATCTTTCCTTAAGTTTTTATTGTAAAATCTGTTATAAAACTTCCAACCATGTCACAAGGTTATAACTGAGAAGTAAACAAAGAATAAGTTTCAGAAAGAGCTGGAAGTTTTATCAGTGGAATAAAAAGTTATATGCAATAATGATTTACTTCTCTCACATAGGTGAGGGAATCAGATATTCAGTTACATCAAATTTTTCATATCACTGGTATTTACTATTTCAAGTGGCAAAACTCTACTATACATTTCCCTTTTTATTTAAGTTTATTTAATCTCTCATTTCTTTGTTAGAGATTTACTCTCTCCTGGCCCTACTGGTTTATTTTCTTGAACTGTCTGTTCTTTGGGATATTAGGCAGATTTATTAAGAATTATATTAGAGACAGTAAAAGAAGGACAATAAAAAAGTTCCTTTCATGTAAAAATTACTTATTTTGAGTCCCTTTTTGTAACGCGAAGGGAAGTGTGCAGAGACCTCGTCACTTGATGATTTCATTTCTAACTCTTCATATTTCAATGAAAAGCTTTACGTTCGGTATCTACAGAGATTCTCACTAGTTAGCCTGAGCCTTACCTTAGGCTAATTTCAATTACAAGGATAATGAAGTAATTGTCATTTGTGCATCTACTGCTGTGCTGTGTACGTGTGTGCTTGGGTTCCAATGTGCGTACAGTTAGAGCAAAAGAAAGTCTGGAGCAGAGAGGAGGAAAGAGAGACAAAAGAAATATAGCATTTCTAAATGATGACAACAAAATTGTGCATAGAAATGATGCAGCAAATCGATTCGGGTAGATATATAATAAAGCAAGTCCCTCAAACAACTGCCCTATTCATATGATCATTAAGGCTTTTAATAAAATAGAGCGATACAGCTTGACACGAACAGACTTTCAGATTCTATGAATAACAAGGATCAAATTTGAAATCATATTGTGTCACTGGTCCATGGAGCTTTTGATTAGTTTCCTTTTCAGTTTGATCTGGAATGCAAATTGCTCAGATCCATTCACTATTGTAAGCATTAAAAAGGGCTGTTTGTTCACTTTATTTTGACATGTCATCACTTTTCTGGGTTCATTAGGAAGATAAACATTGTCTATACTTCTGAGCTATAGTCAGCTCAGCAGGCATTTAAAACATTAAAGGTACGTGTTCCTTTTCAAAAGAGAAGAAGCTGTGCCAGCAGTAACTCTTTATGTCTAGAGTAAATGGGAATTATAACGTCTTTTGTGGTAGTCAAGTGGCCACCTAGAGTTTTACATATGACCCTGGTTGGGTTAGAAAGCCTTAATCATATTATTTATTTTGTTTTTCTATTTCAGGTTTAAATAATTAATATGCTATTAATTTATTAAATTATCTTTCATTTGGGTAATCTAGGAAAATGTTTATATTTTATCACCAATATAGGTGCTATTTTACCTCCTCTATAAAGACTTTCCTGACTCTAAGCTATCTTCTTCGATCAAAGTTTAACTTGCTTCTTCTACAATTAGTTTGTCATAGTCTTAAATTGCACTGTAATTTCTTTGCCTATACATATATTATATCCACAAATAGACTTTAAGATATCTGAGTCATCTATCCAAAATCTCTTTATATTCCTCAACTTGTCAAGTCTTTCATTCATTGACAATTGATAAAATTTGCAACACAAATTTTCTCAACATACAACAATTTTTTTCTATGTAACTATCTTGCTCTGTATTTTTACTGGGGCTATATTCTGATAATACAAAGATACTAAACACAATAAAAAATTATCTTAATCTTTAATGACCCTACACCCTAATTTACAAGTCAAATACCACAAGGCCTAGAGATGAGGGTCAATTACTTGTATATTTATAAGCAGTTTTTCTAAATATATGCATTACAAGTGTATTAAAAATGATTTATCATCTAAAAGAAAACCCACCTGAAAACATAAAATAGAATCAAGGCATTCAGTCTCCCAGCTGCACAGTATTCATTATTTTTACCATCAGGTTCTTCAACTGTAAAATTAAGGATCGGGGGCCGGGCGCAGTGGATCAAACCTGTAATCCCAGCACTTTGGGAGGCCGAGACGGGTGGATCACGACGTCAGGAAATCGAGACCATCCTAGCTAACACAGTGAAACCCCGTCTCTACTAAAAAATACAAAAAACTAGCCGGGCGAGGTGGCGGGTGCCTGTAGTCCCAGCTACTCAGGAGGCTGAGGCAGGAGAATGGTGTGAACCTGGAAGGCAGAGTTTGCAGTGAGCTGAGATCCGGCCACTGCACTCCAGCCTGGGTAACAGAGCTAGACTCTGTCTCAAAAAATTAATTAATTAATTAATTAATTAAGGATCTGGAATCTCAAGAAACATGGATGCTGAAAGTTTCTGAGTACTACCTCCTGAAAAAAAACATCTGTAGTAATCTATTGCCATATTGCTAGTTCATTCAACCCATATTTATTGAGTGCATACCATAATTTAGTAATCCTTAAAAGCGTATGGCATATTACATTGAAAAAGAATCCTTAAATTGGAGTTTACATTACTGACATGGTTTGGCTGTGTCCCCACTCAAATCTCATCTTAAATTGTAGTTCCCATAATCCCCACGTGTTGTGGAAGGGACCTGGTGGGAGGCAATTGAATCATGGGGGCAGTTATTCTCATGCTGTTGTGATAGTGAGTTCTCATGAGATTTGATGGTGTTATAAACATCTGCCATTTCCCCTGCTTGCACTCACCCCATCCTGCTGCCCTGTGAAGAAGGTGCCTCCTTCTCCTTTCCCTTTTGCCATGATTATAAGTTTCCTGAGGCCTCCCCAGCACTGCAGAATTGTGAGTCAATTAAACCTCTTTCCTTTATAAATTACCCAGTCTTGGGCAGTTTTTTATAGCAGCATGAGAACGGACTAACACAATTACATTCCTTTCAGTATGGAGTGTGTGTGTGTGCGTGTGTCTGTGAGTGTATGTGTGTGGTGCTGGGGCAAGAATCAAAAGCTGAATATGTAAGATGTCAAGTTGTTAGAAGTCAAAGAAAAAATTAATTAAGGTAAGTAAAGGTGTAGAGAATGATGGAGATGGGATGCTAATATAAACAGAATTGTTAGGAAAGGATTTAATGATGAAATTTCATTTAAGTAGACAGTTGAATGAAAGCATTTGAATATTCAAGGGACCAAAGTCCCAGGAACAGTCAATAGCAAGGACCCAAGTATAGACCCTGCTTAATATGATTAAAAAATAGCAGGTGACTTGGTATTGCCGACGCATCTGAGCAAGGGGAATACAGCAGAAAATACCATTGGAAAGACATCCAGGTGTCTGATCATAGGACCTTGCAGAATGCATAAGAATTTTAGATTATATTCTGAGTATGATACGTCTTTGAAAAGTTGGAACAGCTGAGTTTAAATAACTTCTGGGTTGACCCTCACAGTCTAAATCATGTTTTATCACTGAAGTATTTAAGACAGTCTATTTTAACCATTATATTTATTGCATAATTTAGATATTTGTGATAATATGCTAGATTATGAAATAATCAATTATGCAATAAATATAATGATAAAAATAGACTGTCATAAATTCTGCAATGATAAAATATGGTTTAGACTGTGAGCAACTCAGCAGTTATTTAAAACATTATTTGTGCTCCTTTTCAAAAAATGATATATGTACTTAAATCATAACAGAGACTATGAATCTTAGGGACTAATCCGACAATACAGAGATAGTTAGTTTTTGTTGTTACCTTCTTTTAAATGATGGAATTGAGTACTGTGGAACCTCAAAAGGGTTTAGTGACCCTGCGGCCAAGGCTGTGGCACTAGCAGTTACCTTAAGGGAGAGTGTTCCTCAACCAGGAATTTGGAAACTCTAATTGAACCACATGCATGGCATACATATTTCAGCTATATTTTCACTGGAAACCTTCTTTGGTCTCTTTTTTTTGCAACCAAAGAACTCCAAAAACCAGGTACTCTATACATTTAAGAGCCATTACAGCCAGATGCAACTTCTAATACCAAATAAATGTAAACTAGAAACTAGAGGAATTTAATTGGCTCTGATTGGACCAGATGTCTAATCCTCAAGCAATAAGCCATGAAATGGAGACCAATTGCTGTGAATTCAGAGCTTTACTCAGTGGCTTTTGGAAAAAAAAATAGCAAAGCAGGAACCTCAAAAATCTCGGGTAGAGTTATAATTTGAAAGCATTTCAGATTATCCAAATATTTTTAGGGGATATTTTATTTTAGTATGTACATCCAAGCTCCTCTGTAGACTGTGGTAATTGGTATAACTAATAAAATATATTTGATTTCACTGCAGATGGGAATCCACCTAAGCTATATAAACCCTACAGAAATTTAGAACAAAAAAATCTGCAGTAGTTTCTGACCATAAATTATTATACTGCATTAAATCCGCAATTTTCTGTGCTGCCGTAACTTTCCTCTATAAACAGCATAACCTCTCAAAAGTTACGCTTTAAGTAACATGAAATTATTGTTACTGTAATTGTCTATTTCTCATTTATTTGTTTGACATTAATGCCACTATTTCATATCTAACATCTTTGCTCTACTGTTTATGTTTTGGAAGTTTCTTTCTTGCTTGTGATTAATAAATGTATAAAAATAGGTGGTGTACACAGTGGTACTTACACCATCCCTTAATCAGACATGCTATGTCTCTATTTGTCTCTTCTTCTAGGGTGAAGTAACTTCTTGAAAAATATTTTCCATGTTTGTCTGTTCCTCATCTTCTGCCAATGTGCTGGCAACATGATTCCTTAAGTCTCTCACAACACTTGCAATGATGGCTACGAACCCAGCCAAGCAGAGGAAGGCAGCTTCTTCAGAAGCTTAAAATAAATATGGTCTCATAATAAAGAAATGGGACACACAATTCACTTATTGCCTTTGTCTTTAGAGAAAGGTATATTCTTTGGTGTGAGGTAAAGAATCAAATCAACATTATATTCCTCTGTGTAAATCAATCATATGACAGCAGTGATTAAAAAACTTGAATACAAGAACCCTTTATATAAATAAAATAAAGAATTATTGACTTCAAATTCAACTGAGCTGCATCTCTAAACCCTTTTATGGTGCAAACAAAACCTTTAAGCATTTGATTCTTAGCCTCTCTCTTCATTCTTCTAGTAGGATTCCAACTGTGATTTGTCAGATTTTATGACATTATTATCAGATCTGGACTGACTGTACTAATTAATCTCCTGAAAGGTGGCAAGCTTTGATCATGCAATAACAATATTTTGTTCCTATTGAAATGATTTTAAAAACTGATTCCATCATACTGTTTCTTTTGCTTACTGTTTTGCTTACTGTTTGTTTGTTTTAGAAAATGGGGTTTGTTTTGGTACAATTTTGGGATGCATGACAAATGCTCCTTTGAACTGTGTATAAACGTGCATAGATCATAAAGAGATTTATTGCTGAAGACTCAAAGTCTGTTACTCTTGGCTTCTTGGTCTTTTAAATTTGTGTGGTACAAGGAGCCTCCAGCTACCTTTATTTTGTTGCTGCTACTACTGCCAAATATAGGAAAACTAAGACATTGCTTCGAGTTATGTCCTAGTAGTTTGTGTTAGTGTTGTAACTTAGCTTCTCTATTCTAGTTCATTCTCATAGCTCTGTGGGTATCTTGATGTTTTCCATACTAATCATGGTCATAAATATCCTATAGAAAATAGTTATGTACAATAGTTATTGCTCTGTTATGAAATAGGTTCATTCCATGGCTAAGTTTTTTTTGTTGTTGTTTTTTTTGTAAACAGTCCTTGAAATTTAATTATATGTTAGTCACTCCAATAAAAAGTTAACAGACCAAATACTTTTGAGGTAAATGCAACCAACTCATATTAAACAATGACGTCTTACTCTCAGGCTTTCCCTGAACTTCCACATAAGTTAACAAACTTAGTTGTTTATCAAACTTAATGCAGTTGTGCTTCTCAATTTTAATGTTTGTACAAAATACTTGGGGATCTCGCTAAAATGCACATTCTGTTTTAGAAGGGCTAGGGTGTGACCTGAAATTCTGATTTCTAACAGTGATAGCCATGCTGCTTTTTCAAGGTCTAGATTCTATGCTTATTAAATAATGGAACCAGAAAATTGGCTTAAAACCCAGATTCTTGGGCTCTGTACCTTACTAAATCAGAATCTCCATAGAAATCTAATGTTTTAAAAATTCCGCTATTAAGTCTGATGACTAGCAAAGTGATGAACCACGAACTACGAAACACAATGTAAAGAGCTCAACAGGTTAAGCCACAATGTCCAATTTCTAATGAACTATTCTCATATCTAATTTCCTCCTGAACGTTGCGGGAAGCTGGTCTAATTAAGTACTCTTCAGGATTAGGCTTCTAAAATAATGGTATGCCTGATAATTCAGTACTTATTCAAACAACACCGTTTCCCTCGGCCATTCTCTTAATCTAAGATAGGACATTTCTCAGAGCAAGCCTCTGGAAGCCCGTGGACACTGTGATGACAGAGATGGGCTGAAAGTGTCCTTTCCCACCTCTAACTAGGGTGTCTCTGTTTTCACAGCAAGTAAGAGCAGGCTTGGGATCTGAGGCAGTTCCCAGAGCAGCTAATTCCATCTTGCACAATTTCTTAACGTAAATGAAAACTTGTCATAGTCCATTATATAGAGGGCTTCCAATTTGATTAACAATATCTGTAATACTGGCCCTCTCCTCAGGCGTCACGTGCCCGCCGATTCCTCCTCTCTGGTCACCGCGTCGTTGGCTGGCATCAGAAAAATGTCTACAAACTTCCTAGTACAAGAGAAGATCTGGTTCCACAAATTCAAATATGACGATGCAGAAAGGATATTCTAGGAGCAGATAAACGGAACTGTGGCCGGCGCCTCCTGCCACAGCTCCCTCCCCAGGGCCTCCAATGGCCCCAGAGGAGACAACAGCCGGCTCGACGTCCCGAGCGCCAGCCTGGAAGTGGAGAACCAGAACCTGTGAGGCGTAGTGCAGGAGCTGCAGCAGGCAGTCTCCAAGCTGGAGGCCCGGCCACCTGGCCACAGCCTGGCAGACCCAGCACGTGTCTCCCATGCACCAAGTGGAACCCCTGGCCACGAAGTCTGCCACACCAGCAGAGGATGACAAGGACGATGACACTGACCTGTTTGGCAGTGGCAATGAGGAGGAAGATAAGGGGGCAGCGTGGCTGCGGGAGGAGCGGCTGCAGCAGTACACGGGGAAGAAGGTGAAGAAGCCCGTGCTGGTGGCCCAGTCCTCCATCCTGCTGGATGTCAAGCCTTGAGATGATGAGATGGACGTGGCCCAGCTGAAGGCCTGTGTGTGCTCCATCTAGTTGGACGGACTCGTCTGGGGGCTCCAAGCTGGTGCCCGTGGGCTATGGTATCCAGAAGCTGCAGATTCAGTGTGTGGCGGGGGATGACGAGATGAGGACAGACTTGCTGGAAGAGGAGATTCCCAAGTTTGAGTAACATGTGCAGGGTGTAGATACGACAGCTCTCAAGAAGATCTGAAGCCTCTGTGTGTGCGTGTGTGTGTGTGTGTGTTTGTGTGTGCGTGCACGCGTGTGGGAGGCCCTGCCAGGATTAAAAACAGACCGGCGGCTGGGCGCGGATGCTCACGCCTGTAATCGCAGCACTTTGGGAGGCCGAGGCGGGCAGATCACGAGCTCAGGAGATCCAGATCAAGACTATACTGGCTAACACAGTGAAACCCCGTCTCTACTAAAAATACAAAAAATTAGCCAGAGGTGGTGGCGGGTGCCTGTAGTCCCAGCTACTCAGGAGACTGAGGCAGGAGAACGGTGAACCCCAGAAGCAGAGCTTGCAGTGAGCGGAGATTGCACCACTGCACTCCAGCCTGGGCCACAGAGCGAGACTCCTTCTCAAAAAAAAAAAAAAAAAAAAACTGAGACTGGCAAAACAAATGATCAAAAAACCAGTATCTGTAATACTGATAATTTGTTTCTGATATTTTTCAAGTATCCTATGATACTGTAATAAATACCTTTATACATCAATCTTTGTCTAATTTTTTAATTCTTTAAAATATATTCTAATAGAGGAAATACTTGGTCAAATTATTTTATGGCTATTATTATAGTCAAACAGAATTGTGAAGAGGTTGCACCAATTTATAATTCTAGCAGGACCATATAGAAATGTCTCTTTTACTTCATCCTTGCTAACAGTGAGGCAGCAATTATGCCATCAGTTTTTAAACTTCACTAACTTGGTAGGAAAAATTAAGAGTATTAAACTGCATATCTTTTACTACTGATATTCAACACTTTGATACATATTAACCATGTGAATTTCTATGTTTAAAATTATTTTTCATACCCTAATGTATGTGTGTGTGTCTGTGTGTGTGTGTGTGTGTGTGTGTATATATATATATATATATATATATCTTTATTTGTGTTTATCTGCATTCATATATTTTAATAATAGTAATAATAATACATACGGGCCAGGAATTGTGCCAAGACCTTTACAGTTTTCATTATATTTAATTCTCACCATAAGACCATGATACCGATACCATTATTATCTCTATTCTACACACAAAGGCACAGAGATGTGGAGAAGCTGATGTACCTGCCCAAAGCCACAGTCTTAGTTTAAACTGAGTTGAGAGTTTAACATGGGATTGACTGACACAGAGCAGACCCTCAAACCATGCTCTGTGAAATTTAACAAACAGTGTCCCTAGTTTGTTGTTTCTTTTATATTTTATTCTTTGGACTAATATTACTTTACAATTTGCATGTAGAAAATGCTTTGTGATTTCCTCTACCCTTTGGTTTTTAGTTGTTTTGTTTGCTTACTTTGTTGTAAGTTTAAAATAACAGTCCATATAAATCCATGGTTTCTCTTCCTAAGGACTGTGACTGCCTAGCATGACAGCCAAGGCAAAGGCAAGTCTAAACTTATTAAGCCTGCCAGGATGATTCATAGCCCAAGACAACTCACACCCTATCCATAGATTTTTCTCTATTCCCCTGGGGGATGTTGACTCCTCATGTGCCCATATTAGGAGAGTGTACTCATCCACTGAATCACTGATCACTGCATATGATGCAGTGGCTTTGTTGTGTTCTGGGATCCCTGTTTAGCCCCTCATGAAAAACTGTGCTACTCACTGATTTTCTTCCAATATTTGCCAACATAGAGTACCAGTAGTGTCAAAATTACACTAAAATCCAGCCATTTCCCTTTTATTATATCTTAATACTAGGCAGTGTTAATTAGACCTTCCTCTTTTTCCTTTGTACTTGCACTTTGGCTTATTTTAAAAAATATATATATGGTGCAAGACTGTTATTCCTTATGCTATTAATATATATACAAGTACTGTTTGAATACAAATAGTATTATTTATACACTATTATATTAAAGTTTATACACAAAGTACTATTTGAATTTGAAAAATAAACTAATATTTTCATTTCCCTATTACTCCATATCATCTTATTAAGCAAGAGTATGAAAAAACAAAAGGTATAATCCTATCAGCTCATTAATAATTTGTAGCCATAATCTTTTAGTAATTTTTTGTACAAATTTTAAAAGTAAAATTATGATCATCTTCTTGCGATAACTCAGAATTCATGGTTTGGTGTCCACATTCTGTCCATGTATCTTTAATTTTCTCTCACAAAACTTATCTCTTCCTATTTTACCTTTATTTTCTTTCAAAGCTTCTGACATTAGTTACTGATATCAACAATTAAATGTAGAGCAGTTGAATTTTGCTTTCAGTGTTATTACTGATATTATTGATTTTGCTATAGCTTTTTTAGTTGATTTCCATTCTGTTCTTATTTCATTTATTCCCTGTCCAGCTTACTAAAATTTTTAAAGAAAATTTATTGTTAATAAGAAAGGTTTCAAAATGTTTCTATTTCATGTACCAAGTAATTTTTAGATATACCTGTTATATGTGAATTTTCAGGACAATGCTTCCATCATCACAACTTGTTAGAATTGTTTCACTGATTCTGATTAAGTCTGGGGTCCTGCAAGCAGACTCTGTGATGAAAATGTTTGGACGGGGGGCACACCCAAGATGGCCAAATAGGAACAGCTGCAGCCTCCAGCTCCCAGCGTGAATGACACAGAAGACGGTGATTTCTGCATTTTCAACTGAGGTACCGGGTTCATCTCACTGGACCATGTTGGACAGTTGGCCCTGGTCCACGGGTGCAGCCCGACCAGTGAGAGCTGAAGCAGGGTGAGGCATTGCCTTACCTGGGAAGCGCTAGGGGGAAGGGAATTCCTCCTCCTAGTCAAAGGAAATTGATGCACACAACACCTAGAAAATCAGGTAACTCTCACCCTAATACTGCGCTTTACCAAGGGTCTTAGCAAACGGGCACACCAGGAGATAATATCCCACACCTGGCCCAGAGGGGCCCACGCCCACAGAGCCTCCCTCATTGCTAGCACAGCAGTCTGAGATCTAACTGCAAGGTGGCAGCGAGGCTGGGGGAGAGGAACCCACCATTGCTGAGACTTAAGTAGGTAAACAAAGCCGCCTGGAAGCTCAAATTGGGTGGAGCCCACTGCAGCTCAAGGAGGCTGGCCTGCCTCTGTAGAATCCTCCTCTGGGGACAGGGCATAGTTAAACAAAAAGCAGCAGAAACCTTGGCAGAGGTAAATGCCTGTCTGACAGCTTTGAAGAGAGCAGTGGATCTCCCAGAACAGAGGTTGAGATCTGAGAACCGACAGACTGCCTGCTCAAGTGGGTCCCTGACCCCTGAGTGGCCTAACTGGGAGACATCCCCCCTAGGTACAGACTGACACCTCACACCTCACACGACAGGGTACACCCCTCAGACGAAGCTTCCAGAGCAAGAATCAGACAGCAACACTCGCTGTTCAGCAATATTCTATCTTCTGCAGCCCCTGCTGCTGATACCCAGGCAAACAGGGTCTGGAGTGGACCTCAAGCAAACTCCAACAGACCTACAGCTGAGGGTCCTGACTGTTAGAAGGAAAACTAACAAACAGAAAGGACACCCACACCGAAACCCCATGAGTACGTCACCATCATCAAAGACCAAAGGCAGATAAAACCATAAAGATGGGGAAAAAGCAGTGCAGAAAAGCTGAAAATTCAAAAAATCAGAGCGCATCTCCCCCTCCAAAGGAATGCAGCTCATTGCCAGCAATGGAACAAAGCTGGACAGAGAATGACTTTGACGAGTTGAGAGAAGAAGGCTTCAGTCAATCAAACTTCTCAGAGCTAAAGGAGGAACTACGTAACCAACGCAAAGAAACTAAAAACCTTGAAAAAAGAATGGATGAATGGATAACTAGAATAATCAATGCAGAGAAGATCTTAAAAGAACTAAGAGAGATGAAAACCACAACACGAGAACTACGTGACAAATGCACAAGCTTCAGGAACCGACTAGATCAACTGGAAGAAACAGTATCAGCGATTGATGATCAAATGAATGAAATGAAGTGAGAAGAGTAGAGAAAAAAGAGTAAAAAGAAATGAACAAAACCTCCAAGAAATATGGAATTATGTGAAAAGACCAAATCTACGTCTGATTGGTGTGCCTGAAAGTGATGGGGAAAATGGAAACAAGTTGGAAAACACTCTGCAAGATATCATCCAGGAGAACTTTCCCAACCTAGTAAGGCAGGCCAACATTCAAATTCAGGAAATACAGAGAACGCCACAAGGATACTCCTCGAGAAGAGCAACTCCAAGACACAGAATTGTCAGATTCACCAAAGTTGAAATGAAGGAAAAAATGTTAAGGGCAGCCAGAGAGAAAGGTTGGGTTACCCACAAAGGGAAGCCCATCAGACTAACAGTGGATCTCTCAGCAGAAACTCTCCAAACCAGAAGAGGGTGGGGGCCAATATTCAACATTCTTAAAGAAAAGCATTTTCAACCTAGAATTTCATATCCAGCCAAACTAAGCTTCATAAGTGAAGGAGAAATAAAATCCTTTACAGACAAGCAAATGCTTAGAGATTTTGTCACCAACAGGCCTGCCCTACAAGAGATCCTGAAGGAAGCACTAAACATGGAAAGGAACAACAGGTACCAGCCATTGCAAAAACATGTCAAAATGTAAAGTCCATCGATGCTAGGAAGAAACTGCATCAATTAGCGAGCAAAATAATCAGCTAATATCATAATGACAGGATCAAGTTCACACATAACGATATTAACCTTAAATGTAAATGGACTAAATGGTCCAATTAAAAGACACAGACTGGCAAATTGGATAAAGAGTCAAGATCCATCAGTTTGCTGTATTCGGGAGACCCATCTCACATGCAGAGACACAAATAGGCTCAAAATAAAGGGATGGAGGAGGATCTACGAAGCAAATGGAGACCAAAAAAAAGGCAGGGGTTGCAATCCTAGACTCTGATAAAACAGACTCTAAACCATCAAAGATCAAAAGAGACAAAGAAGGCCATTACATAATGGTAAAAGGATCAATTCATCAGGAAGAACTAACTATCCTAAATATACATGCAACCAATACATGAGCACCCAGATTCATAAAGCAAGTCCTTAGAGACTTACAAAGAGACTTAGACTCCCATACAATAATAATGGGAGACTTTAACACCACACTGTCAACATTAGACAGATCCATGAGACAGAACATTAACAAGGATATCCAGGAATTGAACTCAACTCTGCACCAAGCAGACCTAATAGACATCTACAGAACTCTCCACCACAAATCAACAGAATATACATTTTTCTCAGCACCACATCACACTTATTCCAAAATTGACCACATAGTTGGAAGGAAAGCACTCCTCAGCAAATGTAAAAGAACAGAAATTATAACAAACTGTCTCTCAGACCACAGTACAATCAAACTAGAACTCAGGATTAAGAAACTCAATCAAAACCGCACAACTATATGGAAACTGAACAACCTGCTCCTGAATGACTACTGGGTACATAATGAAATGAAGGCAGAAATAAAGATATTCTTGAAACCAGTGAGAACAAAGATACAACATACCAGAATCTCTGGGACACATTTAAAGCAGTGTGTAGAGGGAAATTTGTAGCACTAAATGCCCACAAGAGAAAGCTGGAAAGATCTAAAATTGACACTCTAACATCACAATTAAAAGAACTGGAGAAGCAAGAGCAAACACATTCAAAAGCTAGCAGAAGGCAAGAAATAGCTAAGATCAGAGCAGAACTGAAGGAGATAGAGACACAAAAAACCCTCCAAAAAATCAATGAATCCAGGGGCTGGTTTTTTGAAAAGATCAACAAAATTGACAGACCGCTAGCAAGACTAATAAAGAAGAAAAGAGAGAAGAATCAAATAGATGCAATTAAAAATGATAAAGGGGATATCACCACCGACCCCACAGAAATACAAACTACCATCAGAGAATACTATAAACACCTCTACGCAAATAAACTAGAAAACCCAGTAGAAATGGATAATTTCCTGGACACTTACACTCTACCAAGACTAAACCAGGAAGAAATTGAATCCCTGAATAGACCAAAGGCAGGCTCTGAAATTGAGGCAATAATTAACAGCCTACCAAACAAAAAAATCCAAGACCAGACAGATTCACAGCCGAATTCTACCAGAGGTACAAGGAGGAGTTGGTACCATTCCTTCTGAAACTATTCCAATCAATAGAGAAAAAGGGAATCCTCCCTAACTAATTTTACGAGACCAACATCATCCTGATACCAAAGCCTGACAGAGATACAACAAAAAAAGAAAATTTTAGACCAATATTCCTGATTAATATCAATGCAAAAATTCTCAATAAAATACTGGCAAACTGAATCCAGCAGCACATCAAAAAGCTTACCCACTATGATCAAGTGGGCTTCATCCCTGGGATGTAAGGCTGGTTCAACATATGCAAATCAATAAACATAATCCAGCATATAAACAGAACCAAAGACAAAAACCACATGATTATCTCAATAGATGCAGAAAAGGCCTTTGACAAAATTTAACAGCGCTTCATGCTAAAAACTCTCAATAAATTCAGTATTGATGGAACATAGCTCAAAATAGTAAGAGCTATTTATGACAAACCTACAGCCAATATCATACTGAATGGGCAAAAACTGGAAGCATTCCCTTTGAAAACTGGCACAAGACAGGGATGCCCTCTCTCACCACTCCTATACAGCATAGTGTTGGAAGTTCTGGCTAGGGCAATCAGGCAAGAGAAAGAAATAAACGATATTCAGTTAGGAAAAGAAGAAGTCAAATTGTCCCTGTTTGCAGATGACATGATTGTATATTTAGAAAACTCCGTCATCTCAGCCCAAAATCTCCTTAAGCTGATAAGCAACTTCAGCAAAGTCTCAGTATACAAAATCAATGTGCAAAAATCACAAGCATTCTTATATACCAGTAACAGACAAACAGAGAGCTAAATCATGAATAAACTCCCATTCGTAATAGCTTCAAAGAGAATAAAATACCTAGGAATCCAACTTACAAGGGACGTAAAGGACCTTTTCAAGGAGAACTACAATCCACTGCTCAGTGAAATAAAAGAGGACACAAACAAATGGAAGAACATACCATGCTCATGGATAGGAAGAATCAATATTGTGAAAATGACCATACTGCCCAAGGTAATTTATAGATTCAATGCCATCCCCATTAAGCTACCAATTACTTTCTTCACAGAATTGGAAAAAACTGCTTTGAAGCTCATATGGAACCAAAAAAGACCTCGCATTGCCAAGACAATCCTAAGCCAAAAGAACAAAGCTGGAGGCGTCACGCTACCTGACTTCAAACTATCCTACAAGGCTACAGTAACCAAAACAGCATGGTACTGGTACCAAAACAGAGATATAGACCAATGGAACAGAACAGAGCCCTCAGAAATAATACCACACATCTACAGCCATCTGATCTTTGACTAACCTGAGAAAAACAAGAACTGGGGAAAGGATTCCCTATTTAAGAAATGGTGCTGGGAAAACTGGCTAGCCATAAGTAGAAAGCTGAAACTGGATCCTTTCCTTACTCTTTATACGAAAATTAATTCAAGATGGATTAGAGACTTAAATGTTAGACCTAAAACCATAAAAACCCTAGAAGAAAACCTAGGTAATACCATTCAGGACATAGGCATGGGCAAGGACTTCATGTCTAAAACACCAAAAGCAACGGCAACAAAAGCCAAAGTTGACAAATGGGATCTAATTAAACTAAAGAGCTTCTGCACAGCAAAAGAAACTACCATCAGAGTGAACAGGCAACCTACAGAATGGGAGAAAATTTTTGCAATCTATTCATCTGACAAAGGACTAATATCCAGAACCTACAAAGAACTCAAACAAATTTACAAGAAAAAACAAACAATCCCATCAAAAAGTGGGCAAAGGATATGAACAGACACTTCCCAAAAGAAGACATTCATACAGCCAACAGACACATGATAAAATGCTCATCATCAAGAGAAATGCAAATCAAAACCACAATGAGATGCCATCTCACACCAGTTAGAATGGCAATCATTAAAAAATCAGGAAACAACAGGTGATGGAGAGGATATGGAGAAATAGGAACACTTTTACACTGTTGGTGGGACTGTAAACTAGTTCAGCCATTGTGGAAAACAGTGTGGCGATTCCTCAAGGATCTACACCTAGAAATACCATTTGACTCAGCCATCCCATTACTGGGGGTATACCCAAAGGATTATAAGTCATGCTGCTATAAAGACACATTCACACGTATGTTTATTGCCGCACTATTCACCATAGCAAAGACTTGGAATCAACCCAAATGTCCATCAGTGACAGACTGGATTAAGAAAATGTGGCACATATACACCATGGAATACTATGCAGCCATAAAAAAGGATGAGTTTGTGTCCTTTGTAGGGACATGGATGCAGCTGGAAACCACCACTGTCAGCAAACTATTGCAAGAACAGAAACCCAAATACCGCATGTTCTCACTCATAGGTGGGAATTGAACAATGAGATCACTTGGACACAGGAAGGGGAACATCACACACCAGGTCCTATTTTGGGGAGGGGACGGGGGAGGGATAGCATTAGGAGATATACCTAATGTAAATGACAAGTTAATGGGTGCAGCACACCAACATGGCACATGTACACATATGTAACAAACCTGCACGTTGTGCACATGTACCCTAGAACTTAAAATATAATAATTAAAAAAAAAGAAAATTTTGATGCAGACATATACTAAAGTGCGCACTTAGGAACAACACTTCTAAGGATATGAGGAAAGCAGGACTGGGCACTAGAGACCAACTGCAATTGTAATGCAATTGCAAAAGAGATGTCACCTGCCCCATGGTTTGCTTTGAGAATAATCTGACATGGAAGCAACTCTCACTCCTGCATTAACGAGTGAGGGGGATTCCTAGGAGGGGATAAAGCTCTGAGATCTCAGTAGCCAAAGGCCTCTCTGCTGGGAGAATAAGTACTTTGGTCTTGAATGAACAGTGCACCAAAAGATCTATTATTACCCACTTAGATCCATTTGCTTCTTACTGTAAGTTGCAACTACTTTTGCAAAATTCTGCTTTGTCTCATTTCCTTAGGAAATTTAAAAGTTGAAGGTTAGTGGAACAGATCATAATCTCTGTTGATGCAGCTTATCTAAAAACTCATCATATCCCTCCTTTTGATTCTTCATGCCCATGGACAGAACCTCTGTTTCTCCATGTGGCATACCTGGTGAGATGCCCCAGACCTGAGCTCCCAGTCACTATGCCCTCATCAAGCCATGGCTACTGCACTTTTTCACTTATTATCAAAATTGGTCATAAGAGTACCAAAAAAAAAAAAAAATTGGTATACTGTGCCACCCGAGTATAAGGGGTGAACCTCCCAGTTCTGTAATATGACAGCTTCCCTACTGCCTCCTAATGATGAGGACAAATTACACCATCTGGGATGCTAATTCTTTCACTTACATGTATTACTTTGGGCTCAGGATTCTGAAGTGATTGAATGGCAACAATAGTTTAAAGTTCAATTGAACTCTTACTCTGTCCCCTGTTGAGAGCATATTCCCCTCTGGAAAGCATGTTCTCCAGATCAGGTTTTCTCAACCTTGGCACTACTGGCATTTTAATCCTAGTAATTCTTTGCTCTGGGCCCTCTAGTATATAGCAGGACATTTAGCAGCTTCCCTGGCCTCTAGTCACTAGTTTCCAGTATCACTCTTCAGTGGTGACAACCAAAAATGTTTACAGACATTGCCAAATATACCTTGAGGGAAGGGGGTTGGGGGATGTAAAATCATCTCCAGTTGCTCTAAGCCCACAGAACCTAAAGTTGAGGGACTGGGGAATACAGATTTCAAACTGGGTCACTGGGAGTGATGCTACTTCTGTCCTTTGGTTCCAGGGCCCATAGATTTTACTATTTGAATAAATAGTATACAATAATGTTCATTACTATAGAATATATACCATGTTCTCATAGGGAATGGTGCCCCATCCTTGCAGGGTATCTTCTCTAAGCTGGTCTTACATCTCTACCTTGAAAAGATTACCCTTCACTCTATTTTTCCAGAACTTCTGGGAAATTCAGGAATCAGAAAGAAAAAAAAAGACACTTACTGGATCTGTGGACCTAGCGAAAACGTTGTAAGTCATACCTTGGTCAGGATTTAGCTCTTATTACTAAGTTCCCATACATGTCTACCTTAATTAATAATGGCACCATGATGATATTGAGACCTGGGTTATCTGTATACACTCAGACCTTGTGTCCTACATCCAAAGTTTCTATTTCCCTCTTCTCTATACGTAGTTTCCAAGTAAATAGTCCTAAGTTTATTTAGAAAACCACTGGGGCTATCATTGCTGTTTATATTTGCACTGGTGTTGCAGGATCCTTCCTATGGGGACTTGTGAATTCCAGTTTTAGAGCTGGCTCAAGTCTCAGAACTAGGCATAAGAATGTGACATTTTATTGGAAAGACTGCCTTCAGCCTCCTCATCTTCCATCTTTGATATATTATGACTGTATAGTTTACAGAGTATTCATGTTTGCTTTTCCACTATCTTGTGCCTAGGAACACTGTTCTCTTTTTTCAATAGTTCTCCACAGGGCAGAATCGTGGACTGCCATTCAGACCGTTCAACCTATTATGGAAATTGCTCCCACCTGAATTCTGATGGTTAAATGTTGCCAGCTGGCCTCTATTATATCAGGGTCATTATTACTTTCACGGAGCCCTGTTCTTAATCAGCATTTTCTATTTTGAACCTGGCCTACAGAGAGCAACCACTGCCGAGCTTCTCACTGATACTGGTTTCCTCTCGCTAACATATTTCTTTGATAAATGGAGTGTCCTTTTGGCTCTCCCGTGGAACATAGGCTGGTAGATTTTTTTAAACCTTACTTAATATAGCCATTCCAGCATGCACACCTCATTGAGCTTTTTGAACTCTTCTTCTGTATTTAGTTTAGCCCATCACTTTTTCTATACTTCCCAATGCAATCATAGTAGCATGTGAGCATTGTCTCATGGCGTACCTGCCAGGCTATTAAATCTCATATTATGAAAGAACCCTTTGTTAGCCAAAATATAAGTTTCTTTACAGAAAACCAAAGAAACATTCTGACTTTCACATTTCACCTTAAATTGGCAATCATTCACATTCAGCCTTTCGTTTGTTTCTCTACCACATCCATAGCTTCCAACAACCATTTAATTTTGTAGTACTTAGTACTTTCCCCATATCTCTCAAATGCTTGAGAAATTTCATTAGCCCATACATTGCTTCCACAGGTATCCCATCCCACTTACCACAGGCGAGAGTTTTCATAACTGCATCACTACAGAATATCAAGAGCTACTGAAACACTACTGATTTTCAGAGATGGGGTCTTTGTTATCATATGGCTGGTAGGTGATTCAATCCCCAATTTGCATTTTAAAGTTTATTTCCTGGTGCCATACATGGCACCAACTCTTTTAGGTCAGATTTTCTGGAAATAAAATTTGAGATGGGTATTTGTGTATGAGGTATTTATTAGGGAGCATACTCTATTCAATACCTATAAGGCTCTGAAGAAGGCAGGACTGGGCAAGGAAAAAGGTTGAATTACAATGCAGTTATAGTGCTTCAGCTGAGCCCATGGGGAGCTCTGGAGCTAGCATGATTCTTCAGTGCCATCCCAATTTCAGGTAAAGAAGTGTCATTAACCTTTTCTCTCCCTACATGTTCAATTATCTCATGACTCATATCATTGATTATGAGTTGTCCTAGAAAAAAAAGTATGTAGGTTTAAGTGAGGCAGCTGCACCTGACCACAGGTAATTTCCACGTAGGAGTGCAATGCCAGCAGTCCTGGCAGCTGGGGAAATGATAGCTTTGGTCCGGAAAGAAAAACCCAGTGGTAAACACAGCATCCACCATAGGTTTTCTTGTTTTCTTTGGCGTTTGATGAAAACCTATTCACACCACACATGATTAGCAGTATCACAAAAAGCTGCTCCCAGTTAAAGAACTAGAGAAAACTGTTACTCATACTCCATTTAAAATTGCACAGACCTTAGTTTCGTATCAAACCAACAAAAAACAATGCAAAGAAAATGCACAGAATTATAGATGAAAGTAAATTCAATTAGGCTTCTTACTGTCATTATTTAAACATTTCTGTTGCTAAGTTTAAACATTAGGAAACCATAAAAAGAAGAGAAATCTAGAACACAATGCAAACAAAAGTAAGGAAACAATAAATACAAAGGGAAAAATCAATGATGTAGAAGAGAAAAAAACATAGAGAAAATGTCAGTAGTTAAAAGACAGAGAAACCCTGTGCTAAGGTTATGTACTATATGCCCCATTTACATGAAATTCTCAAAAAGGCAAATTATAGTGACAAAGTGAATCAGCGGTGACCTGGGGCCATGGTTAGGAAAGGCTATGGGGTGGAAAGGGGCAGGAGAAAACTTTTTAGAGTGAAGTACTCCTTTACTTGTGGTGATGGTTGCACAATTATATAACTTACCTACATTCACCAAACTGCGCACTTAAAATAAACAAATAGTATTGTTTTAAATAATACCTTAGTAAGCAAATGAGAGAAAAAAATATACTCCTATAACTGGTAAATAAAGATTCTAAAATAACATTAAGAGGGAATAAATATTTTTCTGAAGATTTCATAAAACAGAGGAGAAAGAACAGATATAAAACAAAGCTTCTTTAAAATCCTTTTTACACCGTCAGTTTTGCCTAGCATTTCACCCCTCAAAGCAGTTGCTACATTTCTTAAATACCTTTATTCTGCCTGTAGACTTGAACCTTCTTGGAGTTTCTCCAACACTATCTTGGGCTGAGTCTTCCTGAGTTATGTTCTTTCTTATATAAGATGATTTTGCTCTCTCTCAGCTTTTGTTGTTCGCAGCCTCATCCACCGGTGCTTTTTTTTTGCCTAATCCGGGGACTATTTTGATATTCATCCACCTCAGAACGGTAAAGACTGGGCCAGGCGCAGGGCCTCGCTCCTGTAATCCCAGCACTTTGGGAGGCCGAGGCGGGCTGATAACCAGGTGAGAAGATCCAGATCATCTTGGCTAACACGGTGAAACCCCGTCTCTACTAAAAATACAAAAAATTAGCCGGGCGTGGTGGCGCGTTGGTGTACTCCCAGCTACTCAAGAGGTGGAGGCAGAAGACTGGCTTGAACCTGGGAGGCAGACGTTGCAGTAAATCGAGATCGTGCCATTCCACTCCAGCCTGGGCGACAGAATGAGACTCCGTCTCAAAACAAAAAAAAAACAAAAAAAAAAGCTGTTTCTTAGATGTTGCTTTTCTTACAACTGAATGTTTTAAAAAATAGCTGTCAAAAAATAATATTTTAAAAAGATTTTATCAACATTTATGGAAAAATAATTGACTTCATTCACTATAAATGTATGGTTTGCTTAAATGGTAGACAATGTGACAATTCACAGTAAGATTTAGTTGTAAACGGTGATTGTAAATCAGAATAATACTTTATTTTTTGTATATTTTAAAACGATTATCCTATCTCTGCCTAATATATGATCTTGTTTGCTAAATAAAAGGCATAGGGAATTTTTATTAACCTATGTGTGTGTTCAGATATAATGTTTTTATCCTTGAAGAGGAAATTGGAAATTGCTAAGCATAAGCAGCTTATGTTACATGGAGTCATGACCCAGGAACTAATGTGAGAAAAAAAGCCAGGTATATAAGCAGCTTTCTCTAGCATGAAAGGAGGCTGCTTGTCAAATATCCCCGGAGGATTTTTAAACGTCCTTTCCCTCATCCTTTCAGGACTACTGTAAACTGCTTTAGCACTTCACTGGACTCATACAAGGTTTTCTTTTCGAATTTATTTGCCAATCCAAAGCCTGCTCTATTTTGGAAGGTAAATGTATTGGAGAGAATAAAATATCTATAATATTAAAGACAGTTCTTCAAATAAGTGCAAATAAACATGCAAGCTCTGCTCTAGTAAATTTCACCACGTTCTACACAGAATAAGGGTTATTTCATACTTGATCCACTGTATTGGCACTAGTTTTTGCAATAGATTCTAAAAATATATGTTTTGCTCAAATATAATGTAAGCATTTACCATGAAATATGCTTATTTAGATATTAGTTATTAAGACCTTAGACATTATGATGTTGATTTCGTTGAATCAAAGTCATAAGGGAAAAATCTCTGGAACAAAAATTCCACTTAAAACCTATCAGGCTATTTCATACACATAGGTATTTCTCCAAACATGCTGACATAAGGAAAAACTCAGGCATTTTATAAAATAAAAATTACCAAATTTTCCACTTCTCACAAAACCTTCTACTACTCTAGGCAGTCACATTTAAGTAAGAGAAAAAAAGAAAGGAAAAGAGACACACATATGTATAATAAAATCTCAACAACCAATCCAGTAAAAATTTAGCTCGTTTTATGAAAGATAGTTGCAGAAAATCACCAGATGCCTGTTAACTGTGCTAGAAAATAAACCGCTTCTGTGGGATAGTTACTACCATCAAACCTCTTAGACAGGAAGTTCAGTCACCAGTTCTCCCAGGTAGAGGAAAAGTCCATTCAGAACCAAACAAGCAGCAAGACTACCCTTGTTGGATGACCCATTTATTTTCTTAGATGTGGATCTACTCCCCTTCAGGTCATAAATTGGTGGAGCCTGTACATAAATACAGACTTTTTATTATTTTGCTCTGAATGAAGATTTTTTAGTTAACAGAATTGACGTTGCTATAATTAAGATTTAAGTTGACATTTTATTTTCACTGTACTTAACATTTATATAGTGTTAATTTGGGTACACTCAAGACATTGTTCTAAGTACTTTACCAATACTTGATATCACCAATAATGCATACAAGAAAATAGGAAAAGAAGTGTTACACTTAATTGACTTCCTCAAGGTCACACAGCAACTGGCAGAGCCGGAACTCAATCCAGGAATTCTTTCCTTGGAGTTCATGTTCTTTACTAACACACTATGCTGGATATTGTTATCTAATTTTATTTTTCAAATTCATAACAAAAGTAAAAATCACTTTAAAAGAATTCAGTACCTGATTCATAATTTCTCTTTCCACTCCTTCTCCTGCCATTATCTCATATGATTCTGTGATGTCTGCTGTTAACTCATAAAGAACATCAGCCTATGCCCAGTATGTTGACTCTATCTGCAGTAACACATAGGGTTAAAGAAAAGGGCCCTGGAGCTGTGCTCGTTGAGTCTGTATCCTAGTTCTGCCACTTACAAATCATGTAACTTTATGTAAAAGTTGCTTATTCTCTCCGGGACTCCATTCAGGTTGTTGAGAGGATTCAGTGAGTTAAAATTCATGAAGAGCACTTAGAAATAAGCACATAAACATTGCTATTATGATTACTTGCTCTTCTCAGTACAAATGCCCACTTCGTAAGAGTGTTGAAAGTTTTAGCTCAGACTTTCTTAGAAGCATTCAGCTCATTGCCAGGCACCCAGTAGTAGTTTTATAAATAGATGGGAGTTTCTTTTCTCCAAAATTCAGGCCCTCTTTCTCTCTTGCTGTCTAACTGGGCTCCTTGTTTCCCAAATTTTGAAGCAATTATGCAAATTAGTTATATTTCAAAATTTAGGTCTGAATTACACTATATCACACACAGAATAAAATTTTAAGTTTTAGAAACCATTCAACGGCCTGTGAAATTTGGCACTAACTTCCTTTTCTTGCTTCATGTCTTTACTCTTCTTCATTCAGATACACAGTGTTCCTGTCACACCAGAGAAGTCACTTATCCAAATAAACTTGATACCTCTGTGCTGGTAATCTTACCTCCATTTCTACTTAAATATTTTGTTGAGTTACTACTTTTAGCATTGGCCCCATTCAAAAGTTTTCTATAAGTTCTCTTCAGTTCTCTCAAGACAGTTTATTATTTCTTCATCTGTACCCTAAAAGCACACCACTTAAAATCTTCCAATAGTTCCAATCACCTCCTATTATATTTTGTAATTAGTTGTATACCAGTTTGAGTCAGGAGTAAATGCCGTGTATACCCTCTCCACTAAGAATAATGCCTATAATGTAAAAAATTATCAATAAATATTTGTCATATACACAAAATATAGATTGAACACTTAATGATTCCTCAAGGACAATTTGAAAAAGGTAGCTATGTCAGAAATACAGAATGAAAACAAAAACAACATTTACTTTGGAAAATTGGTTGGCATTCAACTGCTAAAACAAATTTGGAAAAAAATAATATAAAGCAGATACTCAGTTGATGGGAGCAAGCTGGAAAATGCTATTGCCAAACCATATTTGAAAGTAATCAACTTCTCTAAACTGGTCATAAGTCTGAAGCATGATCGAGCTAACAAAAAAGAAAAGACCAGTGTTATTTTTACTGAATTGAAAACAGAGTGTGGGGAAATTTGTATTTTTCCGCAGAGAACAGGGTGACTTTATTACCTCCATTAAAGTCAATTTCATGCTAAATCCTTAGCTGATACTTTAGATATTTACTGATCCCTTCGATTGCCATGGAGCTTATACAGCCCATGTTTCGTCCCCACCTTGCTCTGCTTTCTACTCACCTGAATTGTAGTGTCAATGGACATCAGTGTAATAGCTTCCTCTATACTAAATTCATATTTCACAGAGCTATATGGTTTCAAAGACTTAAAAAAAAAAAAAAAACTAAAGATAGAATTTCATTTAATTAGGAAGCATGGTCAATCAATCTGTAAAAATTTTAAGAATCTATCATATGTCAACTGTTATAGGATACAGAAATGTCATAAGAAAAACAATCTCTATTCACATGAAGCTCATGATGCAGAAAGAAAAGCAAATAAATATGTGTTGGTGAGATAAATGTTGTAGGCTAACACAGAATGCTGTTTATGTGCGTGACTAAAGCTCACAGCCTACTTTAGAGATCAGAAAGGTATCACTCAGAAAATAATATTTAAGTCTAGTCTTAAAAAACAAGTTGCCATTAATTGAACGAACAGAGAGAGTAGGAAAGAGGGAGATTTGGATGAGAGACTGGTCCAGGTAGTGGGAATAATGTGTGTGTAGACTGAGATGGAAGAACAAAGAGGGACTGTAGAAAGAACCAAGAGAAAGCCACCATTTTTGCAGAGGAGACTGTGAAAGAAGGAATAGGACACATAAGGCTGAAGATAATGGCAAGATAATTTGAAGTCTTCTAGTTGATCAGGATTTTGGAATTGATCCTAGGAGCTCAACCTTCCCTCCTCCTTTAAGGAATGCAATTTCCCTCTGCTATGAATGGCATTCCCTCTACCTTTACACTGTATCTCATCTCCTCTAGCATACCAAGACTTTGTTTCTGTAATCACACACTCTCTCTTACCTAAATCATTATTTTTCCTACTGTCTCATTTTCATAAAAATATAAATGCACTCTAAGAGATCACATAGTAAAAGATAAAAATTAATTCCCCACAGGATCATTTTCTCTGCCTATTTCCCTGTAGCCTTTATAGAAAATCTTATCCCAACATATATCTATACTCACTTCCTACACTTTCTCAACAATCCATTTCACTTCAACATAATTTTATCAGGATTTTGTCCCTATGCTTGCCTGAAACTACTATGGCAAAGTAATCACTGATCTCCATACAGCATCCTGCAGCTGATTCCATAGCATGCAATGAGCTTGTGTCTCCTTCTTTCAATCTTGAGATGGATTACATCATTCCATTTATATCAGAGAATCAGCCTACTTTGGGACTGTCAGTTCAAAATGTCATATGGACTATCTTCTGCAGTCATTAAACTGCTAGGTGGTTAGTAGTCGAGAAAGTTCCAATATGTACTAGTGTTCGCAGCAGTCATTTTTTTCTTTACTTAATAGAAGAGTTTCACAGAGAGTGCAACATGCTTGCCCTATCCCACATCTCTTTGCCCAAGTACACTAGAAATATACAGATAAGAAAATTTGGGGGGAAAAAAACCCTCTAATGCACTTGGAGAACTATTTTCATCATATGGTCAAACCCATACTAGATGGAACTTACTAACGACGTACAAAATTCTTTCTGTATGGTAGCCAGGCCCTGCTATGTTACCTTGGAAAAAAGGCACCCTGCAAAATAAATTATGAAAGGCTAAAAATATTAGAGAGGAAACTGAAAACAAAATTGTAAATAAAAATAAAGATGTTATATTTTACACTCAGGAAGGAAAGAAAGGTGGATCAGCTTGAACACATTCAACTATGTTTTACTTAATAGCAAAACTTAATATATATTATAGTATAATTGACCATTTCTCTGATAATACATGTAGGATTATATAATAAGATATTTATTTTATATGTGAAATAATAACTACATTTCAGAAAATTAGCCTTATTTTCAAAACATACAATTTTTGTCATCCTTATAAAGGAAAATAATTAGAAAAGCTGCCATTATTAGAACCACTTCCTAATTACAATTTTGCGTAGCTTATATCTCAAAATCATTAAAGAAAAATGTAGATGATAAAATGCTACATAAGAGGTCTGCCATATCCACTTACTAAATTTTTCACCAATATTCATAGGTAAGGATTGCCAAATTTTATTATAAGCCTTGGGCCTATGATACCAATAAGAATAAAAATTTCTCGCTAAAAATGTGTAGATAGGATAGATAGAGGATTTATGATTTATGTTCTCCATCTATTACATAATTCTGTGGCATAATGTAATGTTGCAAACCTATTATTACCTAAAAAGTAATAGATTTTTCTATTCACATTTTCTTCCAATTTTTTTGTCAGATGTACACACATTAAGCATATTTTGTGTATATTTGCTTGTCATGACCATGGATATCCATAAGATAATACAACTTGAACATATCATTTTACTTCTATACTATCCTCTTCTTTATACTATCTTCGTAATTGAATAGTTGAAATGATTATCATAACATTGACATTTCAACATGCTGAGGGCATAACATCTAACTATCAGTACATCTAGACATATAGTGTATCTCTCCTAAGGAAAAACCACACCTATGCAAGCTCTGGTGCTAACAGTGCCCTTTCAGGACGAATTTAGAGAGAAATAATGAATATCTTCTTGAGGTATAGGAATGAGAGTATGGGTAATAGATTAAGTAATGGACAATGAAATATGAATATGTATGTTGTATCTTACCGAACATATTGATGACGTATTAGCAATTAATTTTTCAAATATCTATCACTTTTAAAAGTGTCATGCTTTGTTATGAAAGGTTCTTCAACTTTATTAGATCTTTAACATTTTCTATTTATTTACTGTCCTTTCTACTGGAGTGGATTTTTCTCTCTTTATCTTTGGAACTTAGTACTATGGAAATTAAATAAAAAAACATTTATAGCAGAAAAATAACACTTTTGAACAAGCATCATGAGCTGTATATTAAAATAAGCAAAAAAAAGTTCTCCTCAGTTAAGTCAGTATACAAAATTAAAATGTTCGATTGTTTTCTAGTAATTGATTATAATGTTCCTGTTACAAAATAGTGTTGACAAATAGGCAAATCACATATTTGAGAACTCAAAGTCAATGAATAGAGTCAAGAAAAGGAGACACTTACCATATTCCAACTGTTCATTAACAGTTGGTGCTAGGGAAAGGAGGCTTTATTATGAATTTTTAAGTTTAGAACACATGGAGGATAATATGATACTTTGGAATTTCTAGCTGAACCATAACCTTTAGGTGTTTGTCTTTGTTTATTCTTGGCAAAATGCAATCCTAGTTTTAAGATTAAAAGGCTGTAATGGGCTATTAAAAATATCCTTGAACTTCAAAGAGTTCTTTGAGTGAGCATTTTCACAATTAAAATAGAAATGAATGAAACCATGTGGGTTTTGTAATATTTCCTTTAAGTTACATATACATTTAAAAATTCAGGAAAATGTACATGGAAAATTAATTTAAGTCTTTTATACAACTCCATATTAGTAGTCAATAATACCATAACATGTCTATACTTAGCTTAAAATTTGAGTATATCATAAGCAAAAAATACTTAACAGGCAGTAGATCAGAAAAGAAAACTAACTTTACGATAATATTAATCTTCAAAGTCACATAAAATTGCTCATTGATTTTCTGACTATATATGACAATAAAGTATAAAATTCTATTGTTATATCAAGTCTCTGCTTTCTGAGGGTTTATAATAATTTTCAGACATTGTTAGATGACTTTATTGCCCTAAAAATAAAATTAATATATAATAAAATATTTCAGAGATGCACAGTGTACCACAGAATCATTATGCATTTCAAGAGTATGTACATGGCTGAAGGAGAACCATCTCAAAATCTCTAATGAGAGGGCGGGACATGGTTGAGGAAATTCAGAGCTCTTTTATATCACATCTGGAAGTGAAATCAAAACTCCGTGAGACAATTTTCAAATGATGAGAAGATAGTGGCTTGGCAAGCTAAAGTTTGGCAAGACATTCTAAATACCTGATAATGCTAATCAAATCAACTCAGTGCACATTTATTGAGTCTTAGCTATTGCACTGCACGACTAGCAAATATTCCTTATAATGGTAAATACTGAGAACTCCATTTTCAAGAGGCTTCTTATGAAGCGTTAAACCTTGGAGAGGAAGCAAAAATTAATTGCATTTTTTTACTTAAATTATTCTAGGTTCTCTGAATTGAGATGAGATACACAAAATATCAAGAAGAAGAATAAAAAATATCAAAAACATGTTTTTTTTTTCTAAATTGTGATGCCAGAATGAATTTCATGCTTCTGTGACTTCAGTATGTATCAACTAAAATGTATCAACTAAAAAGAATTTTTTTTCTTTTTAAAAGTAAAAAATGGTTATATAAACTAAAAACCTCCTATAAACTATAATATGTGTTAAGTGTCTTAGTCATCTCAGACTGCTACTTAAAAGGCATAGAATGGGTGGCTTAAACAACAAACAATTATTTCTCACAATTTTGGAAGTTGGGAAATCCAAGATCAAGGTTCCAGCTTATTTAATTCCTAGTGAGGGTCCTCTTCCTGGTTTGCAGAAGTCCTCCTTCTTGCTGTCTCCTCACATGACTAAGAGAGAGATCATTTTTCTTAAGGACACTAATCCCATTTGTGCAAGCTTTACCTTCATGTCCTAATTACCTCTCCAAGGTTCCACGTCTAAATACTATCACACTGGGAATTAGGTTCAACATATGAGTTTTAAGAGGACATAAACATTCAGTGCATATCATTAGAAAAGGAGAAGAAACTATTATAGAGAAATCCACTGATTTTTAAGTAAATATTTAATGATTCATTTTAATACATATATATAATATTCATATAACCTTAGTTAATGACCTAAATTTCACGTTAGAAAAATAGTGTAGTCGGGGATGGGGAGGAGTGTGAGCTGAAAAAGAAGAATAAAAAGGTTAGACTAATTTAGCAGATATAAAAATATATTAGAATGCCTAAATAATCAAAACTATGCCAACAGACTTGTGAATAAATAGAACAATGTAAGACACTGGAAACTCCAGAAATATACTAAGGTGATTGTAGTTATAATTGAATCTTGAATAACTGATACTGGGAAACCATGCAGCCAACTGTAAAAAGAATAAACTTAGATCCAAAATGTTCTTCATGATACATATATACATATACACACACATATATTTTTATGTGTGTATATATAATCATATATATAATCATATGTGTGTGTATATATATATATGTATGGCACAGATAAAGCTGTTTTAAACGATTCCTAATTTTTTTGATGCTCTCTTTCCCATACTCCCATGGGTCATGAGACATAGTTCTGTTGTTGCTTGTCTATCATTACCCATAACGGTTTTTTCGGGGCCTTTTTCTACCTTGAGGAAATGGAAATGACTTGGCAGGGAATGCTCCGTGACTACTAATGAGTCCTTTCCTCCTTAGCAATTTTGCCAGAAAATGATACGCATTTGAGCAGCTTTCCATACTGAGATGTATGTACCATTCAAGTGCATTAGTGCTAATGATTAGAAAGAGCTAAATATTGTTATTAGCAGTATTACCCGTCCTTATGATAGAAATACCGTAATTACACACGTCTCTGCACAAATTTACTTAAAAATGATTTGTCAGGCAAATAAAAGGGGTTTCTTTATGGTTATTCTATGAACTACTGGAACCATAAAGATTTACTTACAAAGAAGTTTAGAGTCCAAAAATAGTATGTATCATATTTTCCTAATGTTTCTAATTGGAGTAGATGAGTGATTTAAAAAAAAAAAAAAAAGAAAGAAGCAAAACACCTGTTGGCATTGAGGAAGCCTATTGTTCTTGTTGGTTAAATGAAACAAAGCTTTATTCTATTAAGGTGCCCTGCTAGTCCTGAACATAATACTGCTTTGTATAAGGAGGTGAAAAAAAGAACCTAGGAACACATATTCCTTAAAGATATCTGAAGGGAGCCGGTGTTTCAGAATTATTTGAAAGATTTGGTTAAATGCTTGTGAATACCAGTAGTAGTTTAAAATTAGATGTAAAAATGTCTGTGATATTTATCTTTTAAAAGGTAAGCACACTTGAAATAAAAGACAATAAATCACATTACAATAATACACTGAAATGCAGCTAGTTACATCTTAGTCTGCCTCTTAAAATGACAGAGAGCGTTTGGGATAAAATCAAATAGAACGCAGAAAATGAACATTGATGACCTTTAGATAAAGGAGAAATAATTGAAATAGGATGTATTATTCCTCATTATTGCTAAGAATAGGACAAAAGGGAATGTTTTTATGTTTAAACAAAGAGGAACATAAGTAAAAATAAATGTTATTAACTGTAGTCACTATGTTGTACAATAGATCACTTGAACTTACTCCTGTTGCCTAATTAAAATTTTGTATCCTTTGACCAGTATCTCCCCAAGATGCCCTGCACCTGGGCTTTGGTAACCACCATTCTACTCTGTGCTTCTATGAGTTCAACTTTTCAATATTCCACTTATAAGTGAGATCATGTGATATTTGTCTCTCTGTGCCTGACTTCTTTCATTTAACATGATGTCCTCTGGGTTCATCCATAATGTCACAACTGACAGGATTTCCTTCCACCACAAAATAAATATATGAGTTAATGAATATGTTAATTAACTAGATCTAGTCATTCCACAAGTATATACACACACTTTAACCCATCATGTTTTACATGGTAAATATATAAATTTTTTATGTAAACATTGTTAAATTTAAAAAAGGAATGGAAAGAGTTTTGGAAAACCAACTTCGACTTTTTCCTCCATTGGGGTTTTAAAGCCAGCATATGTCTACATGGGTGAAAAGTTTATCTGGGCAGGCATGCAGCCACAGAGAAAGGACATGACACTAGGCTCATCATGAATATGGACACGGCTTCACAAAATGAGAGTAGCTGGGAATGAAGCAAGCAGCTTATTTGAAGGGTATTCAAACAAATGTTTCTGGAATTCTGTACCTTTACATTCAACTCTTTTTGGAAGCTTATCTAAGTGAGCCATAATAAAGTCTAAGAGGCAGAAACAAGTTGAAACTCACAGAAGGCAAAAGAATATGGTGAGTGGGAAGGTTATGGTTAAATGGAATATCAGCAAAATTACTTTAATATCTCATCAAAACATCCGTGAGAGGAAAGCAGCCTCAAACAGAGAAACATGTAATCTGTGCTTGCACATGAGCATTAATGGATAAAATGATAGTCCAATCAGAAATTTAATGAGGAAATGATATATGCATATATATACGTGTGTGTGTGTTTGTGTATATGTACATGTATGTATTTATGTGTGTGTGTGTGTAGGTATCTGTGCATTATCACTGTCACATCAGTGTTAGGTCCATAGTATGCATGCAATATGGATTAGACATGTACAAGACATATATCTTACATGTCTTATAATTCAGACATATGTAAGACATATGTAGCAGGAAGCATTGAGATTTTCCCCATCCCCCAAGAAGTACACACTCTTTCAAGAGCCATGTTAGAAGAAATGCCTTGTCTAAATTGGACTCATGGCTGAGCCATTTTTTCCTTCCTAGGATACAAAAGCAAAAATAAGGAGAGAATGAAAGGGGAAAGAAAGGGATGTTGGTAGAGGAAGACTAAAGAAAAATCCTTGGGGACAGGAATAGAATGAGAACAAGATGAATGTCACCTGCTTTAGAAAATAAAAGCTGTAATGAGTAAGACATGTTCAAGAATTTTTTCAGGAAGTTTTGCTTTGTGAAATGTGATGAAATTTGGGGGCCACCACCCCCAGTATTACCAATAATTATTCCAAGGAATCTACATTATTCTTCTATGTTATTTTCCCCCCCCTCAGATATGACCATGCATTGCTCAGGTAATCTCAGCTCTCTCTTCCTGTGCCCTAGTCATTTTCCTCTTCCTTTCATAACGTGTCTGTCAACCTCAGATGACTCCTGGAAATAACGTGTAATTTCAGTTTCCTTAAGTCATAGAAAATCAACCAAACTTGCTATACATATTTATTCCTGTTCCAGCTGAAGAAGCAATATACATCTCACACTAGTTAAAATACTTAAGAAAAAGGAGATAAATCATTATAAACAATAGAGTAAAACATTTTGAATAGCTAACTTAGAATTTAATGTTTAACCAAATGTTTGTTAGTCACTAAATTCTATATTACATAATCATGCAGTTCTGGAAAATAAAATCCTAAATACTTTTAGGGATTTGTTGTTATTATTATTATTATTATTATTATTATTATTATTATTATTTTATTTATTTATTTTTGAGATGGAGTCTCACTCTATTGCCCAGGCTGGAGTGCAGTGGTGCCATCTCAGCTCTCTGCAACCTTTGCCTCCCAGGTTCAAGTGATTCTCCTGCCTCAGCCTCCCAAGTAGCTGGGATTACAGGCACCAGTCACCACACCAGGCTAATTTTTGTATTTTTTGTAGAGGTGGATTTTCACCAGGCTGGTCAGGATAGTCTCAATCTCCTGACCTCAGGCGATCCACCCACCTCAGCCTCCCAAAGTGCAGGGATTACAGGTGTGAGCCACTGCTCCTGGCAGAGGTTTTATAATTTCTTAGCTGCCATTTCTGTTGCAAGTAGAATGGTTGCAATTTCATCTAGATTTAATAAGGTTTGGGAGAAATTTATAATAACATAGTAAGTACAAAAATAAATTTATATAAGAAAAATGATATTTACATAGATGAACTAGCAAAATAATGAAATCAGTAAGTCTTCAGATCTCCTAAATTTAAAATTTTATAGTGTTTATTTGATATTTGTTTAGATATAATTTCTCGATTTCAGTAGCATCTGAATGTTTTCATTGAAAATGAGAATAAACATATACTTCTGTATATAAGCAAAATATTAGAGTTATTTACAGTCCAGTAAGTTAATAATCTCAGTCAGCTCTTTGATTTGAATTGATTCAGTCATTGTTAGTAGAAATCTTTACCTATATTTCTCTTTGTAAATTCCATTAATGTATTTTTTATGTACAAATTCCTTAGCAATCCACTACTTGTTCATATGACTTCATTTGGAGAAAAAAATACTCTGGTATTACCTTAGAGTATAGACTTGAAAACCTAAAAACAAATTGTGTTTGGTAGGTAGTAGTAATAAGGGAGTAATAATTTTGTAGGAATTGCATAGACTCATAGATGGATTCAATTTTCATAAGTCAATAACTGATCACTGAATAACTTAGGAGATACCAGTAGTGTGATTCTATTCTGAATGATCACAATTTTTAAGAGTCCAAATCCCAAAGAGGTGCTGACATCTGAAACAAATAAAATCAACAAACATATAAAAGAGACTCACCTCAGTATCATCATTGTTCATTGAGAAGTGATTTTCTTGAATTCTGCATTCTTTCAGTAAACTGTATCAACATTTGTTATGCCCACAAATTTCATGTGATTAAATATTAAAACCATATGTACATAAACCACACAAGTAAGGAGCATCATTGCTAAAGCTAAGCAAAACACATCTACAGAAAATAGAGATGTTTACTCCCTGCAGTCTTTCTCTATCCTTATACTTCTCTATATTTCTACTATTAACCTGTGAAAAAGTTATAATAATTACTTGAAGTTGCTCCATTTCTTACATTTGATCTACTTTCTGATAAATTTGTGTAGCAGTTAGAATGCTTACAGCTGCAAATAACAGACTAGACAGCTAAAAGTGGCTGAAAGTTACAGACATACCATCTCATGTAATACAAAATCGAAATGTAAGGCATTTTTAACTTGTCCCAGTATGGTCCAATATGATTTCTACAGTCCTACCGTCAAAAGCCTCCTATGGAGTGGGAAATATTCTCCTTCTGTGTTCTTCCTTTCTGTTAGAAAAAATAAAAGTAAAAAAAATAAAATAAAATAAAAGGGAGTCTCAGATACTCAGCTATCCTGTTAGGTTCTATTTGTACCAGTTTCTGTGCTCATGTGTTAGCTGCAGTGTTTTCTGGGAAAGAAAGTAGCTGATATTTTCATCTATTACAGTGTGAGATAGTCTCTGATAGAAAAAAATAAAATTGATAGGAATAAAATCGCAGGGTTGGCAGATCAGCTACGTACAAGAGTGCCTATTTCCTCAGAGCCTCACCAACATTGTGGATTGTCAAACTTTGAAATTTTCCATTTCTGATAGATGAAAAATGGTACCACAATATGGTTTTAATTTGCAGGAGTTTTTGTAATAAAGAGGTTGAACAAACATATTATTTCACTGATCTTCAAATAAGAGAATACTTCTGTAATTTTCCTTGGTTTTATATAAGAGCTATTATATAATAACCTCTAACTTTTACAAATGTGATTGAATAGGTGATACATCTACATGTTTGAATATGCAAAATATATAGGTAGGTATGTAGTAAAATTTTCACATAAGAAACTTTTCCATTTTAGCATCTAAAACATTTATTCAGACTTTTTACATAGCTTCATACTGTTACATTTTATTGATATGCCATATTCTATTTCATTAGTCCTTCATTAATGGATATGGAATTGCTCCCTGTTGTATGCTATTATAAACAATGCTGTATTATAAAGCAGCAAACATGTTCATTTCACACTCATGCAAATAAACTTCTAGAATGAAATGCTAGGTCAAATTATTATGCATTTGTAATTTTAATTGTCCAAGGTGTTTGTAAAGTCCTATTACACTTCCACCAGAAATATCTGAGAACACCTATCTCCCCACAGATTCATTAACAAAATGTGTTGCTAACTATTGGCATTAGAATGTAATTTATATAATAAGGCTGGGTGAATTTTCATAAGTTATTTTCCATGATTAGTCTCTGGCTATATTTTGCGAAGTGGGGGTTGAATGTCTTCATTCTTATTGATTTTCAGGAGCTTTCATGCTAATTCTTATTGATTTTTAGGCACTCCTGGAATACCTTAAGGAGATTGGTCCTTTCATGTGCTACACATTGCAAATGCTTTTTCTCAGTGTTTTGTATCTTTGTATCAAATATAATAGCATATTTACAACAATTATAATTTGTATATAGTAAAATTAAATAATCTCTTTTTGCATTATGGCCTTATTTATGGTGCTTTTTGCTATTCATGTTGCTTCTTATGTAAAAAAAATGTAAAACTGGACTTAATTTACTATTGATTCTCCATTCTATCTGAAAACAAAAACTTAATCCTTTTAGCCTAACTCAGTTAAACTAGGATATCTTGATCAATTCAGGCATTTTCTTCCTCAAATGTCTAGCTTTAAGTCTAACTTCTAGGAGGCTAACACACTGCCCATCTTTGTGGGCATATCTTCGAATGGCATCTAGTAGAAAGCACACCCATGCACAGTGACTCACCCCTGTGATCCCAGCACCTTGGGAGGCCAAAGCAAAAGGATTGGTTGAGGCCAAGAGTTAAAGACCAGCTTGAGAAACATATTAAGACCTCGTCTCTCCAAAATAAATAAATAAATACGTAATTAGCCAGGTGTAGTGGTACCTGCCTGTAATCCTAGCTACTCACAAAGCTGAGATGGGAGGATCGCTTGCGTCCAGGTGATAGAGGCTGCAGTGAGCTATGACTGTGCCACTGCACTCCAGCTTGAGTGACAGACCAGGACTTTGTCTCAAAAAAAAAAAAAAAAAATAGGAAAACACAATTTTCCACCTGGTCTTTGCTACCTGTCTACATTTAGATATGCTGAGTCATCCAAATTTCTCTGGTATCTGGTCACTGGGCCATGTAGTTCTCTTGCATCTTCTTCTTTAGATCTACTAGTTTACTTTTGGCTGTTCTTCTTGTTGATGGTTTAAGTTTATATGTAATTATACTTGATTAATATTTTCTATTGGGGTAATTAATTTTGGTTCATAAACAAGCCTTTCCATTTTAATGATTATATATTTTTCATCTTATCTTCTAGCCTTATGATGATTTCATTTTTTATGCATAGTTAATTTTGAATTTATATCATGAGACATTGGAAATTCCTTCAGGTGGCCTTGAACCAATCCAGTTCTCCCTCTTCTCTCTTGTTCTCAAGAATAATTGTAGAATGTTCTGGAACTACAGCATACTAAGATAGAACCTCTATGGAATACCTCATGCTCTGTTCCAGCCTCCCTCTAGAAAAGGATTTATTACAAGGCTTTTCCCTCATGGTTCATGTGACACCAGTGCATAAAGCTCAGGATCGTCTGCCTTTTGGGATCTCTCAGCTGTAGTTCGTGTGGAGACCATGAAGGTAAGATTTCATCCCCCTTGGGCAGCTTTTCTGGGTCTTGGGGGAGTTCAGTTGGCAATGAATCTTAAGCTTCTGTTGCCCCTTCCTTACTATCTGTAAGCGATGAATCTGCTCATGTAGTTTGTGGTGTGGGTAGGTATTCTATCTCATTAAACTCAGACAAATTGGTAACTAGTGCACAGTGAACCTGCTCTAAATGAAGTATGAAGAGTCATTCACACTTACATTGCCTCATTATATATATGTATATTTCACTGGTGTTTAGATTTCCCTGACCCTGCTACATGCTTCCTCATTATTCTGTAGATGTATTCCAGCTGAGGATTGAAAATAATTGTTGTCATGTGATCCTTCCATCTATTCATCCACAAAAAGCATTCCATCCTGAAAAGTTTTAAAATTATAACATATAAAATTTAAAATTATAAATTTATAAATAAATCTAATTTATTAATTATAATTACTTTTAGTAATATTACTTTTTATTAATTATAATTATTACTTTTCAAATTATAACATTCACAGCCACAGAATTATATTTTATATCCTCTTTGAAGCCGCCTAAAAAACTTTGTTGAATAATATTCTGACATTGGACTTAGAAAATGTAAGTCTCTTATTGCCTGCCTTCCTTCCTGCCTGTCTCTTTCTCCTTCTTCTTCTACATCTCTTTCTTTCCTTTTGCCTTCCTTTCTTTTTTCTTCCCTCCCATGAAATATCTATTGACCAATAACACATGTTTCTAATTTGGTTATATGAGAGCATGCAACTCATTAGCATGCTATACTATAACTAAATACATATTTAATTAAATAAACATTATTGAGCACCTATAATATGCAAGGCATTTAGCACTTTTAAGCTACACTTGACACACTCTTGTGTAAGACAAAAGTCTTGAAATTTTGAAATCCAGAGACAGAAACATCTGAAATCAAGAATGAAAGGCAGCCAAAGCACACTACTTGTCAGCAAAAAATAAATAAATAAATAAATTTTGATTATACAGACCTTCAGCTTTCCATGGCTTCCACTTGGTTCAGCATCCTAGACCCTTACTTTGAATATCTGTGTGCCCGTAGTTATGTAATAATATCTGCCTCATTTTGATCATTTGACTTCCGTCATTGACCCACATGTATATGATGTGGCACTTGTCCCAATCCCTCCTGATTTTGCTACCTGGTATTAGCCACCAGATTCACCTTACACCTGTGTTCATTTGCTCTTAAGATTCTGTTTCTACTTCTATGACATTCTGTCTGCCCTTACAGATCTTCCCTCAGGCCCTGGTTAAGAATTAACATCTAATTTGAAACTTCCCACTCCACATTTTCCAAACAGTCTTGGTAAATTGTTTCCAGTGCTGAAATTCCAGTGCTTGGTAAATTGTTTCCAGTGCTATTGTTTCCAGTGCTGAAACTACAGATGATTCTCTAGTACTGGGTTGATTTTGAAGATGTGGGATCTCTACATTTTAAAACTAAGCTCACAGAGTTCACAATGTTCTATCTTAGTATTAATAGAAACAAGGAAACTTTTTAAAAATCTAAAAAGAATGAAAAAGTTGATGCTTTACCTGAATTTCACCTCCTGGCAATTCAACCTACTCTTGCAAACACAGTGTATAACTCCCATCACATTCTTCTTGTTTACAGCAAGAGTTAATTTTTAAAATCTCTCTTAGCTTAGGAACTGAAGTGTCTTTGTTTGAATACTTTAAGTTGGGTCATAATGTTATCCTTCTTGCTGATCTGTTCTTAAGCTGTTATCTTCTTTTCTTTACAAATTCAATCGCCTTCCTATGGAAACTCCCTTTTTTCCAAAACTGAAGATACCTACATTTATTCCAGAAACACATTGTTATCATTGTTTCTATTCGAGACAGATAGTTTTGCCCAGCAACTAAAGTTACATGTGAAATCTTAAGTCCATGGGCATGATAAAAACCATAGTCACATCCTAACATATTCAATTTTCAAGACATCAGAGTACCAGAGGTTATTGAACAAACAAGCCGTAATATAAAATGATTCAAAGCAGATTTTATAATTCAGTATAACACAATATGTTTAAAAATAAAGCAGAATTATCAATAGAAAAACAATAGGTTAGACTGGGAACATGAGATGATGAATGACTACAGTTTCTGGACTGCTAAATAAAAAAAATGCTTCCACTATATATTTTTCTGCCAAAAGAGAGTCTTTTTGTTGTTAAATATTACATTTTTTTCTCCAACTGGTTTTGGGTATTATTTTTATATCTTGTTATATAAAGATATTTTAAGAACATAGCAAAACAATATTATAATCCTGTAGTTTCTACTTTGAGATATATTCACTCCTCCCTATGCTCTTACCAACCTTATTTAAGTTCCCATCATTTCTCTCCTGGATAATACAATAGCCTCCTTCCTGACTGCCAATTTATCTCTATTTGTACCTCTATTACAACAGAGCAACCAGCGTGATCCTTTTAAATCTTATGTAAGTCCATATCATCTTTACCCAAAACTTCCAAAGTCTCCCCAATTTCACTCAGTATGAAAATAAACACGTTTAAATAGCCTATAATATGTCATATGATCTCTAGAAAAAAACATTAAAAGGAAAAATGAAGATTTGAGATGCTAGAATGGAAAGCAAATAAACTGAAAATTATGCATATAAATAAATGAAACATTATCTGTATATAATGTGTCTAATATGAAGACTTGAAAATAAGGACAGAAATAAAATCGTGGCAACATTATAGTGTACATGCAAGAAAGAGATGATCAGAATTAAAGTTATTAAACCCCTACTATTTTGAGTGGGAGAATTTAATATACTGATTAAACTATACCGTCATTATAGAAAAAACATTCTATTAGAGCCTTACATTATCGTACCAAAAATTCATTTTAGGGGAATTAAAGTGTTATATGTGAAAGGAAAAACTAGAAAAAAATGTATATGAACGTGTAAGAAGGTATCCTCATGGCCTTTTGTATAGAATATACTTTTACAAATAAAACAGAAAAATGCGAGCCGTATAAAAAAGGATTGATAAACTACACACCTGAATTAGTAACTTCTAATTGTTATGATTTTCAAAAAACACCATAAAACAGTGAAAAGGCAAGCCAGAAACTAGAAAATAGATGACTGTTCAGAAAAAAAAAAAAAAAAATCAATCACTAGAGAAGAGTACAAAATTGATGAACGGCCAGAATGTTGATAGTGGGGAGGTTGTGCATGTGTGTAGGAACTGGGAAATCTCTCACCTTCTGCTCAGTTTTACTGTGAAACTATAAATGTTCTAAAAAATAAAGGCTCACATTTTAAAAAATTCATGAATAAGCATTTCAATGAGGAAGAAACAGTAAAACTCTTAAACATAGGAGTATTACTCACCCATGATAATGGTCAGAGATTTATAAATTGATACTGCAAAGAATCACTGGTTCCTTTTATTCCCAGGAAATTGGCAAACATTAAGATACCTAATGTTCCCAACTGCTGGTGCTCATGTACATGAATGGAACTGTTCTACACAACTTGTAGGAATGTTTACATACAGCCATTTTGAAGGATAATTTGCCATTGCCTTATAGAAATGAGCATGTGCAATCTTCACAAACCAGTGATTCTACTCTTGAACAGAAGTGCCAAGATACAGGTACTTAGGTGTTGTAATAGCTAAGGCAGGAAACAACTCACATGTCCTCCAAGAAGACAATGTACAAACAAATTGTAGGATAGAAATGATGGAATATTATACAGCCATTATTGAAATTATTGAGTGAAATTAAATAAACTATAGCTATTTGTAACAGCATAGAATAATATTTGAAGTATGTTTGTGGAAAGATATGAATTATAAGCAATAAGATAACATTTTTATTGAACTCAAAACCAAACAAAATCTCTCTCTCTCCATATGTATATATAGGATATATATATCTCCATATATATATAGGATATATATATATATCTCCATATATATATAGAATATATATCTCCATATATATATAGAATATATATATATATTCTATCCCACAATTTTTTTATGTATTGTCTTCTTGGAAAACATGTGAGTTGTTTCCTGCCTTAGCTATTACAACACCTACATACCTGTAACTTGGCACATCTATTCAAGAGTAGAATCACTTGGTTGTGAATAATGCACATGTTCATTTCTATAACGTAATGGCAAATATATGGTGTCTATACATAAATAAAGTAATAGAATCATTTAATAATAATTTTAAAAGGAAGAAAAAAATGATCAGTGGTGAGAAAATGGCATGAAAGAGGGAAGTTTACACAGGCAGTTTTAAAAGATTGGCAATACTCTAGGTCCAAAGTTCAGTGGTGACAATAAAATGTGTACATTTTATTATTCTGCTTCCTAACTCCTATGAATATTACATTTGTATTAAATGATTGTTATATTTGTATTAAAAAGTAACTAAACTTGATTCAAAGTTGAGATGAATTAGTTTCCACCAAAGTATGTGCTTTTTTTTGTTGTTGTTGTTTTTACGAAGCCAGCAGAGAAAAAAAATCAATCAATCAATTTTGAGAAATAGCTGTAAACAATGAGTCCACATTTCCTTGGAACTCTAGTAAACGTCCTTCTTATACACAGAGAGAAAAGGTGCCTCTCCTACCCCGGACCCTCAATTACTCATTGTTAACATTCCGTTTCATGACAAGCCACTGCAGGCCAGTCTGGGAAAACAATTTTGCAACCACAAAGGAATTAAAAGTTATAAAAAAATGCATCAGTGATTTCTCCATAAGCCACCTGACCAGAGGTGTAGAGAAAGTAGGTACAACAGGCTGAGCAAACCTCTTCCTCATTTGTGGGTATGCATTGTTTAGGGTGAGAATAGAAATTAGGAATATATAACAGGATGCAGAGCTACAATATTTATATAATTTGGTAATTCTTTCTTCTCAACAGAACCAGTGCTGGGTATAGAAGAAAGTGTTTTATAGCAAGCTCAATAAACTTAGTTTGACCTTATGACCATCTAAATATAACAGGTTCTCTTAAACAAAAAAGAAACTCATTGATGAAGACCTTGTTACAGTAGAAGTTTGTCATATTGTAGATACTGTATGTAAAATTAGGTAAATTCAACTTGCCATGACAGACATAAATACAAATACTTGAGAAATCAGCTAAGCATGGAAACAACAACAACAGCTAGCAATAGTTCTGGCTAAACTATAAAAATAAATGAAAACCAAGCATTAATCCTAAATATTGTATAATTCCCCATTATTTTTAATCTGAAGAAATGCCACTCATTTTCTATAAATGTCTTAATTTTTTTCACAGCTATTAGATTCATGCCTTGAACAGGAATCTTGCTTGCTTCCTCTTTACAGAATCAGGCATAAATGGTCATTCATTGTATGATTCGACATCACAACTACAGACACATTAACCCTTGAGGCAGCTCAGCCTCCTGAATCTGATCGCCTCGCTCTTGTTCTTTTTGTCTTCTTCCCAGTACTCTTCTTTCCAAAAGCACATCACAGCCTTCATGCACTTAGGGACACTACACAGCACTTCGAGACTACTCTCAAGGGCCATTTTAAACAGCAAAATCACCAAGAAAAAGCACAAAAGTGTGGAAAATGTCACAGTAACTGGAAAAAGACTCTGTCGTGTGAGAGCTGAAACAAGAAGGCAGAGCATCGCTTTGTTACTCTCAGCTGAGAACTGGGCAACTCTTATAGGGCAATTCAAATCTTCTCCTGCTCTGCACATGTCCACAAATGACCACAAAACTCCTCGACTATTGATTTTAAGGTTACAAATAAGTTTTAACGAATAAGGGAAGTCAAAAATACCAAGTCCATGAATGAGGATTGACTGAATTTGTCCTATTTCCACTGCTTAGAGTGGAACAAATCAATCCTTATCCTCATTTGTGTACTATATTAACCCCTTTCAATTTAAAGATAAAATTAATAGCTAATGCTTATTGCACATTTGATACTTGCCAGACCTCTTTTCCTGGGACTTGACTTATATGTATTCATTCAGTCCTGACAACAGTTACATAAAATAGAAATATGGTCATCATCTCTGTTTTACAAAGAAGCAAACAAACACAGAGGGGTTCCAGCGTTCACTCAAATTGCATAGACAGTTAATAGATTAGCGGGGAGAAATCCTGGGCATCTCCCCCAAACTTGTTCAGTAAAAGCGCTGTGCTCTACAGCTCATGCCACTGCCTGCACTACCTCCACCGCCAAAGTTTCCTCAACATCCGTGGTGACTTGGTTTCAAGTCTACCATGTTTTGATAGTTAGGTTTCATCTCAATTAAGCTAAAACTGCAGAAAATACTGCATTTATACAACATGGTTTTAGCTCCTTGAAGGACTTCTTTACACAGAGTATCTTGTCCCAAGCTTATTCTGTGAGACACCATACTCATCATATGGAACTTCTTATTTTATTTATCAGAGGATGTTATTGAGGACATTGTTTCTACATTACTCAGTGTTCCCAATATAAAGAGCCATGTGAATAATTGCTTTCAGGCCTAGGGCCAGAACATAGAGCCTCAGTAATTTGCGTGCATTTCATTTTATTTTTAAGACAACATGAGTCAGGTTCATAATCATATTTATTTTTAAGACAACATGAGTCAGGTTCATAATCATATTTCTAATCATATTAACTCTAAAATAAGACCATGTATCCACAACACTATATGGAGTTGTTCAAACTTACATTACTACATAAGCATTGCACAGTTTTGTTTTTCTCTTGCTCTTGATTCTTCATTCTAACTGAATTTCTACCTCTTACATGTATCTGTATAAGCTACCTCAAAACAATTTTAGGACAAAACAGAAGAAAGGTATGTAAATAATACAGAAATTGATTTCATTCAGAGTCACTTTGTTTCCCTGTCACTGTTTTCTAATTAATTCTAATTTGTACACAGAACTTTAGAAGTGATATCTAAAGCTGAACGTGAAATTGCAGATGTGCTTTAACCAACGCACCTTGACTATTCTCATTTGCTTTGGTCAATGTTGGTTACAATATGAAATTTGAGTCTAAGTTTACTTAATTTACTGTGTTGTAGGAGCCTCATATTTTATAAAATTTATACTGATATTTTGTGTAAATTCCTAATGAGGCTTGTATATGTGCTTTGGTGAAACCTTATTTTAACATCACATTCATTTGTTTCTACAAAGAACAAAGTTATATTCAAGCTCTAAAATTAATTTTTTGAAGTATATGCATATAAATCTAAACAAGGCCAAAATGGCACATTTCTTAAGAGTGAGTAGATGAACACGTGTGGATGGGAGTGGAGTTGCACCTGCCTGGACTAGGCGCCAATGTAAGCAAGGACGCTGCTTTATATTTGTTAGGTCAGCCTGGCAGCACCATCACATCAACAGATTCCAGCAATTCCTACTGTTCATGATGGAAGAAGCTGTTATTTTTATTCCTATTTTCTTCTAGAAATGGAATGAAATGAATTACAGTAGGTTATGGCTAAGCATCAAGAATTTTTAAAAGTTAAACAGGAATTGAATGTAATAAGGTTGAGAAGGTGAAATTCTCTATGAACTTGTACATATTAGAATTTTAAAAATAATCCTTAAAACTGTCATAAAGGAACAAGAGGTGAGAATAGACTGCTATTTGTCTCATGTGAGGAATAAGTTAAGCAAGTTGTAAAGTAAAACATGATTCAGTTTCAACAGACATTAATTTTATTTTTTTAAGGGTAATTTACAGTCCAGGCAATCTGATCCACACATTGAGACTTACAAGGGGCTTTACATTTATTTAAGTGAAGAGAAACAGTTTCTATTTATCTATTTATCTATTCTCCAATGAGGAATATTCTACATTTTGTTTCATAGAATTGTGAATCTGATGTGAATATAATTAAAAAGTAGGTCATGGATTGAATTTTTAACTTTACAAAGTGGATGTTGCAGGAGAGTTAGAAAAAGAGAGATAAATAGAGAGATAGATATGTGTAATATACATACACACACACACACACACTGGGGTCATGTAATTGAGACAAATAAATTATTAATATAACAAGCGGAATTCTCATTTTTGCAGATGCCCATAGAGTAGGTCTTACAAAAGATTTAAAACGATATAAAATATCTCTACTATATTTTTCCCAGAATTAGCTGGGAAAATATGCTGAATTTTGACCTAGTAATTTTAAGTGTTTTCCCAACAGAATACTGGATTCTGAGCATTCCATTTTAGCAGGAAATAGTAATGGAAAACTAAACTTGATTTACAGTCATAATAAAAACACATTTTAATAAATTGTATGTATATATTACTGTGTCTACTCTGTACAATGAATCTTTATAAACTGTTATTAAGGATTTTTTTTTATTTTGGTAAAAGATACACATTGTGCCATTCAATAGTCCTGGCATTTGTAAATGTGCCCATATAAACAAGTTATTAATGCTAGCACACAAGAAAGAAAAGCATTTCCCTGAGTTAATTATGTTAATGAATGAAATGACAGAATCTTCCTTAGGTTTTTGTCATTTTTTTTCTTTTAGGTGGTCAACAGACTTTAAGTTTTGAAGGCAATGGAGGTATTTTTTGACATATGGCATTTATCTTGGCATGAATCCCTTAAAATAAAATTTATCATACTCAAGCCATGAAAAACCAGGAAACAACTCCTTCTAAGTAATAGTAATAAGTTTATTAGCAAAATAATGAAAAACATAAATTTCACTAACAACATTTTTGTTGGAGAAAATATGTTTATCTATAATCTATCCAGCGTATAAAGTCATCAAAATAAAGAAACTTAGTCTCTCTGCAACTATTGAGGGACATTATCTGTCTCATTGAATGTATCTACAGTTCCAAAAGTCAGCAGTAAAGCACTTTCACACGTAGGTGACATTTTAATATAGTGCAAAGAACTGTATGTTAGGAAAACAATTATCATGGGGCTTTAAGCCACCAAAAACTTACTTTTTTATAATCATTATGTAAAGATGATGGTATTTTTTTAAGTTGTGACGTAAAATATTGATTTTAGGGATTCAATATTAAGAATAAAACAGAATTCACACAAAAAAACATGCAAAATATTTATCTTTGGTTTAATATCAGGAGGCATAAAAAGCTAATAGTAATATCCATTCAATACCTACTGAACACTTACAATGTGCCAGGCACTACTTTAGACAAACATAATATACCAGTAAATGGAGAATGCAAGAATCTTGTTTGCTTTCTCTTCATCCTGACTGATCTATATTATTACTTCTTTTCTATCTTACTTTCTTTTGGATGTACTGAAAACTATTATCAATTAATTTTTCCTAATAGTGATTTAATCTTTATTATTTTAGTGATCCGTCTAGGCATGTGCTGCCCAATACTTAGCTACTAACTATAGGTGAATATTAAATTTAAATTAATTAAAATGAAATAGAATTTAAAATTCAGTTCCTCAGTCTCACAAGCCGCATTTAGTAGAGTTATTAGGATTTTATAATAGACTGGGTGAGGGATGAAGAGAAAGAGTACTATTAATTCTAAGTCCTATTGTCTGAGCATTGTCAAGAGTGGATTTGCTATCAAATGAGATGGAAATTCTGTGAATGGAGATCAGTAATTCATTTGGAACACATTAAAGATAACGATTTGACAACTAAGTGAAACTGTCAAGGGGGCATTTGGCTGTACAATCTGGTGTTCAGGGGAAAGTTTTGGGTTGAGGATTCTAATTTAGAAGGTAGCAGTATAGAAGTGATATTAAAACCTGGATGAGGTCAACAAAACAACAATACATAGACAAGAGAAAGGGACTTTCGATATTCCAAAACAAAGAAGGCTGGCAGAAACTGAGGAAAGCGTATAGGAGAATTACATCCTGGAAGCCCAGAGACATTTGGCTGTGTCTCCACCCAAATCTCATCTTGAATTGTAGCTCACATAATTCCCACATACTGTGGGAGGGACTCGGTAGGAAATAATTGAATCATGGGAGTGGTTTCCCCTGTACTGTTCTCGTGGTAGTGAATAAGTTTCATGAGATCTCATGGCTTGACAAAGGGTTTCCCCTTTCACTTGGTTCTCACTGTCTCTTGTCTGCCACCATGTAAGACACGGCTTTTGCCTTCCACCATGGTTATGAGGCCTCCCAGCCACAGGGAACTGTGAGTTTATTAAACCTCTTTTACTTTATAAATTACTCAGTCTTGGGTATGTCTTTATCAGCAGTGCGAATACTGACTAATACACCCAAGTAACAAGGGTGTATCAAAGGAGGAAATGTGATCAATATTAAATGCTTTGATAAGAAAATTGGGGTGAGAACCAGAAATTAATCATTAGATTTTATCAACCTGGAGGTGAAATTGACAGAAGCAGATTGTGAGGAAGGCAGGAATGAAAGCTTGATTAGAATGTGTTTAAGAATGAACTGGAGAGGCGTATTTGAAATAGGGCTTCCAAATGACTTTTGAAATTCCAAGTGACTTTAGGAATTTTTTTTTTGTTATAAATGGAGTGGTAGCTCCTGAAGGTTGGGTCAAAAGAAGATGTTTTAAATTGGGAAACAACAGTTTGTTTATATGATAATGGGAATGATCTGATAAAAAGAAAACGTTGGTAGTGTAAAGAGGAAAGAGAATAAATCATAGAGAGAGGTTCTTGCTTAGATGAAGGAAAAAAGGATCTATGCTCCCATAAACTGATGGATTAGTCAGGCCTATGAAATGTTCTTTCCCAGTAACGGATAGAATCAGAGACCATGCACCAACAAATAGGTGCTGGAAGTGTCTACATAAAATGGAAAGAATCCATGGAAGTTCTCTCCTAAATGCTTGCTTTTCTCAGTGAGATTGGTCATTGAGAGTGACTATAGGGAAGAGATATAGCGGGTTAGGGGCAAAAGATGAAAGTAAGGGATAGACAGTCTGTGATGCATAGCATCCCTGCCTCGCAATACTGAGAGGACATCAAGTGAGATAAGACCACATTCTTGTGTGATCTTTTTCTTGCTTTCATCTGCGCAGATGCAGCTGTGGAATAGGACAAAGTAGCATCTAACCACGGTTGTGACTTTCCCAAGCTCGCATGCCAAAGAATTATATGTAAGGAAATTAATATTATATACAAGAAAGTATTTAAGCTGGGTAGAAAGCGGACAGACAATCCGAGGGAGTGAAGGACATTGTAAAGAGAGTTAGATCTAGAATAGTAGTCCTCAATGTATGGTCATGAGGTTCTCAGTGATCCTTTCAGGAAATCCAGAAGATCAAAGTTTTCATAATACTGCTAAGATATTATTTGCCTTTGTCACTCTTATTGCTGATGACTTTGCAGTGGAGTTTTACAGCCCATAGTAGGTGATACACAACAGATTTAATGCAAAAGAAAATATGAGAATCCAGCTGCCATCTTTTAAACCAGACATTAAAGAGATTTGCAAAATGTAAAACAATGCTAATACTGTTTTCTCTAAATTTGCTTTTGCTTTGGAAAGTATAACAATCTCCCAAATATAAAATTGTATGTTAAAATGGGTTGTTCCTGTTAACATAGAACTAATCTATTTTTGCTATTTTAATTAACATATAAATTATTTTTAATTTTCACTTTAAATTGATAATACAACAAATAACAAAGTTGTTACTCACATAAATAAAAGTTTTTAAGCATCCTCAGTAATTTTAGGAGTGTAGAGTTTATGAGACTGAAAAGTTTGAGAACTGATAAATTAGAGGAAATGATAAAGTCAAAACTTTTTTGAAGTCATTGTAAAAGAAAGTGAGCTTAAAGATAGGAAGTTATAATAAGAGTATAATGCAGAGAATTGAGATAGGAAAGCAGTTAACATTATTGAATGCAAGGTCTACAGCAGTGCTATTCTATAAAATTCCCTGTTGTAACAGAAATGCTGTGTATCTGTGCTGTCCAATATAATAGTTACTAGCCACAAAGGGCTAATGAGTATTTGAAATGTGGCTAGTGCAACTGAGAAACACAATTCTAATTTTATTAATTTTTTGCATTTACATTAAGAATAAATAGTCATAGTCACATGTGTTTACCACATTAAACACTTCAGTACCGCTGTAAGTGTGTCTGAAAGAGGTATGAGGACAAGATTAGTAGAGAAGAAGTATTCAGCTAACTGAGAGGCCAGATTATTGAAAGCATCTATGAATACATTTTGTACATTGGAATCATCAATAATTATTATATTAATCATCAGAACAAGTTAATATTTATTGAGCACTGTATTAATCCATTTTCACACTGCTATAAATACCAAAGACTGAGTAATTTATAAAGAAAAGAGATTTAATTGACTCACCATTCTGCACAACTGGGGAGACCTCAGGAAACTTAACAATCATGGCAGAAGAGGAAGCAGGCACGTCTTACATGACTGCAGGCAGGAGAAGTGAAGTGCAAGCACAGAAAAAACTGCCACTTTTAACACAATCGGGTTGGGTGTGGTGGCTGGTGACTGTAATCCCAGAACTTTGGGAGGCCTAGACAGGCAGATCTCCTGAGGTCAGGAGTTGGAGACCAGCCTGGCTAAAATGGTGAAACCCCATCTCTACTAAAAATACAAAAAATTAGCTGGGCGTGGTGGCAGATGCCTATAATCCCAGCTACTTGGGAGGCTGAGGCAGGAGAATTGCTTGAACCCTGGAGGCATAGGTTGCAGTGAGCTGAGATTGCGCTGTTGCACTCCAGCCTGGGCGACAGAGCGAGACTCTGTCTCAAAAAAAAAAAAAAATCAGATCATGTGAGACTCACTCACTATCATGAGAACAGCATCAGGGAAATCATAATCCAGTCACCTCCCATCAGCTTCCTCCCTTGACAAGCAGGGACTACAATTCAAGATGAGATTTTGTAGGGACACAGAGCCAAACCATATCAAACACCTACTATGTACCAGGCTAATACTTTCGTTTGTATTTGCTCTTCAGAATGACTCACATACTATTATTGGCTCCATTTTACAGATAAGAAAACAGAGGCAAATGGTCATTAGGTAATACGTTTTGCAAGGTAACACATGGTTGAGGCAGATTTAAGCCCAGGTATTCTGACTTCAGAATCCACTCTTTCAGACAGTGCATTATACTGCCTTTCTTATTTGAGGTTGCTAATCTTTTAAAGTTATTCTTTAAATGTTGCAGGTAGCTGAAACGACACGAGGTGCACACTATGCTAACTGATGCTACAGGAATCCTATTAAAAGGGATTGTGATGCAAGTCAAGCAAAACTCCACCAATGGAAAATATTTCATACAAATAACTTAGAGGTGTGCCCTGGCAAATGTTCAATGCATTTTTGTACCTTATCCCTAGGAAGTTTATTGATGACAAAAATTCAGTTTCTAAAAGGGGTGCCAAGCTTACTGAATTTACATTTTCAAACTGAGCTAATTAGTCCCCAGCTATTTCAGTGGTGTTGACAACTATAAACATTGAACAAATTATTTGTGATAACATGGAAACACTGAGTAGACTTTCTTTCTGAGGTACATTTATGTATCTGCATGACAAAGGTGAGATTGCTTTATGAGGACATAAGACTATGCCACATCAGCTTTACAAAATCCTTATCCCTACCAATGATGGTAGATTTAGAAAAATGTTTTGCTTATAAACACATTTGAGTTAATAATAAAATACAACCTTTAAACATCTCTAGTAACAGAATAAGAACGATATCACATTTAAAAGAAGACTTCAACTGCTTTTTATTAAATATTTTGTTACACTAAGAAAAAAGTAGACATGTGAATTACCTTGTAGTTAATATTTATTTATTTAACTTCTATTCCTATTTTGTATTAAGCACTTAATATCTAAAGCTAGTTGCTGAATCAGAGAAGAAGAGTTGGAAGAAGAGTACCAGCACAAAACACAGACAATACTAAAGGAATTAGGCTCCACCAAATTTAAAAATCATGTAGATAGAAATAATTACTGAAAATGATAGTCCTAATATTCAAAAGGTCTTCTTGAAAGTTAGGGTCAGGGAACTGAAGCTAATGCATATGAAATCTATGAATATATGTTGAGTTTTGTAGTGTCCTGGGCACCATCCTAGTTAATGGAGATCCGGAGGTGATCAGCACAAGCATCGTCCATGCTTTCCCGTCACAAGGAATAGTGTTAGAAAATTAAAGGAACCTGAAATATTCAAGCTTCCATAAAAGCTGAAATATAATAGTGAGGGGTACTTATCAAAGTCAATAAAAATTCACAAATCTCATTATATAACTTTTAAAAATAATTAGATTAGCTTTTAGGAGAAATTTGTCAAGGGTAATGTGAATTTGCTTATATAGTAAACAGTATTTAAATGCCTAATGTTATTCTCTATATTTTCAGTGCCTCTATGGTGACAACAGGAGTTATTGTACTTCTTTGTACCTTGTATTTTTCTATCTGTCAGATTATCATAATGACTCATATCGGTTAAAAATTCTTGAGAGTACAATTAGCCATGCTTACTCTTCAAAGAGCTTTGAAAAAAAATTACTGTCATCATGATTTGATACTGCTAAAAGTTTGGAAAACTTTGTTCATATTTATTATATTTAATATAATCTATTATTCAAATAGATTTTTCAGCTATATTTGTTTAGAAGTAAGCATTCTCACCTGTTGCTATGTAAACATCTGTAGTTACCTAAGTTATCTGATTAGTTTATACGAGAAACTCCTCTGGTTACTAAAATTAATGATACAAACTTTTTCTTCTTTATCAGGGAAACTTATTTGTTTAATTTCTTCTATAAGATATAACTTAATAAGCTATATTATAGCTATTGTATTCAGTGGAGTACTGGCATGTATAGCTAAACTGACATGTGGAATACAAAGGAATATACTGGTGTTTCCTGTGACCCAGCAACTGAAAATTTAATTAAAGAAGCAAGAAAAAGAAATAAAAACCAGATTATAATATAACCATGTTGTATAGTATAGTAAATATAATACAATAAAATTAATGAATATCACAATGTACAAAAATAAAGTGTATTTCATTATTTATAATTTATAAATATACATATGCAGAGAACTGTCTGGTTTGTTTGCTGTAATTTTTAGATCTCTGAATTCTGTTTTTTTTTCCTGTGCATTTTGTTGTGGCCCTTTTCTGAAATATAATTACTTAGTTAATTGTTGTTTTAGAGTTTCTTTATGAAAATGTTATTGTATTGCTCTAAAACTAAAATGGTTTCTTGGGATCATCCAAGTTTTGCCTTTATATTCGTAAGTTTCCTAATTTTGTGTGTTCATGTGTGTGCATGTGTGCGTGTGCCTTTATTGATTGTATGAGGTATTGGAGTTCATGGTAATCAGACCCTAAAGAGGTGATTTTATTATTTTTTATTTTAAAATTCACTTTGACAATCAGCCTAAAATCTTCATGTTGTATGATCAGTGGCGGCTGACCTCCTAGTAGAAAAGCTCACATGCAACAGTAAGATAAAATTACCCTGTGATAGCTGGTCAAATAAAAGGGCCTTAGACACAATGCTTTCCAGTTTGCTGCTATTCTCCCTTTTCCTAAGGATACATCGTCTAACTCCTTAGAACACTTGTGTTAGCAAATACCAGAACCTCATCACAATTAAAAAAAAAAAAAAAGGTCTTGACCAACACTTCCTGATGATCTAGATCCATATAGATCTTCATCTTTTTGTATTTTAATAAACATGTTACAATTTTCAAAATTGCAACATATTGTAACTTAGTTTTGTTTTATGACAATTGTTTCCTATTATTAAAAGGGGGTCACCACCTAGTAATCCATTTAAAATTACAAGTGGAGTCAGTTATTTCCAGGAAGAGAAAACAATAGATAAATCTACTCTTTTGTGCATCAGCCTTCTCACATCTTTTTTCTTTTAGTGTTTATTTAGCTCTTTATTTCCTAATAGTAAAAGAAAAAAAAAGTTATTTCTATATTAAAATATTTTTCTGGAATAGTAACTGTGATGGTTAATTTTATGCATCAACTTGACTGTAAAGTGAAACATTATTTTTGTTTGAGTCTGTGAAGGTGTTTCCAGAAGAGATTAGCATGTGAATCAATGGACTGAGTAAAGAAGATCCACCTTTAACAATGTGGGTAGGCATCATCCAATCTTTTAAGGGCCCAGATAGTAGAAAAAGGTCAGAGGAAAGGCTAATTCTCTTTCTCTTCTTGAGCTCCTGGTTCTCAGGCCTTCAAACTAGGACTGAATTAAGCAACCACTTTCCTGAGTTTCTAGCTTCCATAAAATGTACTGTGGGACTTCTCTGCCTCCATAATAATATGAGAGAAAATTCCTACAATATCTCTCCTTTTATATATCTATTTATATCCTATTGATCTGGAAAACCCCAAAAGTAAGATGGCTTATGTTTTTTGTATATATTTAGGAATTTCCCAACTGGAACACACATTGATTCTCTAAATTTTTACACAGCTTGGAAGGTTTTAACTTACTTACTTTATACAGCTTTTTTTTTTGTAATTTTATATATCATTTTATACATATATATATAGAGAGAGCGCTTATGCTTTTAATACTTCACAAACACTCAAAACATACATACATTTTGAGAGATATTTAACTTTTTAGTGACCTTAACCTTATACAGATAATTCATATTAATGATGTTACATTTGTGTACTGATGCTATTACTTTGAAGATGGCTGTTCTTTAATGAGTAACATGTTAGAGATGTTTGAAGATGGAGAGAGACTGGAACTGCTACAAGACAGATTCTACAAGATATAAATGTTAAAAACAATGCTTTAGAAAAATATTTTTCTTATTGAATGACAAACATCATAGACTCTTTAGCATAATCTTTGGCATATACAATGCTTGATATTACTGTCATTTGATCTTTGTTGAAAATGTGAGGTTTCTTTCTCTACTTTGCTGATTCTCTATGCTGATGATCTTTCCTTTGGCTGAGAATGACCGATCCATTACCGTGGACACAGCACAGGCCAGAATGCTAAAGACTACTCTCAGATCAGAGCACTGTAACTACGTGGAATTTTCCCCATTACTAACACTATCCTTACACAGACATTCTTAATATTCAGCGATTTCTTAATGTTCTTCCCTGAATATAATTTTATCTTTTTAAACCTTAATTCATGCAGAGATCTCATCTAATCACATGGTTTCAACTACCTATTTTCACTATTCTGATGAAATCCAAATTTGGGGGGTACTTGTAACTGTCAAGAATGAGATAGTGTCATGGGAGTAGCCTTTTCATATTTTCTTATTTTCCTGAAGGTAAGAAGCTGCATTTTTACAATAAGCAATGTCATAGAGACTGAGCAGCCATGTTAAAGAGTTGCCACCTAGATAATAGGCCATAATAGCAAATACCTACTTGATCAGTATTGTATTTTTTAAGAAATCAGTTTTTGAGAAGCTATTTTAGAAATAGCTTCTAGAAATAGCTTCTAGAAATTAAAAGGAAATTATATATTTTACTTAAGAATTCTGAATAAAACATTCTATTTTCTTCTATTTCTAATATAGGCTTTTTCCAATAAAGATCAGATGATCATGTCAAAAGCTAAGATTTATGATAATGTCCCCCAAGAAATACAACAAACCAGTATTACAATGCCAACTCAGGTCAACACAATCTTATTTTATTAATGATCAATGCTTCACATTTCAAAAAAAAAAAAAAGATGAAATCAGTATTAGAAACTAGTTTGGTACCCAACTGAAAGTTTTGCTTTCGAGTTTAGAGAAAAGTTAAAAAAAAAAAAAAAATGAAATCAATGTTAGCAACTAGTTTGGTACTGAACTTCAAGTTTTGTTTTTAAATTTAGAGAAAAGAAAAGAAAAAAGATGAAATCAGTATTAGAAACTAGTTTAAGGACAAGGCTGAAATAAATTGAGAGAATAACATTGAAAAGGGAAATTCCTGACTTCACAGAATAGAAATCGCCTTAAAGAACATCTGTTCTTACAGTAACTGCACTTTCTTGCCCCAGTTCTGAGAAGTTAAGTTCACAATTACTGTCAGCATTCTCAGAACAAACTGCCATTCTACATCGAGTCTCAATTTGTGGAGGACATTGTAGATGGGAGGCCGTTTGGGACTTACGTGATTTTCAGCTTAAAGGAAAAATGTTCCAAAACATACTTTATTTTGTTCCTCTGTATTTTGAATAGCCTATCTTTTATGTAGGTCCCCAAGAGTTAAAGATAAATAGTTAAATTTAATTTTACTTACAGAACTAATGTGGTATTTAGTATGTAACAAGCTTAAAAAATATAATTTATTGAAAAAACTAATCAGATAAATTATATTACTTTCCAGCTTTTCATCATTTATTTAATCTCACTAATAACAATTAAGCATATATTATTGTATTTTAATGACTCAACTTTAATATATTAAATATACTGTATATGATTTTATATTATATTACTACTATGGTGTATTATATTAATAGTATATTATATTATACTATAAAGTATACACTGTAATTATATTTTAAATGAATGCAATCATGACATATTTTATTATAATATACATCTTTCATATTATATAGTATATTACTTTGTTATGCAATTACATAATTATAATCATGAATGCATACTTCGTTAATACCACATTTAATATCATCACATTATTGCATTAAAAACCCTTATTGAGACTGGGCGAGGTGGCTCACACCTGTAATACCAGCACTTTGATAGGCCAAACCGGGCAGATCACAAGATTAGGAGTTTGAGACCAGCCTGGCCAACATGGTGAAACTCCGTCTCTCCTAAAAATACAAATATTAGCCAGGTGTGGTAGTGGGTGCCTGTAATCCCAGCTACTCAGTAGGCTGAGGCAGGAGAATCACTTGAACCCAGGAAGCGGAGGTTGCAGGTTGCAGTGACCTGAAACCACACCATTGCACTCCAACCTGGGCAACAGAGACTCTGTCTCAAAAAAAAAAAAAAAAAAAAGAAAAACCTCATTGAGTACTTACCATGTGCTAGCCACTGAAGTAAGCACTATATAGCAACTAATGTAGTCCTCGAAACCAACCTCTAACATTTTGTTCCCATTTTAAAGACAAGAAAATTGAAATAGATTAATTTCTTTGCCTGGTAAGTGAAAGAACTGGAATTCAAACTAAGGTATGTCTAAATCTAAAATTGCTTCAGTGGACAAATCTCTATGCTACCTACTCCTACTTTACATTTTTTTAAGAAATGCCAAATATTGTACAAGTATGCATTTTAAGGGACTGTCTTTAGATTCCCAAATAAAAACAGTATGTCATCTAACATAAAAGTTTCTATTTCAATGCATCCGCAAAATAATCATAATTATATTAAATTACACATACATAGTTTCCATACATTTTAAGTTATGTTATATTTATAATAATAACACTGCTGTCAACAACTGAATTCACCAAGGAGAAAAACAGACAAATACTGACAGGGTTTGGTGCCATCTTTTTTCCTAAATTCCAAATTACAGTTCATATTAGAGTAGGAATAACAAGCTAATTAAAGTCAATAATCAGTTGATTTTTTTTAATGCCCAAATGACAGCACTGACGGTCTGTCGCCAAATGTCACTCTAACACTTAGAATTCCTGAAGCTACTATGAAATGAGAGAGGATGTGAGAAATGTTGAAGAGGTGCTGCCAACTCTAGTCAATCTCAATGCTCAACTTTGCACTCAGGTGTTTGAACATTGAGTAATGAAAAGATACGGAGGCCTGAATCTATCCTTCTGCTGAAAATGGAGCCCATGGCTAAAGCCTGAAGGTGGTTTAATTAGCTCAGAGGGAGTGCATAGCATTGAACACCTTGTAACTGTGCCTTCTGCCAATCAGTATGTCACCAGTAATTTCAACTGGCTATAATTAGCGAGTAAATTATGTCTCAAATTGTGGCAATTTTTTTCAAATGAATAGGAATTTTATTTCTCTTCTGTCACAACATTCTGAATTTATTGCAAATTTTTCTCTTCTATGTTCTTTTCTGCTCCTGTAGTTAGATAAAGGGCCTCACGTTTTGACAGAAGCAGCAGAAACCATCCAAGAGGATTAGTTTCTACATTTTTATTTATTTTTCCTAGATAGGGTTCTGATGTCCTAAATCCTATTGTTCATCTGCAAAAGTGAGGGTTTGCCATGCACTTCCCTATCTGAATGAAGGCATTATATTTTAAATTTATTTCCCATGTATTTTTTTTCCTAAAACCTCAAAATATTTCTAGCCAAATATTTGATTGAATGCCAAGAAACCATGAACACAAATATCTAATTCATGTAATTAACTCACAGGCAGTATTCTTTCAAGAAATGACATGCAAGTTCTGTGTAAAAAGGATTAAGTAATTTAAACACAAAATCCCTAATAGAAGTAGTTAAGGTATTCCAACTTTTAAATGTGTTCGTTACTTAAAACCAATTTAAACTGAGATATAAAGATTAACATTCCCATTATGTAATTTAAAAAAGAAACAATAAGGATCACATCCACAAGAATGTTAAAGAAAGACCTTTTATTTTACTCATGAAAGACACCTGTTCATCTCACTTTAACAATGAAACATCTGTTTTTCAACTAGTATCTATAATCTAGTAACATCTCAGAAAATAACAAAAAAGAAAACAACATTATCAAGATACAAGACATACTGTCTTTCCATTCTGGAAAGACAAGGAACATCTTTCTATACTAGTCTGTTACCCCAAGAAAATGAATACATTATGACTCAAAATTTTGAAGAAGTAAACTAATCCTATACATTGATTAATGCACATTTGGAAAATGTATAAGAATATAACACTTATTAGTCACCTGAAAACATTAACACTGCTGTAACAAATGTTGAGTTTTGTTGCCTTACTTAATAAAACTATAATTCTGAGGTAGAGTCCAAAGTCAGTGGGTGAAGATAATAAAGTATAAAATTAGCAATGAAATAGAGAGTCCCCCATACGTAGCAATTGGTAGAACGAAATAGGAAATGTTTTCGTGTTTTCTTTTCCCAGAATCTAAACTTTTACAATCGAACCTAGTTTGTGTTCCCTTGTTAAGATGTAGAAATGCAGAGATGTGGTTGAAACAGAGCTGATCACATCAGTTCTACCAAAAAATAATATGACCCAGAGCCCTCCTCAATGGATTGAGAAGATTGTTCACAATGCCCTGACGGGACGTGTAAATAGTCCTTAGGAATTTGCAAAATAATGGCTGAAAATAAACAAAAACTTAGAAATAAACACCTCTTCAGCTATAGTTTATAAAGTTAGTCAGAAATGATCAAACAATAATTTTTGTTAGATTGGCTTTCCATAGTAAATATAAAGATTTTGCCACAATATTTTTCTACTTTATTTAAATATAAAGGTACATTAATTTCATCAATAAATGAGATTATATCATCTCAACACATGTGGCATAGTGTTAATACAGCATTTTCATAGACGTTAATACAGCTACTCAGCAATTGTAAAGAATGGCAAACTTTGAAGGAAATTAAATAAATCACATGGTATCTCTAGCTCCTTCCATCTCTATGTAAAGAAGCCTACCAAGTTATAAAAAACACACATACACACTCTCACAAAATCTAGCCAAACACAAAATAAGTAATAAAAAAGTTTACACAGGCCTTAAGTAGGCAAGGCTAATAATAACTCAACAATAGAGTAAGCGTTCCAAAATGGAAAATAATCCAAACATTCTTTATATTTGATATTTTAATTTATCTTTCACTGTTTGATGTTATAAAATATATGAAATTGCATAGTATATAAGATACTCTATAAAATGAGAAATGATTTCTTATATGAAGAAGTCTGTTGATTGGAGACTACATAAACTCCAAATGATGACTACATTTTACAGTCCTCTTATACTAAAATAACAGAGGCCTTAGGCTCTTTGATTCTATAGCAATCCTGTGGCAAGAAAGGCTAATTTTCTAACAAACAAAAGGACAATACTTTTGTGTACCACTAGCATAGCTATCCATAGCGAGTGAAAATAAATTAAAATTACAAGTGTTTCAGACTTTACTTATGCCAATTGAAAGTGAGGAGTTCATAAAAAACTGAAAGTAAGGCAGAGTTCATAAAAAAATGAAAGCAAGATTTGCTAAATAAAACTTGACTTCAAAATTTATCAAAATGATTGTGTTTAATAACTAAGAACACATTATACAATTTACACAATAAATATTCCATAGTAGCAATTAAGATAACACAGAAATTTCTACTTTTGTTGTTAATTTTATTTCAAAGCCACTAGATGGCTAACAAGCATAGATATATAGATTCGCATGTATGTGTTCATGTTTTCTTACATACCACACATATTCTTATAATGTGGTTTTCAAAATTTCTGCTTGAGCAAATTCATATGAACAAATGGCCAATATAAAGATTATATGCAAAAATTGCTTGCAAAATTTTAGTTTGTTTTAATCTGAAAAAAAAAAAAGTTTAGAAATATAGGCTGCTATTTTTTTTGTTGCCATAAAGATTGTTTTGCAAAGTTGATCATTTCCAAAAGTACTTGAGTTGAAAATAAAAGATGCCTAATCAGAGAGCTAAACACAAAGAAAGTAAATTAAAGATTTCAAATCTCAACTTCAATCTTAATTTTTAACTTAATTTTACATAAATTACATGTCTTTCATAATTCAGTTTCTTCAGCTTTCAAAAGGTCATATTAATTTTACCGATTGCCACTTGTGAAGATAATTTTGTCACTTCAAGTCAAAGTGTTTTGATATAAATCTTGAGCATTCACTGTAAAACTTAATGAATACTATCACTGAGTATAAAAGTTCTTATTTTACATAGAAGTTTTAATCCATATTTAATTATAATTAAAAATATTAATAATAAAAATAATATGTCCATATGCTTTCCCCAAAACTTTTAGGCCAGATTTCTTTTGGAATGAAGGATTTTTAATATTTCAAACAGTTAAATGGTGCATATGCCATACCTCATGTCATATTTCCTCAGGAGTCTGGGACTATAATTCATAAGGAAACTCATCAAAATGCCTGCAGAGAAAAAATATATTATTTACCCCATATCATTCACACCTATTATTTTCAAAGTATTTGGATTTCAGAATTGTGAACCCACACTATTTACCATTTCTACACACTGCTATTTTTTTAATGCCCATTTAATCTACAAAGCGATCTTGAATGCTGGCATTACTAGCTCCACTTCGTAAATGAGGAAATTGAGTTTCAGACAGAATAACTAACTTGTTGATTCAAAGCCACATTTGACTGATTCCAACCATGTGATCCTTCTACAAAGACCTACTGCTGTGAAAAATAAGCATTAAGGGATAATGTATATGTGAGAGACATTAATGTGCCTTTTCATGCTGAAAGAAGAACATCTCCATACCTCTCCCCACATTTATATATTACTAGGAAAAAAAAGTCACCATGTTTGTAGAAAATATTGTAACTGTGATAAAAGCACAAAATGTTTCTTTCTTTGTCTTTTTTTTTTTTTTTTTTTCAGTGAGGCATCCCCTCTCCTCTTCTGGAGATTATGTGTTCTATTCTTGGAAAATGCAAAATTTGATTCAAAATCCGAATTTTCTTAATAAAACACTTGAAATCTCAGTAAGAAAATGCTTAACAAGGAAAGTCGTATGTTGTAACAGAAATTTGGAGCTAGATTCAGGTGAGATTAATCTCAACCTGCTAGCCACATATTGATAAACAATCACTAAACCTCAGTTTCTTAACATAAAATGTTTGGATAGCAATCAAAATCCAAAAAGGCTCTTGTGAAGATAAGATAGGTGTTTAGTAAATAGTCAGTACTCAGTAAAGAATAATCATGGTAAGTCTCATCTCATAAATGAGGAAGAAGCAACGTTAAATTAGATGACTTTTCCAAATCAAGTAGATCTCAAATCATCTGACATCCAATACAACTGCTTTAAAAAAAGGACATACAGAGTAAGAAATAAAAAGTGTTAATACTTCCTTAAAATTATTAATATATATTTTCACTTTATTTTTCTTAAAAAAAAAATACAGTAATTATGTTAAGAAAGACTTCAGCGTCTCTCATGAGGTTGCAATCCAGCTGCCTGCCTTCTTGAGCTGCAGTCATCTCACGGTTCACCTGGGTCCAAAGGATCAGCTTCCAAGCCCATTCTTGAGGTTGTTGGCAGGCCTCAGTTTCTTACCATCTGTTGAACTGAGAGGCTCAGTTCCTCTCCGACTGTTGGCAAAAGGCCTTCCTCAGTTTCTGGCCATATGGACCTTTCCATAAGTCCACAGGGCAGCTCACAACATAGAAACTGGCTTCCTCCCATGTAAGTGATCTGAGAAAGAACAAGAAATGGGAGAGAGAGAGTGCTCAGGCTGGGAGTGTGATGGTCATACCACAGCTCACTGTAGCCTGGAACTCCTGGGCTCAAGTAATCCTCCTGCCTCAGCCTCCCTAGTAGCTGGGACTACAAGTATGTGCCACCATACCTGGCTACCACAATCTTATATAACCTAAACATGTAAGTGACATACCATCTTTTCCACAATGAGCTACTGGTTACCTGACTGACTCTGGTACAAGCGAAATGAGACTACAAAAGGACATGAATTCCAGGAGGCAGGAATTTCTGGGTTTATCTTGAAAGGTGGATACTTCACAAAAATTTTGAGAGTGCTCAACTAAAAACATTATTTTTATATTTGGGGATCAAATGTGTATGCTGAGATAGTGTATAAAATGCTTACAAAAGTCAGTCATTTATTCATTTATTGGTATTCAATAAATAATTCACAATAATTTTTGAGTGACATCATATTAAGTAAGAAATTCAGCTATTAAAAAATTTCCTAGTTTGCTCACTATTTTGCTACTATTAAATGAAAATAATGATAAAAATTGAAATACAGAGTTATTTCCATAAGTTTTTAAACAAGCCAAAATTAGAAATAATTTTATTCTTTTATCTTTTAACATTTTCAACCTATAGTTTTCAACCTACAGTTAACTAAGAGAGTGGTTTTAAGCTATTTCCATCTTGTGATGCAGCATTTTCCATGATGTTACATATCAGATTGACACCCATTTACTTGTACACACAAAAGCTATAATAAATTGCAGGGCTTTCCTCTCACATAACTTGCAAGGCAAGTGATCAAGTAAATGAAGGACTAAGTGAGAGTACCAATATTAATTCATGTGCTGTATGGATTGTTAAAGCTTCATTTTTTTCTATTTTTCTACCAAATGATCAAGTAAATGAAGGACTAAGTGAGAGCACCAATATTAATTCATGTACTGTATGGATTGTTAAAGTTTCATTTTTTTCTACTTTTCTACCAAAACAATCACATAAATAGAATTTCAAATATTTTTTAATATGCTAACAGACTATCTTGCACACTTCCCTCCACATTACTTTGGTGACTGCTAATGTAATGAACCCAAAATTTATCTCTGTATGTCCTTGACTTGTCAACTGGTAGAATTGTTTTTTTTTTTTTTTTTTTTTTTTTTTTTCATTTCTGGCTCAAAAGCAGCAGTAAAATGTCAGTAAAAACTTCTTTGAAATAATTCAATTACTTCTTCCATTTATCTAACTTTTCCAAAACAAATGAACCTACCAAAAACAAACAAAAATAATAGCAACAACAACACAAACCTCAGAATTCTGTTGTCACTACTCAAATAAACTCAGCTATAAAGACAATTGGGATCTGCAAAAAAGGCAGAAGAAAATGTAGGCAGAAGAGGAAAAGGTGTAGTTAAGGCATAGTGAAATAACCTCGGTTAGGGCAGGCATCAGGGGAGGCCTGGAGTCAGCACTCTAAATCCGTGGTTCTCAATCTTGACTGTCCATGAGAATCATTCACTGAGCTTTTAAAAATTCCACTGTGCGGGAGTTGAACAATGAGAATCCATGGACACAGGGAGGGGAACATCACACACCCTGGCCTGGCTGGGGCTGGGGGGCTAGAGGAAGGATAGCATTAGGAGAAATACCTAATGTAGGTGACGGGTTGATGGGTGCAGCAAACCACCATGGCACGTATATACCTATGTAACAAACCTGCACTTTCCGCACATGTACCCCAGAACTTAAAGTATAATAAAAAAAAAAAATTCCACTGTGCATGCTACAATGCATATCAAATTAATGAGAATGTCTGAGTCCGAGACCAGACATAAAGAGTTTATAAACCTTCCTGGGTGAATCCAACGTAGACCCAAATTCAAGAACCAGTGGTCTAAGTCATAGAGAAACAGACTTGACCCTAATAAATGATTTCTCTGTTGGATATAGTTCAATGGCTGGCATTTATAAGTAGCAAGATGCTCAGAGGCAGGATAATAGTACAGCAAATAGTCTTTGAAAGGAACACCAGGCAGGGTAGAAGTAAAACAATGAGGGAAATCCAACTTTGGGGATTAGGACTTTGTATGACATTAGGCCATGATTACATTGCTATAAATATCTGAGACTGAGAAACTAATAAAGAGAAGAGGTTTAACTGGCTCACAATTCTGCAGGATGTACAAGTATGGCACCAGCATCTGCTTGGCTTCTGATGAGGGTCTCAGAAAGCTTACAATCATGGTGGAAGACAAAGGAGGAGCAGGCATGTCACATGACGAAAGCAGGAGCAAGAGAGAGTGGAGGGGGAGGTGCGACACACTTCTAAATGACCAGATCTCATAAGAACTCACACTATTCTGAAGACAGCACCAGGCCATAAGGGATCCAACCCCATGACCCAAACACTTTTTACCAGGCCCCATCTCCAGCATTGCTGATTACAATTCAACATGAAATTTGGATATTAACAAACATTCAAGCTATATCAGATTTTAGGTGAACCTGGTAGGTTTTCAAGAGTCTGAACACACTAGATAATGGTCTGGACCTCAGTCTCAGAGAAGAAACCAACATGCAAACCAGGACAGCAAGACAGAAAGCTCATTCATATCGTCTAGGCAGACATGGTGCTTGCTGACATAATGGGAAAGCTTCAGTTCATTCAGCAAATGGTAACCTGGGGCCACGATGGCAGCCACATACAATTAGTTGTTTAGAGCACCTGGACTGGTCTAATTCCCTACTCACTGCAGAAGTGGGAGTCCTTGTTGCCTATTGTTTTATGAGTGTCAATATATTTTGCAGTTTAACTTCAAGATGGACTAGAGAGCCTGCAGTTGGATTTTGAGGAAGGCATATCTTAAAAAATGCATTGTTAAAACTTTTCAACAGTACAAAAATCAGAACAGTGTGGACAAATGTATTTTGTATATAATAAAAACCCAATACTTAATACCTTCAAAACACCAAGGATATAAATGCTAATTGATAATGATAGAACTGAGTTCTCCTTTCACATTTCTTACAGCATTGCCAAATTAAAATAATTTTTGACATCAAGTAACAAAATTCAAAATGTAAATGCATTTTCTATGTTACATAAAAGTGTTCCAGACTTAATTTCATAAATTTTGTCCCTATTTTTGAACATGATTCTTAACTAAAATTAATACCCAATGTTATTTAATTCTGATGTTTCTAAATGAATAAAATTCAGGAACAGAATGAAGGGAATATTGCCATGATTTTTTTCAAAATAGTTTTTTAGATCATTTTTGTAACCATATAACTATATGCATATTGTGAACCTAAATGAACTTTACATGAAAAGGACCAAAAACACCCTTCATAAATGCAAATACTGTCCTCAAACAACTACTTAAAAGTCCATGCTCAATAAATATAATGATAACCAGAAGTCAAAGACATATTTTCTGATTATTAAGTCATCGCAATAAATAAAATTACCTGACTCAACCAGAAGTAAGTAAAATTATTCACTACATATTTTCACCTTTGAATGTCTATTGTTACTAGTAAGAATATTAGAAGTGAGTTACAAATCATTTAAAAATCAGTTTATAGGGAAAACATTTTAGATATTTGTTCATCTAAAGATGTTAGAGAGAAAAATAAATGTCCATACTTAAGGAAGTTGCTTCTTATAAAAGCATACATTTAAATTGGTCAAAGTTGAAATATTCTATAAGGTTAAATATAAACCCTTTTCTATATTTCCAATTAAATAATACATTTAACTTAATCACTACTGGCCTTTCTTGAATTCTTACTTGTTTCAAGAACTATAGGAAATAAGCACCTTATATTCACTACCTCATTACCTAATGTAGATCTCTCAACAGCATGAGGTACAGAGACTTTTGTTATCTGTATTTTAGAGATGAGAAAATTGAAAATGAGAGAAATTATGAATTCTGCCCAGTTACTTTAGATGAGGCAAAAAAGTGAAAGCCAGCATTGAAATTCTTACCTTATTCCAAAGCCCACATCCTTTATTTCTACACTATGCTGCCATTTACAACACAAATTGGTAAAATTATCTTCTAGTTCAATTGAAAATTACATAGTAAAGATTTCTACTTCATAGGATACAGAAATAGAATATTGCTGATAAGTAGTAAAAGAAAAGTGACTAAGGTCTGAGTAATAAGAGAAACAACATTGCTCTGTGAGGATAGACTAAAGCGTAGAACAAAGGCAGAGGAAGAATGACTACTAAAATAACCTAGGTGGAAGCTGATGGAAGTCAAAAGCAAAGTTGTGATAATAAAAAAAGGGATGAGAGAAAAAGACATATGCACACGTATATTTATTGCAGCACTATTTACAATAGCAAAGAATCAAACCAAATGTCCATCAATGATAGACTGGATAAAAAAATTGTGGTACATACATACTATGGAATACTACTATACAGCCATAAAAAGGAATGAGATCATGTCCTTTGCAGGGACATCGATGAAGCTGGAAGCCATCATTCTCAGCAAACTAACATAGGAACAGAAAACCAAATACCACATGTTCTCACTCATAAATGGAAGTTGAATATTGAGAAAACATGGACGCAGAGATGGGAACAACACACACCAGGGCCTATTGCGGGGGGGTAGGGTTGAAGGGAGGGAACTTAGAGGACAGGTCAACAGGTACAAGAAACCACCACGGCACACGTATACCTATGGAACAAACCTGCACGTTTAACATTGCAACATTTTGCAAGTCCAACATTGCAACAAGAGTTTACATTGCCATCTTGAAAACAAAGATAGTCTAGAGGCAGAATTCCTTCATCCTAGTGGCCTCAGTCTTTTCTCTTAAAGCCTTCAACTGATTGGATGAGGCCCACAGACATTGTGGAGTGTAATCTGCTTTACTCAGAAAGTCTACTGATTTAAATGTTAATCATGTCTTAAAAAATACTTTCATTACAACATGTAGACTGATATTTGACCAAACAACTGGGCATCATAGCCTAACCAAGTTGACACATAAAATTGACCATCTCATCATCCTTCTAGTCCCACTCATTAGTTTACTGATGTTCATGTTGCTTCCACTCTAAAGGCAAATGATTAATTATAAGTCCAGTTATGCTTCCCTTGGCTTTTTAACAAGCCAGAAAAAAGCAATAACTTAATAGAGTGCATTATTATTATTATTATTTTCTTTTTTTTCTTTTCTTTTTTGAGACAGAGTCTCGTTCTGTCGCTCAGGCTGGAGTGCCGTGACGCGATCTCTGCTCACTGCAAGCTCCGCCTCCCGGGTTCACCCCATTCTCCTGTCACAGCCTCCTGAGTAGCTGGGACTACAGGCGCCCGCCAGTCACCATGCCCGGCTAATTTTTTTGTATTTTTTTTTAGTAGAGATGGGGTTTCACCATGTTAGCCAGGATGATCTCGATCTCCTGACCTCGTGATCCACCCGCCTCGGCCTCCCAAAGTGCTAGGATTACAGGTGTGAGACACCTGGCCCCAGCCTAGTGCATTCTTTTTGGCTGGGGCCAAGGCATCAAGTCAGACCTGTCAGAACAAATGCATATCTAGTGTTTTCTATTTACATAATTGGTACGCCACTGTTTACCTGAGATTCAATAGAATTCTACTTGTAAGCCAGCTGCTTACGTGAAAATCGTGGATTCTATAAAATACTTTGTTCAAGATACCATAATTTTAGGAATGTATATATTAACGGTAGTATTCCGGCATAAAGAAGCCACAAATATAACTTTTTTAGAAATATAATTATTTTTTTCTCTGTAGCAATTTATGGCCAAAAAAACAACAACAACAAATTTTCTTTTATGTTAGTCAAGTTCCCAAATCAATTTGCTTAACAAATTGAGATTAAAGAAGTTCAATATAAAATATAACTAAACTGAAATTATATAATCAGATTCTACTCTTGTATAGAGTTTTCTACAATCTTTAATAATATGATTTTGCAAATATTTAAAATAAGGAAAGCATAATTTCACTAAAACATCTTTGAGAAAGCAATTTGAAATATTAATATCCACACTTTCTCAGGAATATTTTTCTTTGTTATTATGAAAATCCACAAAATTTTGTATCAGTTTAAAAAAGGTTACAGTAAACACCTGCATTAGTCAAGATTCTCCAGAGGTACCGAAAAAATGGGATACAGAAAGAGAGAGAGAGAGGGAATTTATTAGGAGAATTAGCTCATATGATTATGGAGGCTGAGAAGTTCCCACTCTAGGCCATCTGCAAGCTGGAGACCCAGATGTCAGTTGTGGCTCAGTTCAAGCCACAAGCCTCAGAACCTGGAAAGTCGATGGTATACCTCTCAGTCTGAGGATAAAGACATGAGAGCCCAGGGGCCCACTGGTCCAAGTCCCAGAGTCCCAAGGCCAGAGAGGCTGGAGTTCTAATATCCATGGACAAAAGAAGTATGTCCAGCTCCAGAAGAGAGAGACAAGAATTTTTGCCTTTTCTTTGCCTTCTTGATCTATCCAGGCCCCCAGCTGACTGAATGGCCATATTGAGAGCAATCTTCCCCACCCATCACTAACATGCCAATCTCCTCTGGAAACACCCTCACAGACACATCCCAAAATACTGCTTTATCAGCTCTCTAGGTATTACTTAATCCAGCCGAGCTGACACATACAATGAACTATCACGACAGCATGAACATTTTAACATGCATATTATTAACTAAAATTTTCAATGTTTGTTTATAGTTCTTTTTTAGGTAAAATTTATATACAATTAAATGCACAAATGTTAATTATATCCTTCTACAACTTTTGTCAAATGCGTGCAACTATGTAATATAAATAGCTTTTAAACATAGCCGTTCATTGGATAAGTTCTCTCATGCCCTTTGCCACTCCATCTTTGCCTGCACTTCGTAGTATACAAACACTATTCTGATTTTCCCCTACCATAGATTAATTTTGCCTGCTATAAAAACTACCTCTAATAAGAATCATTCAGTTTGTGCTCTTTTGTATAAGGCTTCCATCACTCATGTTGTCCAAAAGACCACCAGGATGGCTAAATAGTAGAAAGGAGAGCTTTGTTGGTGATAATAATTTGCAATCTGGGAAAAGAAAGTCTCTACTATGGGCTGAAGGTGTTTCCTCTTTTAAGAGGGAAAGGGCAGATTGGGTTTTATGCCTCACAGGGCCTATATCAGACAATAAAGCCATACATATTCAGCATGCTTGGGGGGGAAGTTATACATATTTATGATGGGGTCCTGCAAATGTGCAAACATATATGTAACATAAACATCCCTTGTTCACCTAGGGGTGGGGTTTTAACATTACAGTGGGGTGGAATTTGGCTCTTTACATCAAAAGATGAACTACAGGACACAAAGACAGTTTGTGCACAGTCTCTATAAGCTGACTGAACAGGCTTAAGGTCTGCAGTTGCTTATTAGAAAAGAGCACAAGGCAGGTCCTCTGTCCAATCAGAGTTTTAGTAGTCTGGGTTCTAAGTCAGAGTTGGGGGTATCTGATAGCTTCTGTTTTTTGGGAGTTTAGCAAGAAAGGCTTTTTTTTCTTGTAGTTATAGGAATTTAGAAAGTTATCATGCAAGCCGAGACCTGAACCCTCAACCTGTAGGTAACTAGAGTTTTCTTAACTATAGGATCTGTCTTAGTTGGTAAAGGGGCATCTATTTTGGTCTTTCATATCATATTTAGCATATCTTGGGAAAATTTGGACTGCACATCTATTTTTGTGTGTGGTGTCTTCTGTCAGGTTTTTGGCATTATGTCAAGTATATTTCTTATGCTTTACCACATATGAATTATAAAACACCATGTATTAACTCACATAATAATTGTGAGCACCTGCAGATGAATCAATGTATTTACTCTTTAAGTGTATTCAATGACTATATATTTGAGTGTTTATAGTTTAGTAAGAGAAACATCAGAAAGCCAGCCATATCAATTCCATTTGAAAAAGTTAGCATGGATTACTATCAGAGGAAAAATATATACAATTCACCTAATTTAAGGGATCAGAGTTGTCTACTTGTCTGTTCTAAAATAAGAATAATGAATTGTTTTATTTCTTAATATACGTACCTGAAATAACCAATGACAACATCATAAGAAAAAAATAGACACATTATTTTTCATTATTTTAACAACTATTCAGGAGTTTTCTAGAATCATACTACACCAAAAATAAATTTTGTGAATTCAGTTAATTTTAAATAAGTGGAAAGTGGATTACCAGAAAGCAATTGTGAAATCCTCTGTATTAGTTTGTTCTCACATTGCTATAAAGAACTACCTGAGACTGGGTAATTCATGAAGAAAGGAGGTTTGATTGACTCACAGTACCACATGGCTGAGGAGACCTCAGAAAATGTACAATCATGGCAGAAGATACAGGGGAAGCAAGGCACGTCTTCATAAGGCATCAGGAGAAAGAGAGAAAAGGGGGAAGTGCCATGCACTTAACAACCAGATCTCATGAGAACTCTATCACGAGAACTGCAAGGGGACAGTCTGCCCCATGACTCAATCACCTCCCACCAGGCCCCTCCCATGACACATGGGGATTATAATTCGACATGGGATTTGAGTGGGGACACAGAGCCAAACCAAATCATCCGCCTTACTTGCTTCTTTTATAAATGGTTTATAAAATGCCCCATTTATAAGTTGTCTGTAAATGTCCCTTTTATAATTAGTTTTCCTTTCACACAATAAATATCTGACTGAAGTATATATATATATATATATATATATTTTTTTTTTTTGAGATGGAGTCTCGCTCTGTTGCCCGGGCTGGAGTGCAGTGGCCGGATCTCAGCTCACTGCAAGCTCCGCCTCCCGGGTTTACGCCATTCTCCTGCCTCAGCCTCCCGAGTAGCTGGGACTACAGGTGCCCGCCACCTCGCCCGGCTAGTTTTTTGTATTTTTTTAGTAGAGACGGGGTTTCACAGTGTTAGCCAGGATGGTCTCGATCTCCTGACCTCGTGATCCGCCCATCTCGGCCTCCCAAAGTGCTGGGATTACAGGCCTGAAGTATATTTTAATCAGATCCAAGAAAAGATTACATTTTAAATGATGACTAAGAAATTACCCAGTTTATACCTAAGATTACCCAGGATTTTCAGAAAATATTATATTTAAAATCATGACTAAGAAATTACCCAATTTATATGATAGCCAATCTGCTATAAAGTGATAACAGTTGCTGGGATAAGAGCATATCAGAGATTCATCAGTCTGGGAGAGACCAATACAATATTTATTCACACCTACATCAAAATAAGACCTAGGGTTTTGTTTCAAAGATATAGCAATTTTATATTTTAAAAATGATTTACATTTAAGCAATATTTTTAAGTTTTTATATGAAAGAGTAAAGACAAAAATGATTGAACGTGTCATTTAAAGAAATCAAAATGTGTACAAGACTGCAAATCTCAGAGCTGACAAAACTGTCAAGCTGGAAGCATAATGTAACAGATTGCGTATTATCTCTCACTTCTCTCTAAGCATTAATAATAATTTCAAGCATAGAGAATAAGATCATTAAAAACCATAAAATAGCTATCTGAAAGAAAATACAAATGTTGCCTCAAATGTACATAACATTTAGACATATCAAAGCATTACATGAGAAAAACACACTAACAATGTTGGCTCAAAAATTAAAGAATCCTATTATAATTGCATGACTCTCTTTGTTGCTATACTTAGAGTTGATCAGTGCAATTCCTATGGCCATTTAAGAAATTTATAAAATATGTTCATTCATTTATGTATAAATAAATTTAGCATCAACTGTATGTGAGGGACCACATTAGGCACTCGCAATGTACCATTGAAAAATTCAGAACTTACATTTATTAATATTAACTGATAAAATAAAACAAAACCAATAAATAAATTATGTAGCACGTTATAGGTCCATTGTTTTCGACTAGTTCCTGCACTAGGACTCAACAGAACAGATGAAACCAAAATGGTGTCATTCTTATTAAATGCCACATGATCAAACTTCAAGGAAGCAGATAGATCCTAAAATAGACCAGTTTTTCCTAAAAAGAAGATTCCAGTCTACCTGAATTAGTGTAATAAGGAAGACCCCTCTACTTTCACCTTTTAAAAAAATTAACTTGACCTAACCTGATGTTAACTGATCAGTCTCTTTTTTATTCATTTTTCTTGTTTCCACCCTACAAAACTCACTGTTCTGCCTGGCCCTTTGGTTGCTCTTATTCTATTTTGTAGAATAGAGGCTGTTCCCATTTGTGATTTGTGAATAAAAACCCCATTAGATCTATAACTAAATTTGTTGTAATTTTGTCTTTTGATAATGTTGCAAGGTGACCAGGAATGTCAGGTGGGGTGTTAGGGAAATAATGCAATTTTAAAAGCATGCTCAGGGTAGCCCCCATTGAGATGATGACACTGAAGCAACAAAAATAAATTGAGAGAGCAAGTCTGTATAATACCTAGAAGATAATTTAGGCAAAAGGAACAGCCACTGCAAAGGCCCTAAGGCAAAGAGGCCAATATAGCTAGAACAGCCTGAGTGAGGTGAACAAAAGTTAGAAATATAGAAGAGATGTGAGGGAGCCAGCACATGAATTGTATTGTAGCTTGTATTAAGATATTGGCTCTGACTGTGAGTAAAATTGGGAGACAGGCTTTTGCACAAAAGCATGACTACAATAGCTGGGGAAGGATTAAGTGGCATTTGTAAGAGAAAGAAAACAATCACAAGTGACTCCAAGTTGTTTGTTTTTTATCTGAACATTGAAGCATGGATTTCCAGGTTAACCCTACATCCCGGTTTCCTCCATCCCAACTTGTGCCTGTAATCTAATATAGTATGCCTTTTACTTTGAAAGCAACTAGTTTAAATGACAAATTATATGGTTGTCCTATGGTCACTGAAATGAGGGATACTGGAGGAAACAGAATTTTGAGGGAAGATCTGCAGTTAAGTTTGAGAAATAATTAGTTTGATTTGTCTACAGGAAATGCTAATGGAAGGTTGACTAGGCAGTTAGATATGAGAGTTTTAATATCTCATATCTCATACCATCTCATTTGGTACTCATTAGCACATGGATGACATTTAAAGCTGTGAAACTACATCAGATCATCAAAAAATTGGAAGACAGATAGCACGAAAAGAAGGCCAAAGACTGAGTCTAGTGATACGAGCATTAAAGAGTGAGCAAATCAGCAAAGAAACGACCATCAAAGAAACAAAGACTCAGTTGCAATGAGATGGGAAGAAAACCAAGAAAATGTCATAGTCTGGGAAACAATGTGAAAAAATTAGAATAAGAAGGAGACTATGTGTTCTAGGTATAGATTGGTGTGACTAAAACCACCTTGAAACTTAGATAGTTAAGACAACAATTATTTTATTAATATGTCATTATTTTTGTGAGTCAGAAAATAAGGTAGGAAGCACCAAGAGGATTTTTTTCCCTCCTCATTACATTGACTGGGGTCTTTAGTGGTATTCAGCTAGTGGGTGGCTAATTTGGAGCGTCCAATACAGTTTCCTTCACATTTCTGGTTTCTCAGCAGTGATGTCTAGAAGGCTGAGCTCAACTAGGACTGTCTACCAAAGCACCTATAAATGACATCTCCAAATCTCAGCATAATCAGTCTTATTACGTACTGGCTTAGGGCTTTGACAATGAATGTGTTCTTTATGACAAGACGTAAACACTGCCTGTGCCTTAAGATTTGGGTCCAGAAACTGGCAGTGTGTCCTCTACCATACAGGAGAGGGTCTATAGACTTTGACTCTCACTGAAAGGAGTGTAAACGAATTTATGATTACTTTTAATCTATTGTAGAGTGAGTAAATGTGAGTTTTGGGTGACAGCCAAATAATGTGAGGATTGAGAATTGACAATTGGATTTCATAACATGAAGATCATTGGTTTCTTTGTAAAATAAGTTTCAATGGCATAATGATGATGAAAGCTTGATTGGAATGGATTTAAAATAGAATAAGAAAGCAAAACACAATAGATGGGTTCTCTCTTCACCCGATGATAAGACTGAGCACATCTGAAAATACCGTTGCAACTTAAATCATTGCGAATACATTTCTAATGCCAAAAAGTAAGTATTTTAGAGTAATAAACATTTATCTTAAAACCCAAATAAAGCCTCTTTAAGTGTTTATCGTCTTTCATTCCCTTTTAGATACATCATTAATGTAGTAATGTTGGAACTGTCTTATAATAATGGAATATCAACTTTTTTCATAAGTTAAGCAAATACTTTGTTTTTATATTTGTTCACATTCTTAGTAGAACCTAGCTCAAACCAGACATTAGAGAGTAAAAATGCAAAAGCAAAAACCATCCTTTTCCTAGTCCAACTAAAGCATATTTTGTTTTGTCTTATCTTAGTTTGTATTAATTTTGCAATTTTAATTTTAGCTTTAATTGTAATTTTTGTAATTTTAAAATGTAGCTTTTGCTATTGAATTTACAGTTTTTAAATAAGTTCTTTTTTTTTTTCATTTAGGAACTAGTTAGAAAATAAGAGTAATGAGTAAGTCATTTAGGGACAAAAATGCATGACTTCAAAACCCTGATGTTATGACACTTAGATTTTGAGTATTTTAATTTGCTAAAACATCCCAGTTTGATCAAATGCTTTAATTAAAAAATTGTATCATACTGTTTGAATAATATTGCTGTAAATTGTGTGCCATAAATATTTAATACTAAGTATGACTATTTAATTAAATTCCCAATGACAATATTTCAAAACTAACAGATTTGAATTGAAAAAACCAATATTTTCATTGCCTGGATTATTATAAACATTAAAATCTATAAAAGAAATTTGGGTACAATATATAGTCCGAAGAACACATACTAACTAAATAAGGTGTTTCTTGAAGCCAAAGAAATATATCCCATACATTTCAGGTGATGTAATTAATTTAGATGATGGAGAATGGAGAGCTCACCTTTAATTGCAGGCACTCATTTTCCCTAATTAGAATTTTCTCTAGCTCTTTGCCTCTTGTTACTTTTACTTAAATAATTTATGCCTTAAAATTGTCACAACATATATTGGTTAAATTATGTTATCAACTTGGTCTTAAATAAAGTTGGGCAATTCATTTATTGCTAAGTAAGTGGTGAAATTTACAGAAAGTCATGTAAAAGATTGGAAAGATTCTTATATTTATTTCAAATTGAAAGATTTTCAGGGAAGAAACGTATCTAAAAAAGCACTTTTGAGAGCTATATAAATTTGATAAACAAGCACTAATAATTTCCAATAACTGCCATTTTCACACACCTATACAAGAGAATTAAAGACTATAACACATAAGATATATTTTTGAAAGATGTATGAATTAGTATTAATATTTATTTACAGTACTTATGCTGGCAAAAATTTTGAAATAAACCAAGGTTATTCATGTTTTCTTTAATTGTTTCTCTTATCATCTTCACTGACAATTCATCAACTCTTTTCCTACTCTTATCATTACCTCAAAGCATCTCTGGCTTCTGTTCTCCTTTCAGCTCATCTGCTCTGAATATTCATCTAGATCTGTTGTACCTCTTTCTGTGTAAAATGTCCAATAGTTTTAATTGTTTTGTTTTGTTTTGTTTTGTTTTGTTTTGTTTTGTTTTGTTTGAGTCAGAGTCTCGCTCTGTTCCCCAGGCCAGAGTGCTGTAGTGCGATCTTGGCTCATTGCAACCTCTGCCTCCCGGGTTCACGTGATTCTCAAGTCTCAGCCTCCTGAATAGCAGGGCTTATAAGCATGAGCTGTTAAACCCAGCTAATTTTTGTATTTTTTGGTAAAGACAGGGTTTTGCCATATTGGCTGGGCTGGTCTCGAACTCCTGGCCTCAAGTGATCCACCCGTCTCGGCCTCCCAAGTCTGGTCAGTTATAACATGTCTGTTCATAGCTGATCAGACTGAAAAAGGATGGGTAATTTTATTTACATCAAAGTGTTAGTAATTTGGCACTTATTTCTTGCTTGACAGCTAATATTAGTGTTAAACACCATAAGTTGTAACACTGAGATGACCACACTATACAACATGAGAAGCAGATATTTGTTTCTTTGGTTCTTTGTATACAAATTATTAGTGTCCAGGGAACAGATAGATGTTCACAAAAGAGGAATTGTTTTCAGGGAAAGGAATCTCTTTATAAAACTAAGCTTTCATATATTTCTAAAGTTATCATCATTTACAATTCACCTTAATGAATTTTGCCATATCAGCAAACTGCTGTTCTATTATTTAGTTTTTAAATTTTAAGCCAACTTACTGTTTAACTATAATCCATATGAAAAATAAAATGTATATCACAGTTGTAAATATAAACCAGAGTCATTTGTGGTAAGTAATAGATAAAAATTAGTATCCATTAAAATAAGGTCATAAATATTAAAGTTAAAATATTTATCCATGTTCTATCTAAAACATCACAAACACTAAAAAAAAAAGAACAATTCACATTCTATTATTCAAAATATAAACAATCTTATAGCAGTCCAAAATAGCAAATAAAAAGATCCATTGATATAAATGCTCTTTAAAATTTTCTAATCTCTTTCTGTGAATGTAAAGAAAATTAGAGAAAATTATAAATTGACAAGAAAAAAGAGAATGGAAAAGAAGATAATGACAGATACCAAAAAAAAAAAAAAGGGATTAGAAGGTATGTAATCCCAGCAATTTGGGAGACTAAGGTAGGTGGATCCCTTAAGCCCAGAAGTTTATGACCAGCCTGGAAATCATGGTAAAAGCCTGTCTCTACAAAAAATACAAAAATTAGTTGAGCGTGGTGGCACGCACCTGATTTAAAAATATTAATGAAAACACATGTGGGTAAACTTGAGGAAAATTCACAGAAATTAAAACAAATGGATTTGGTAAAATAGAAAAAAAAAAGGTAAGGCAAATAAAAACAATTAGAGGATTATTCCAGCAGGGCCCATATCCAAATTATATGAGTTATAACAAGAGAAATTAGGGAATATAGAAAGTGAAAATTGTCAAGGAAATAATTCAAGGAAATAACTCTGAGAACATGAGATACTAGATTTTAATGTCCATAGTGCTCTCAAAAAAAAAAAATAGCAATATAAAAACACATAAAAGCATATCAACACATTTCAGAACATAGGGATTCTATAAATTTCAAGAAAGAAGAGGTTAGGGTGCTTTACACTTCTAAAAAGAATTCTAAAAATAAAATACACTTCTGAAAATAAGATAATGAACTAATGGTTTCAAAATTAGGAGGATGTCAAAAGCAATTGCAACAAAAAATTGACACATGGTATCTAATTAAACTAAAGAGCTTCTGGAAAGCAAAAGAAGCGAACAGACATCCTACAAAATGGGAGAAAATTTTTGCAATCTATCTATCTGACAAATGCAGTATATCCAGAATCTACAAAGAACTTAAACAAATTTACAAGAAAAAAACAAGCAACCTCAGTAAAAAGTGGGCAAAGGACATGAACAGGTACTTCTCAAAATAATACATTTATGTGGCTAACAAACATATGAGAAAAAGCTCAATGTCACTGATCATTAGAAAAATGTAAATCAAAACCACAATGAGATATCATCTCACACTAGTCAGAATGACAAATATTAAAACGCCAAGAAACAACAGATGCTGGTGAGACTGCAGAGAAATAGGAACGCTTTTACACTGGTGGTGGGAATGTAAATTAGTTCAACCATTGTAGAAGACAGTGTGGTGATTTCTCGAAGGTCTAGAACCAGAAGTGCCATTTAACCCAGCAATCCCATTATTGGGTATATACCCAAAGGAATATAAATCCTTCAATTATAAAGATACATGCATGTATATGTTTATTACAGCACTATTTACAATAGCAAAGACATGGAATCAACCCCAAATGCCCATCAATGATAGACTGGATAAAGAAAATATGGTACATATACATCATGGAATACTATGCAGCCATAAAAAAAAAAAAAAACAAGTTCATGTCTTTTGCAGGGACATGACGAAGCTGGAAACCATTATCCTCAGCAAGCTAATGCAGGAACAGAAAGCCAGACACTGCATGTTCTTTCTCGTAAGTGGGAGCTGAACAATGAGAATACATGGACACAGGGAAGGAATGACACACACTGGGACCCATCAGGGAGTGGGGTTGAGAGGAGTGAGAGCATCAGGATAAATAGCTAATGCAAGCTGGGCTTAATACCACCATGATGGGTTAATAAGCACAGCAAACCACCACGGCACATGTTTACCTATGTTACAAACCTGCACATCCTGCAAATGTATCCCAGAACTTAAAATAAAATAAAATTTCTGAGGAGAAAAATATTTCCAACCTAGAATTCTGTACCCACTTAAAATGTCAATTGAATATGAGGTTAGAATAACGCAAGTCTCTGTGAATAGTCTCAGAAAGCTTCTGGAGGTTGAATTTTAGCAAGACAAAATAGTTAACCTCAGAAGAAGAAGGTATAGAATACAGGAACCAGGAGATTCAACACAAGAAGGAAGTGAAGTGAAAATGCAAGATCGTATATGACAGCTATGCCCCCAGATTTTGACAGCAATGAACATAAACCAGAGTCACATAACTTAAGAAAAAAGGTGAAGTATAGTGGTTATCAGCAAGATACCTGCTCCCATTGAACTGATTTTTTGCCTGAGGACAGAATTTATGGATAAGCCTAGCCTAGGTTTTTATCTATCCTTGGTTTGTCTTATGTGGTAAAGTTACTGCTGTATCATGCATGTCTGCTGTCCAGATCAATTGGGTCATTCATTTCACTGCAAATATGTTTTAATCTGACATATTCCTGCAATGTAGAGGAGGGCTATAATAAGAATAATCATAATAACAGAATAACTAGAGCCACTCACTCTTTCTTTCCGTAGTTCTGTTGGATGTATTCTACCAGGTCCACACCACAGTGCTGCCCCATGTGTACTCCAGGCCTCACTCATGACCCTGTCCATTGACTTCCCTAAGGGACTCTTAGACAATCTCAGGAAAACTGAAGCCAGTCTGTTACACAGATAGTCCATTAGCTTATCTTTTCCTGGGAACTTCATCTAATATTTATTAGAAAATAGTAACATCTCATTATATAGATTTGTGTTTACAACTTAATTTTTCAGCCTTTACACACACACACATATATATGACACACACTTTTGTTCATGTTTTCTTCATATATTTCATTATTTCATATACATACTCACATATATATGTGTGTGTGTGTACCTCCAAATATCTGTGTGATGTATTTCATAATAATAATAAAAAGTATCTAATATTTATTCAGCTTAAACATTATTAGCTTTATATATTTATAAGTAAGTTCATAGAAAAAGAAATCTACATTATTGGTAAGCACTATTATTTGTTTAAAAGTGTTTATCTTGACCACTTAAAGATGCCATCAAATCAATTAACACCAATTTGAATATTTAAATGTCAAATGTCTCATTAACATTGTATATATATTTCATATTTTAGTCACATATTTACTTTGAACTTTCTTCAAATTAATAACTCATTCATTCAACATTTATTAAGGATCTGTTATGTGCAGGTAAAGAGGTAGATGCTATGAATACAAAAAGGAATAGAACAAAACCCTATAACTTCCTGCCTTTAAGGAAATTATAATTTAGGAGCAAAGAGAAGTATTTAAATAAATGTGGCAAATTCTAAAAAATGACATTTGAAGCAAGGTTAAAACATGAGTAGAAGCTTTAAGTGGATAAGGAAAGAAAAAATTGTATATACTGAGCCAAAAGAATAGGCAAAGAACAAGAAATTGGGCAATATAAATATTTTTCTACATGTATTTCTACATATATTTAATCTACATTAAATTACATATGCAATAATATTTTCCATGTACATACATAAAATAGAAATTTATTTTCTGTATTTATAAGGACACACAGAGAACATATAATAGGCACAAAACATTTAAAAGGAAAAACCAAGTTGAAAATCTTACAGTACCAAAAACACACAAAGACTCGTATGTCCATCACAGCACTATTCACAATACCAAAAACATGGAATTGTCCTAGGTGCCCATCAGTGGTGGATTGAATTTAAAAAATGGTACATATGCACCATGGAATACTACACACCCATAGAAGAGAACGAATTGATGTCCTTTGTAGCAACGTGGACCCAGCTGCAGGCCATTAATGAGTTAAGGCAGGAATAGAAAAAGCAAATACAACATGACCTCACTTATAAGTGGGAGCTAAACAATGGGTACTCAAGGACAGATAACAAAAATACCTTGGGGATTGCTAGAGGGAGAAGGCAAAGAAGGGGTCAAGGATTGAAAAACTAACTATTGGGTACTATGCTCAGTACTTGGGTGATGAGATCATTTGTACCCCAAACTTCACCATCACGCAATATACCCAGGTAAAAAAAAACCTATACATGTACTCCCTGAATCTAAAATTAAAGTTGAAAAAAAGAAGATTTAGGTTGTCTGTCACAATACTTCAGATGACTACAATTATAAAGTTGTTAGCACACAATTACCAACCATAGTGATACATGTTTATACACCTTGCTTTTGGATCTTTTTAATGAGTACTGTTCATCTGCTCATAAATGTTATACTCACGTGTCTGTCATTAGTAGAGTGTATGTTTGTGCTTACAAAATAAGTATGTTATTATTGCCTATTTTATTGTGTAAAGTGACCTGTGAAGTGTTCTGTCATGTTTTTCTGTTGCTCAAATAAACCTTCTTCTAAAAATGTAAATAAAAGTCTTTTAAAGATTGAAATTTGGCTGTATTAAATAAATGAAAGCGTTCAAACATGAACAGACATGTGTGTCATTAACTGAGAGTACAAGCATAATTCAGAGAAAAGGAAAATACAAATGTACTGAGTCAGTTGGAGACATCTTCATGTAAAATAATAATCCCTTGTTTTGGTATAGGACTTGACACATATACAAAAACACCATATGCATTATTTTAAGAGTTCATCATAGCAACCTCATCCACTAAGTTAGGTAGGGGTTACCCCTGTTTTATAGAAAGAAAAGATATTCCTTGAAATCAACAAACTTCTTATAAATTCAGCATTACTTCCTCAGAAAACAGTTCAAGTAGTAATAAAAAATAATTCCGTAAAATCGAAAAGCACAGCAGAATATTCATTTCACCCAACATTTCCCTCCAAAAAAGCTAATAGTTATTTTATTTGCTCAAAATCACACAAAAATAGAGCTTTGACTTCAATTCACATGCGTGATTTTATTTGACTTTCTTTGGTGAAGTCTTAAGAGTTTCAAGGTAAACATAACAGTATATTTTAATTTAGGTAAAATGCTACTTCAATATTTTTGCTGTTTTTGCATACTTTTGTCCTTCATTTTTGTAAAATTGAAAATATATTTATAAATAATATAGTAATGTTCAATAAGACATGCTTTTCCGAGTGAAAGTATGTGTCTTGTGTAGTACTATATCTTGCTATATATCTAAGAAACTTGAGTAGCAAAAAGAGATGTTTAACATTTCAGTGTATAAGCTGGTCTGTGAAAGACCTTTGTAAGCATTGCATGACATATAGAGGTAGGTCCTATTTTGGGGGCATTATTAATAATATAATGATGTAATCTAAATAAACTGTTTCATTGTTTAACTTTTAGTTCTCCAGATTTATTTTTCCTCCCCAACTCTGGGAAATTTGAAGCAACTGTTTAAACCTATACTTTGATATTTGAACACAGCTAGCTAAATCCAATAAAAATCTCAAAATTTAGCTTTATTTAGAAATGCTTTAGGGATGCCTTTGGGGATATAATTTTTAAATTTTATTCCTTTCCCAAAGGTCTCAATCATATTTTAGTTATTTTTCAAAAGATTGTAAGTTCCTTCCTTCCTGTCTTCCTTCTTTCCTTTCAGCAGAAAAATCAGCAGGGTGAAAGAACTCTATTCACAACACTTTAATTATTTGTGAGCCTCAAGTCTTAGGCTGAAGTAATATATCAATATTCAATATCCAACATATTCAATACAGCTAATTTTTAGTAGAATTTATTGTTACCAGTAAATAAATAGAGTAGCTGAATATAGGTAGACAGATTATGGATGAACTAGAGAACTGTATATTATACTAGCAGAGTAAGAAATGGTACTTTTCCATTTGTAGAATCAATGCAATTTTAATTACTGGCCCAGGAACAAAAGGTATTGTGATCATAACATTGCTCCTTATTTAGTCCATGTACTTGGTTAATTTTCTGTTTTTGCAAATATATTGGTAAATTTTCACTTGGATTGTCGGTTTTACAAGACTTTGCCCCTCATGCTGGCACTATAACCCATGCTTTCTCTATTATATGTTTATTGTTTATTTGTCATTTTTTATTTCCATTCTATTGGTTTTAACTTCATCACAAAAAATTAGAAGGATTAATTGATGTTTATTATATTAGTTTGTTAGAGCTGCTGTTACGAAATATTGCAGACTGAGCTACTTTAACACGAGAAATGTGTTGTCTTGCAGTTCTGACAGCTAGAAGTCCAAGATTAAGGCATCATGCTTGTTTTTTTTTTCATAGAGCTGTGAGGGAGAACAAATACCACACCTCTCCCCTAGCTTATGGGGGCTTGCTAGCAATTTTTGGTGTTCCTTGGTTTGTAGAAACATCACCCCAATCTCTGCCTTCATCTTTACACAGAATTCTCCCTGTGTATGTCTTTCTCCTCACATGGCATTCTTTTATCAGGACACCAGTCATACTGAATTAGAGGCCCACTCTACTCTAGTGTGACCTCATCTTAACTTAATTACATCTGTGATGACCTCATTTACAAATAAGGTCACATTCTATTAATATTTGTGGTTAGCACTTCACCATATGAATTTTTGCAGACACAGTTCAATCCATTACACTTATTATCTTTGAAAACAAGAATTTGTAGAGAAATTAAATGATTGCACAAATTTAATGAAAACAAATTGCCATGCACTTGTCTAACACCTTCACTGTAAATCTTGTAAATGAGATAAGGGTCTATATTACTAGGGCACAATAATTAAAACCAAAACTACCTCGTGGCTGGTAGACTACTACTTGGCTAAAAAAAAAAAGTTTTATTTTTTCATCTAATTTTCTAATGCACAGGAGTGACAATGTCTCTCTTTTCATTTGCACTTCATTTAGAATAATTCATTTAGAATCATATTCAAGAGTTATAAATATGAACAGAAATATTCTATTCATCAATACCTTCAAATTCCACATTCTTAATGTGAATTATCTATTTTTTCCTAGTCTGGACTCTCGTTCTATATAGATTTACATAAATAATTAAGTTATAAGGTTAATTTTTAAAGTACATCTGTTCTGTAAAATGCTCTTTTTGCTGTACAGCAATGTTTATATAAAACAGACATTATTGTATTTAAAGCACAGACTACTTTAGTGGTCATTTCGTTGTATCTTTTAACCATCTTAAGATTTTCTACGTGTCTTCTTCTATATCTCATCTTGATTTCTATACAGGTATCTGCTTCCCCCCTTTCTAGTTGTACATGAAGCTCTGCTTTATAAGAGCTTCATTTCGTCAGTTACTCAATTTGGAAAGTTGGTTTTAACCTTATTATGACATTATCCCAAATTAGTTCATATGAAAATATTACCTTCTATATGGATTTTAAAAACAAATAGGAAATGATGAGAAATAATATAGGAACAACAATCATACCAAAGAATCTAATTTGCATTCTTTTGGAAATCAATTTTTTTCAAAAATTACATAAACACAAATCACATCACAAATTTATTATTTTTAAATGTTTCCTTTTAGTATTAGGAAAATTGCAGCTGATAAAATAGAGTCCTAAAGAACACTGATTTGCATCTGTACCCCCTCCAGAGATCAGTTCTTGCCATTATAAGTCAATCAAAAATCAAGTTAAGCCTCTTGACATAATTGGAAGTTTCAAAGTGATCTGAAGAGCACAATTTTCTTTTATATATGTCAAAGCTAGATGAGAAAAATACCATGGGAACAGAAAGGTCAAGGGCTAATCCACTCCAAAGTCATTAAAGATCATATTTAAATTGCTCTGGAAACTTCAAGGTTTTTAAAGCCATCATCAAATTCCCCAACAGAACGACATGCCTGTAACATGACAGCTGCTCTCCATAGGAAAGGAAGAATGTTTCTTTTTCTGTCAGGTGGAAGTAGATCTTTGATTTTCAAAGTTTATTTTGCCATACACGTTTGTTTTAAACAAATGTATTTAAATTTTTAAGCAGAAATGTATTATGTCATAACTGAAAGATGTTTTAGCTTAAATGAACCTATTTTGTATTGCATTTTATAACACTGCATTTGTAAAATTAAGTGCAGCAGTTTTCACAATGCCACCATATTAAGTATTGAAGGAAAGGAGTTTCCCATTTTTCCTGAGTATATCACCACCAATGAAGACCTCGAGCATCAAAGTAAGTACCTAAGGAATTAAGGCTACAATATTACCATACTTTTAATAAATCTTTCAGATGAGATGATTACTTTTTTCTTACATTTTGGCAGTGGAAACCTATTTTATTATAGGGTACTAAATCATAAGCATTAAATTATGCTATTGGGTTACTATGATCAAAAGAATTGGACAGACACATGTACATACATATCCACAACACCACAAATGAATTGGTGGGACAGAATAGAGCATATAAACAATTCCAAATATGTATATATGTCTGCATTTACTGTGTAATAAAAGCTGCATTTAAGTTTAGTGGGATAATCGGTTCAATAATAAACGAGTTGATCAGAAAAGTAAAAATGAATAATAAATCTATGAAATAATATCCAATCCAGGGAAATAAAAATGCCAGCATGACCTGATACCACTTTTTATACATTAGATGGACAAATTTAAAAGAATTGATATTACCAAGTGTTGATTAGGTGTAAGAAACTGACGATCCTAAAAAATATGTTGATGTAAGTATATGTATATTAAGTTGGCAGAAAGATTTTTCTAAAAATACTTGGCAGTTCCAGTAAACTGTCAAGTACACATACACTTTGAAAAAGCAGTCCTACTTCTAAGACTCTGACCTTCAGAAATAAATATAACAGTAAATTAGACTATATTATAATAGTACTTATTGCAGCATTATTTGTAGTGACAAAAACTAGAAACAATAATGACCACTATTAGGGAAATTGAATAAATTATACAATATCCATGTTATGTAGCTATTACATTTATAAAACTAGTTAGATCTATAAAAACTGTCCTGAAAAGCAAATGGTTACAATATGTTGTTTAGAGCAGAAAACAGGCAAATTGCCCTTTAATGTCTTGTAATGTGATGCCATTTTGTAAAAACAAAATTGGGGAACAATATATAACGGTATGTATAGCTATGGTTTAAGGCCAAATTTATGCTACTGAAGTTTTAGTTTAAGTCAAATCTAATATAAAGAGATCTAAACATCTGGATTGGCTTAACACTTTATATTGCTGTCATGCAGATATTTTCTTTAAGTATTCAGTGTTTTAGACAGGAGGAAGGGTAGATTATTTACTTTGGTTATACTGATTTTTAAAAAGAAAGATAAATTCAAGTGCTAAAATAGTTATAGTGCTTCCTAAATTTCAATTATCCTGTTCATATCAAGAAAAATGTATAGTTGTCATCAATATTCATTAATCAGAAGCTAAGTAATAGATTAAGGAAGAAGGTGCACAGCTGGCCAATTCTTACCCTCCTCTTTTATTCCTAAGACCCATGCCTACCTCAGGAAAAAACTATCCCTGGTCTTAGAGATCACTAGTCTTGGAAATAATTATAATAATTACATGAAAACTGCTAAGTACATATCACTGCATCATCTTTCTAATGGCTCTAGTAATATAAGTCATATTATAATATAAATTAGATGCATATTCTAGATACAAATTGATATCATGGTTCCTGTGTATGAAGTTACTGTATTGCCATTTTTAGGGTCACTATATTGGATACCTCTGTAACCAAACTCATAGTAACTAAAAGTGCTATTGTCTTAAATAAACAAACAAATTAATAAATAAATAAGTGTTATTGACTACATTGTGCCCTCCCAACACTGATATGCTAAACCACTAAGCCCCAACGTGACTGTGTTTCGAGAAACCCCTAAGAGGGAAACTAAGGTTAAATGAGGTCATTAGTGTGGGTCCCTATTCTAATATGACTATGTCCTTGCAAAAAAGAGACAGAGACACCAGGGACACTCGCATGCAGAGAAAAGACCATGTGAGGGCATAGTGAGAAGGCGCCTCTCCCAGTCAAGGAGAGAGGCCTCCAGAGACACCAAACCTGGCAACACCTTACTCTCAGACTTCAAATCTTCAAAACTGTGAGAAAATAAATTACTGTTGTTTAAGCCACTTAGTGTGCGGTATTTGGTTAAGGCAGCCCTAGCTGACTAAGCCAACTAATACATCATAGATAGATAGACAGATGATAGATGATGATGATAGATAGGTAGGTAGGTAGATAGATAGATAGATAGATAGATAGATAGATAGATAGATACACACACACATATAAACATTTTAAACATTTATGTATTTAATAGACATTCCAGCTCCAAATGTGTATTTGTAGTTGCAATGTATACATATATATATGTATATACACATATATATACTCAACATATTTGTATCTGTTATATACACACACATTGAGAAATGTGTAAGGTTATATAACACAATATCACTGTATTAGGTAAGATAAAAAGTAAGCTATGACATTCAGATAGAAATTTCTACCTTAACTCATGACACCAAAGGGGGATGGTAAGATACATCGAACATGGAATTTGGAAGTCCGAGTTGGACAAAAGACCAAAAATATACAATTATTTTATTTACCTTTACTTTCTTCATCCCCATCCTATTCCTCCACCCACATCTGGAGTGAGTGGGGAGAATGTTTGCTACAAATGATTGTAGATTTATGGTTCTAAAAAAATTGAAATGTGTACCAGGAGGCCAAGTCATTTAAGCAGCTGTTCTGGGATCATGTTTTATTACTAAGGATTAGTCCATGATGATACAAAACCATTTAACATGTGCCTGGACCCCCAAGGAAAGTAGAAACCTGCTTAAGTGTTCATGAATCAGCCACACTAATAAGGAATTAAATTGCTTCGGAAAATCTGCTGGGAAATCCTCACTGAACATAGGTATGAAGAAAAATAAATAACATTGTAGCATAGGATTTGTGAAAGGTGACAGACCATTTTTCCCTAAAGAAGTATTTCTAGGAAGCAGTAAGTTTACCTTGAACAAGAGAATACAATTATAGTAAAAAGAACACTAGACTGAAAAATTCAGCATATAGATATTTATATCTCTAGATTCTACTGCTTGTTTAACCAATATCACCTTCAAAGGGGCAAAATTGGTTCTTGGGTAGAGCGAAAAATCTTAGGCCCTACAATGGTCTTTGGCCTTCCAAAAGATCCCAGTACATAAACAGTTGTGCCTTATATCAGTGGTGTTACAATTTCATGGGGTGGGGGGTAATTAGTAAAAAATTTCATGGGGTGGGGGTAATTAGTGCACAAAGGTTTCACAGGGAGACAATGCTTTTTAGAAAGCTGAGAAACAGTGCTGTAGGTAAATTATAACATGGATACCACATATACAGATATAGAGCAAAGACAGGTGGGCACATCTGCTCCTAGCTTCCTAATACAGTAAAGGAAACTTGACTAAAACTCTCCACTTACAGCCCACCAAATTTGCAACATAGCGATCTCCAAAGCACTCCCCAAACTTTATCTGAATTTATAGGAGGTTTACATTCTCTTAGCCTCCTCTGCCTCTTTCTTCCATCTTATTTTTTACCTTTTCCTAGACAGAGTCTTGCTCTGTCACCCAGGCTGGAGTACAGTGGTACGATCTCGGCTCACTACAACCTCCACCTCTTCAGTTAAAGCGATTCTCCTATCTCAGACTCCTGAGTAGCTGGGATTACAGGTGCCCACCACTGCACCTGGCTAATTTTTCTATTTTTAATAGAGATGGGATTTCACGACGTTGGCCTGGCTGGTCTCAAACGCCTGACCTCGTGATCGGTCCACCTTGGCATCCCAAAGTGCGGGGATTACAGGCGTGAGCCGCTGCGCCTGGCCACTTCCATCTTTCTGTTAGTCTCTACTCACTCCTCTGATGATAAAAATGTAGAAGAGAGTAACTTTATAAAATTCCACAAAATAATATTAACATTTTGAAAAAATATGCACAAAACATTTATGAGTCTGGTTGATATTAATCCAAAGGTGAGTGTAAGAGACAGGGTCACAGAATTCAGTGGACAGCAAGCCACAGCAAATCAGACACTTACGTTCTTCGAAACCCTTGTTGGCCAACCCTCTTCTGGGGGTGTTCTCTTGGCCCTTCCATCACACAGCACTTGACCTGTATCCTCTTTCCTTTTCTCTCCTTCTATCTCTCACACTTGTTGAACCCTACCCCAAGCCCTGTCCACAGACACACACAAAATTTCTCTTTTCATACAAAAACACTCAAACCTCTTTTCTAGAACCTTAGAAACTACTGACTTCTTGGATACCATAACTCATTACTTGAAGATTTTTACTTCTGGCTTACCATCACTCAGGCCAAAATGACTCCTGTTACATTTCTGGATGATTTGAATACCTAGGCAGGTTAAGCTTTTAGTTCTTTGGCTTTGGAGTTCCTTCAACTCTTCTCCTCCAATGACCTCTTCCTCCATTCCACCTTAGCCACTTATTTCCATGGTAGTGACTTAGTCCTTGTATTGCCAGTAGATGTACACTTTCCATAGTTTTAATAATAAACATTCCTCAGCGCTGATCACTACTTCTTTCCAGTTCTCTTCTGATTACCTGACTGCAAAAGTACTGATATCTTCAACTCACTGATACTACTACTATTTTAATTTTCCTCAGCCCCTCTTTATGGCTTCTCTGGACATTTAATCCAATTTGAATCCTGCGGCAATCACTGTAATCCTTTCCTTGTGAAAATCTGTAACTCTCTCACTTCTTATGTTCTACCATCCTTATTTGGAAAATGTCTCATGCCTGGTTAAATATAACCCTTTTCTTTCTCCATGGCTATTCCTGCACAGCTGAACATGGCTGTAGAAAAACACGCAACCGAGAATTATGGTAAATAAATGTACACAATGGTGAATTATCTCACTTTAAATTTGTGACTGCCAACCTAGAGAGAGCCCTTTTCCTGCCTGGTAATTCTACTACATTTTTTAGTTCATTAAATCATCCACTTATGTTACAACTTCTTGTGCCACCTCCCCATTCTCATTCTCAGATGAAGATCTTGCTTCCTCACTGAGAAAGTTGAACCAGAGGGAAGGAGGGTCTATAGGCTCTTAATCCCTAATCTACCCCTTTTCTATTGGCATCCATCTACTCTCTCTTTCTACCATCTCCATAGACCAACAGTCTGTATCTCTATCTAAGGACAAATCCCATTTATGTCTATGATGGACCTTTTGCCTTTCCATCTGCAGGGACACAGCTCTAGAATTCTCTTCTCTACTGCCTATGTTTTCTGTATCTCCCTTTCTACTGGATCTACTAGGTCATCATTATAAAATCTTCAGTATACAAACATGCTATTATTTCTCCCATCTTTAAAAACAAACAAAACTTTCTAACCAATTTTCCCTGCCAGCTAGACTACTTTTATATCCCCTTTTTAGAACAATTCTTCTATTAATACATTCACTTTTTCTAATACCACTTATTAGGTTCTCTCTAACCCAGGTCCCTTAGTCTATAAATCCCACAACCTCACCAAAACTGCATCTGCCAAAGTCATTTATGATTCTACATTACTAAATCCAATGGTCCATCTCAGTCCTCAACTTACTTCACCTGTCAGAAACATTTGTCACAGTTAATTACTCCTCTTGTTTGCAACAATTTCTTCAATACCCTGATGTATTTCACTTTTTTGGTTTCTATTGGCCAGTCTTTACCTGTGCTGGTTCCTGATCTTCTTTAAAGCTGGATGCCCTAGATCTCGCTCCCTGGATCTTCAATTTTTTTTACATGTATTAATTCTCTTAATTATCTCAGTAAGCCCCATGGTTTAAAATTACATATAATTACATATATATATATTTATTACTCCCAAATTTTATCTTCAGCTCAGATCTTTCCATTGATTTCTAAACTCTTACTTCTGACTGTTCAGTTTTCCATTTGAAAGTCTAATTGGGATGTTAAACTTATTCAGGAATGAATTCCTGATATTTTTCTCCACAATCTATTTTTCCTACAGTCTTCCTCATCTTATAAGTTGGCTTCTATATCACTAATTGTTCAGGACAGTTGGAAATCATATTAGATTCTTCTCTTTTAGTCACATTCTCTACTTAATCCAGTACAGATACTTTGGAATACACCCAAAACATAAACCATTTCTCATTACCTTCACCACTGCCTGTCTCATCTGAGCTAAAATCATCTGCATCTTAGATTATCACAACGGCCTCCAAACTGAGCCTTCTTTCTTCCATATTCCTCCTGCCTCCCCTCCACCCAAATCTATTCTCAACACAGCAGCCATATTGGCATGTTAAAATGTGAGTTGGACAATGCTACTCTCCTCAAAACCCTACAAAGACCTCCCAGGTTTCTCAGAGTACAAAATGATAAACAGTGAGAGAGAAAGGATATACAAAGGATATACAAAAGAACCAGAAAAGCCTAATCGCTAGTAACCATCTGTCTTCTGCCTGTGCCCTGCCTTGCCTCTCTGATTTCATATACTGCTATTCTGCCTTTTGCTCACTCTGTTCCAGACCTCAACCTTTTCAGTTGTAATGCTCTGTGCCTAGAACACATCTCTTCCACCTACAGATATACACAAAGCTTCCTTTCTCTTTCCCTGCAAAGTTTGCCCTCTCATAGAGGCTTCCCGTAACTACCTTATTGAAAGTCATGACCCTTTATCGCTGTCTCCTCTCATTGCAATCCTCATTTCTCTTTCTTGTTTTACTTTTCTCCTTAGGACTTTTATCCATCAAATAATTGCATATTACATGTTTGTTTTCTACTCCCTGTTTCTAGTACAGGGCACCATGTATGAGAACAGATAGTTCTGTCTGTTTTGTTCTCTATTAATATCCCAAGTGCCTACAGCCATGCAATGATGTGTGTGTGTATTTATGTATTTATTATATATACATATATATCTCTGTTATGTGCATGTATGTTTGTATATTGAATGAATTAATAAATGTTGATTGAATAAATGAATGAATAGAAAACTATTAATGTTAGCCTCCTTCCCTTCCTTGGATCTCAAGAACTATTGCAATAGTGGTTAACTAATAACTATTTGGAATTGCTATACAACCTGTTTTCTGTGTAAGTAAAGTTTTTAATTTATATAATTTTTTTTTTTTTTTATTTAAGATGTCTGGGTAGCATCTCCTTATGGCCAACTTGTGGTACCAGTTACTATGACTAGATAACAAGTTACTCCAAAACTTAGAGCTGTAAAACAATCATTTATTACATCTACGGATGCTATGGGTCAGGGAGAGCGAGCACAGCAGAGCTGGCTTTGTTGTACTCTGAAATGTCTGAAACCACAAATGAAAGTGCTGTGAGTAAAAATCACTTGCAAGGTTTATGCTGGCTGTTGACAGGGAAACTCAGTTCCTCTACGTGTGGGTTTCTCCATGTGGTTTTTCCACATGGCCTAGTTTGAGCTTCCTCAAGCTCCATATCATTGCTGGCCTCACCAGAGAAAGCATACCCAAATGAGCAAGCCCGGTAGAAGCTGTATCCTTTTTATAACCTAACCTCAGAAGTCACAACATTGCTTCCACTGACACTATTGCTTAGAGCAGTCACAAAGCCCCTGCCAAGTATAAGAGGAGAAAACAGAGACTCACCTCTTCACGGAATGAGTGTCAAAGTTACATTGTAAGAAGAACAGGTGCAATGAAAAATGTTGCAGTCATTTAGGAAAATACAATCATTCACATTTTTTGGTTTCTATTGGCCAGTCTTTACCTTTGCTGGTTCCTGATCCTCTTTAAAGCTGGAATGTCCTAGGCCTCACTTCCTGTATATTCAATTTTTCATGTATTAATTCCCTTAATTATCTCAGTAAGTCTCATGATTTAAAATTACATTTATATATTGATAACTCCCAAATTTTATCTTCAGCTCAGATCTTCACATGTGCCTGTGTAGAATTCTGAAGAATTTTCTTGTTCTACCTCTCCACTGATGAATCTGACTAGACATTTTTATTCTTTGTAATTCAAGATGAGAACCAATCACAGCTGTACTGTTAGACCTGTTCTAACAACAACATATGCATGCATGTGTGTGTGCATGTGTGCAGGTGTGACATAATAAGAAATACACATTTTGTTTATGTGTCAGATTCCTGAAATAGTGCTTCTAAGTCCTGTGGAATTTCCTGGGTGATAGAAGAGTATTTTGTTCTAATGAACCAACTCTTGTCACATCCCTCAATAACTCCAGCATGGCCTGACCCTGTATGAGTTGGACCCATATTTGACCCATAACTGATCACAATGGTTCAGATAATGAACCATGGACCAAAGCCTTCCATGTGACACAGCTACCAGTAAATGGGTTGAATGGTCACTGAAAAGACTGAACCTCCATTAGAGACTTGGAACTTTCAGCCCCATTCCCTGCAACCTCCAAGGTGGAAAGAGGGGCTGGCAATTCAGTTAACAGTCAATCATGCCTACAATGATGAAACTTCTATAAAAAGTCTTAAACAGGCCGGGTGTGGTGGCTCACACCTGTAATCCCAGCACTTTGGGAGGCCGAGGTGGGTAGATCACGAGGTCAGGAGATCGAGACCATCCTGGCTAACATGGTGAAACCCTGTCTCTACTAAAAAAAAAAAATGCAAAAAATTAGCCGGGCGAGGTGGTGGGTGCCTGTAGTCCCAGCTACTTGGGAGGCTGAGGCAGGAGAATGGCGTGAACCCAGGAGGTGGAGCTTGTAGGGAGCCAAGATCTCACCACTGCACTCCAGCCTGGGCGACTGAGCGAGACTCCGTCTCAAAAAAAACAAAAAGCAAAAAACAAAAAACAAAAAAACAAACTCCTACCCAATGGGGCTTAGAGAGCTTATGGATTGATGAACACAAGGTACTGGGAGGTGGCATGCCCAAAGAGGACATGGAAGCTTCACACCTCTCCCTGCATGTTTTGCCCTATGGACCTCCTTTATTTGGTTGGTCTTGAGTTGTATCCTTTACAATAAATCAGTAATAGTAAAGTACCTTCCTAAGTGCTGAGAGCTATTCTAACAAATCACTGAACCTGAGAATGGGATCGTGGGAATCCCTGGTTTATACGCAGTTTGTCAGAAGTACAGGAGACTATGACTTGCCTTTGTCATCTGAAGTGGGAGTAGTCTTGTGGGACTGAGTCCTCAACCTGTGAAGTTTATGCTAATTCTGGATAGTTCATGTCAGAATTGCATTGAATTGCTGGACATCCAGTTAGTGTATGAAGAGTTGGAAGATAGCTGCTGTTGAAAAAAATGCAGAGTAAATTATATGTTTGTATATGTATAATCATAGAAAATTGTGTTGGAAAGGCATTTTTGTATTCATTTTTCCGACATTCTCTTTCTGCAATGTCCACAATACACATATACCACATCAAGTTCCACTTTTGTAGCTCTATTTTGGAAATCTCCAATTAGTATAAAGGTCTTTCTCAGAATGAATACATATTGACCAGAGATAGCACTTGCTCTTTGAGCAATTTTTTACACAAGATAAGTGTTTTCAGTTCTCTGATCTATGGGTCCTCTATGATAATAACCCTTCTGCACTATCACCTGTGATCTTATATCAGTTGAAACCATATTTGGCCCATAACTGATCACGATGCTTCAGACAATGAACCATTGACCAAAGGTTGCCATTACACTTCAGACAATGAACCATTGATAAAGTCACCAGTAAATGGGTTGAATGAATATTACCAGATTTAATCCTTATAGCAACTTTTTACGGTACATGTTATTACATATATTTTATAGATGAGAAAGAGGGCATATTTAAACTTGCTATGCTTTATTTAGTAAGTGGAAGACAAATTAATGTCCAGAACCTTCTTAACTTTCTGCTACAGCAAGATCCTTCTTTCTGGAGCTAATTCTACTACTGTTTGCTTCCTCGTAACTGAGGAGTCCCTCATTCCTCATCTTTTGTGAGGCATCAGGATTCTGCTGTTCAATTAAACCTGTAGTATTTTCCTTACTTTGTCCAATGACACATAGCCATGGTTATTACAAAACTGTTGGGAAGGACATTAGAACAACCTTTTAGAACAGGCTGTTTTACAAAATTCTAGGCTTGAAATTAGGTAATCATTTTGCAAAAGGGAAAATAAAGAAAGAAAAGAAAAGAAAAAATTATCTAGTTAGAACAACAAAAAGAATGAATACCTAAAAACTGAAATTCTCAAAATTACACTCACTCACCAAAGCAAGAGTCAAATGAAAGTCACAGACATTTAGTTCATGCTCTGGGATGAGTACACAAAAAGTTAGAGAGAAGAGTGAGAGATACTGTTTTGTCTCTATGATCTTAACACTTAATAATTCAGTAACATAAGTAAAAGTGTAACTATAATGCAAGGTAAGGTAAGAGAAATGCTGTAAGAAATGTATAAGTGAAGTGCTTTGGGGAGTTGAAAGGAAGGTCTGTGCCAGGGCAAATAACAGTGCAGAAACTAGAACTACAAAATAGCATAGAAAGAATGTAGTTAACCAAAGAGTAGACATTTCTTTCTGGCTCTGGGGGAATTGCTCATTGGTAGGGTAGCCTTCAAGAGTAGCATAACACTAAACAGAGGCAAGGCCAATATTAAGCAAATTTGATGGCTGAAACAGTTTTCTGCTTCTGGGCCTATAATTTAATGTCATTATTGGGCCTTTGAGGCTAATCCCACTAGAACAAGTCTAGGGGCTAACAGCAGAGGACAAGGAGAGTAGTGCTGAATGAGCAGCAGCAACCTCTGCTAAACAAATTCTGAAACTTAGTATTTAGATAATCTCTTGGGAACTAAATTCCAACCATCAGAGGCATTTTATGACTGTAATATATTAAACTTATATGAGTAGCAGCACAGGTGTGTCTTGAGCTATAAAAACTGAAAACAAACTCCGAATAGTCATAAGAAGGTGGAAGAATGTCATTTCTTACTGTTGTATAATGGAAATACACCTAAGGTCTGGAGTGTTTTCTGTTGTATAATGGAAATACACCTAAAGCTCTTAGAGCGTTGAATAAGTAAAAACATCAACAAAATGGACTGTGTCATTTTAATTTATAAACAGAGCTTGTATTTTACACTTAAGTTTATATAAGCAGAGCTTAAATTTTACAGATATATATTGCTTTCTTACACACCACATGCATTTAGTTTGAGCAACTAATCTGACTTTAAGAAATAATTCATTTTATAGATCTTTGTTATTTAACTGTTATTTTGAACAAAGAGACTGACAGCTAACAAATTTTTATGGGATATAGGATATTTTCACTACAAAGTTTGATATAGATAGACTCCATTTATTTTTCCAGTTAAAAAGTAAAGCAGTCCCTTTAAACTGTTAATAATATTATGATTGATCTTTATTTTGTTTATGTAAGAAAAGATGAAAGCCTGGTCACTCCAGGCATGTGACATTGTCGACAGACTTTTCAGCACTTCACTAATTTATGGTTATTCGGTGGCAACTGAAAAATACTCAGGTGGCTGATAGTAGACATCCCAATGATTTACTTACAACATCTGCCATTCGATTACATAGGCTCCATTCAGCAGTCAGCTTCTTGTAAAATGGTGTTCCCAGTGAGTGCCTTCCCCTGTGCTAGTCAGTATTGAGTGACACTGAACTTCAGATTGGTATTGAAAGAGTTTGTCTCCTAAGAGAATAAATTAACTTTTCTAAATCATATCATATTTAGCCAGAGAGTTAAAAGAAAAGAAGATGAAGAAAGAATGATAAAAGAACAAAACCATAAAAATAATTGCAGGAATCTTAGCCCCTAGAACCTGTCAAATCCTGTAGTGTACTTTTATTTTTTTAAGAGAGCAATTTTTCAGAATAAGCATCTGTGGGCATAGCTCGAAGTTACGATATTTATTTGTGAAAGAGATGATTGTAAGTAATTGACTATAATTTGTTTTTATTACCTCCAGGTATGAAGTATAGTAAGCACATGTTTGTGGACTAAACTTAGCTAATTATGGTTTAATATTTAATAAAAGAAAAAATAATCTCAGATTTCTATCATAAGGATCAAACTTAATAAAGCAATAGATTATAAATAAATATCACAGCAATTAATTGATACCAAAACCAATTAGTTTCCAATATCTGTATGACCCACTGTAAGCTTATTTGATAATAAAGAGGAACACAACAAGAAGAATCGAATCTCAATTCTACATTGAAGTTGACTGTCTCTAAAAGTCATGTCTGCTAAGATCTGTGCATGTTTAAGAGACACCATGAGTTTTTCAAGGCATAGCATAATAAAACCAAAAGCAAGTTTAGAAGTGGTTTAGAAGAAACAATGCTTTTTTTTTTTTTTTTTTTTTTTTTAGGTTACAGCAAACCATTTGGCACAGAATTCAACTTCTTAAATAAGTATAATACAAAGAGCTCATCTATGAATCTTTCTTTTGTATTATTATGTACTCGACATCAAGATATGGCTGGGCTGAGAAAACAGCCTCTGTTTCCATCATGTGCCAGCATTGGAACAGGACATCACAGTTTTCTTCTTTTCCCAAAAGCAAACCCAAAATAGCATCAAGGTCAGTACTACCAGCCAATTCTAGAACTCAGATTGGACTCTGGCCTCTTCAACTTATTTGCTGAGTGACCTTGGCCTCTTCCTCCTCAGTTTTCTCATCCATAAAATGGAAATAATTTACCTACCTCATAAGTTTATTGTGACTGATAACTACTGACTAAAATGACTAAATAGATGTGAAATATTTAGATAGGGCCTGGCATACAGTAAGTGCAATATAAGCATTTATTATAAAATGGGTATTTAACACCACACATGGACATCATTTGACCTCCCCCAAATGTCTCCTTTTATCTCTCCTTCTGGGATCCTCTCTTGCAGCCTTTGTCTGAGCACCCCACCACCCTTTTTTCCTCTGTCCACACCGGGGTCACTGACTCTAGTGTTCTCTGTCCAGTAACCATCCCACACCAATCTTCTCTATACATTGCTCCATTTCTTATACACAACAACCCAGCTTTGTCTCAGCTTCTCCAAACCTGGCTCCTCTCACCTTCACTTAGTGTTGTCTTCATATACATGAATGTATACTATCATAAATACTAAATTTGTTTCCTTTCAGTAGACAAAAGATCTTCTATAACCAGTATTCAGTATTCTAAGAAAGTGAGTAGGTAATTATAAACAAATTTCTGTAAGAAATTATTAATTACATTTTTGGTAACATAAACAACATTTAATATCATTAATGTGATAAATTATGTATAATCATAAATATCCATCACCCCCAGTAACTTGACAACATTCAAAGAAAAATTGAACATATGAATTCATTAACAAGTGTTAGTTTACTGTGGTAATTTAGCATGGGGCACTGGAAGTAAACTTAACTTGTTTAGGCTATTTAGTACATAAAAAATTATGATTATCATTTTTAGTTAAGTTTTATGTCCAGGCACCTACAGGTAACAAAAGGTGTTCTTTAATTAGGACTTTATAAACACTAAAAGAAGACCGTGTATACATCTCTTTGTATAAATCATTTCAGACAATAGTGTTTGGTAGTTTTTTCAGGCAGATAGATAATGTGAACTAGAAAAAATACAGTCCTTTTCACATAAATTTTCAATGCTTCCCAATTCAGAAAATAGTGTCAACTTGAAATAATTAAATGACTGTAAAAAAATTATCTTCATGAAAGACAGTATAGATGACCTTTTCTCATTGTTCCCAGTATGCTACACATTATGAATATTTTTTGTGTTAATCTTCATTAGAACATAAAACTGACTGTTGAAAATGGTCACTCCTCATCCCACCTCCATCTTAACCCATGATTTTTCTCATTTCAGATGTTAAAGTTGGGAGTTTCCATCACCTAGATTTCTATTGGTCTAGTAATCTTTGCATTTCCTTGCACAGATCTGAGGTTTTCTGTTTCCGAAACAGTATGAAAGAATGCCTGTGCTAGTTACCACTTTCTAGGATTAGCAGACCTCTGTGTGGAGCTGTATGGCACTGTCTTGTACTCCTTGTATATTTGCTGAAGTGTTATGAGCAAGAGAAAAGAAAAGAATATCTTGATGGGAAAAAGCAGTAGGCAAATTGAGTCAAAATTAAGAAAGACTCTCATTAAATTTATGACAATTTACATCATTTTCGAACACTGTATTCTACTAGCTGTAGAAGTTAAACAATTTTACTTATAGCAGGTCTACCAACTTGGCAGACAAAATTAAACATTGCAGGAGTCAGACTCTGCAGCACCCTCAAAAGGATGATCATGGAGTCCACCAGGCTTCAGTTTGCAAGAAGAAATGTTGGGCTTCCTATGAATGTCTATTTATCCTACGGGAAGGAAAACTACCCCCAACAAAGAGCCATGGACATGGGCTAGTGTGAGTGGAAGAATTTTATCTGCTGCTCAGAATTTCCTCTTGTCCAGTCTTCATGGCATGTTCTTGATTGGTGGCTAAGCATAGACGAGATCAAAGAAAAATAAAAACATCTCAAAAAGTTCCTTTCACTTAACTTGCTGGGTGAAACTCAGGGCACAAGGTGGTAGTATAACTCTCCGGTATTTTCAGGAGTGATGGAATATGGCATCAGCACTTCTGAGACAATGTCTCTGCAGTCTAAGCACAGTTCACAGGAGCAACAGTAGCCTTGGAGGCTGATATTACCACAGGTAGGAAGGCAGGTGGAGTGGAAACTGGCATATGCTACACTACTTTTGAGCATGAAAGAAAAAGGAGGGGAAGGAAGAAAGAAAAGAAAAAAGCACTCCTCCCAGAACCAAGAGAAAAGCTATGAGAAAAATCAAACAATACTGCAAGTTTTTTTAAAAAGTGAGAGAGGTTCTATTACCTTTTAGAGGATTTTAGTAGTAATTTCCTGTTACTACTTTCTCGTTTTGTAGGATTTTACTATAATAGTTAAATCTGAAGGTCACCAAATAAGGAAAAAGCATGTAAATAATAAAATTTTTGATGGAGATTCAAGGTATTTCAATCCAAGTGCCTTTTTTTCCTTCTTAAATTAGCTTGTTCCCTTAAACTCACTCGCTATTTTACAGCTATTTTACAGCTACTTCTTAAAAAGGGAAAAAAGGCAATAAAATAGACAAGAATATTCAGTCTTAGTTTTCCTTATTTGCTCCTTGCAGAAGTGAATTACTATTTTCAGAAACATTTTCTTATGGGAGTCATTAGTCATTCTGGCCTGCATTGCGGGGAGGCCCTAATGACATTCTTTATGCCTACCAATGATATTATAAACAGTTGTTGTCACAATTAAATATGCAATTAATTTAGTATTCTAAAATTTTTCAGTTTCTTTCATCCATACTTTGAGATACCTCTTTACCTGATCTGAATATAATTTAAATATATTGTATTTGGCAAAATCAGAATTTAAAAAAGGAGCAGCAAGAATAATTATATTTTGGGCATACCCAAGATGGCCGAATAGGAACAGCTCCAGCCTCCAGCTCCCAGCATGAGTGACACAGAAGACAGGTGATTTCTGCATTTTCAACTGAGGTACCTGGTTCATCTCACTGGGCAGTGCCGGACAATCGGTGCTGGTCAACTGGTGTAGCCTGACCAGCAAGAGCTGAAGCAGGGCGAGGTATTGCCTCACCTGGGAAGTGCAAGGGGGAAGGGAATCCCTTTTCCTAGCCAAGGGAAACTGAGACACACAACACCTGGAAAATCAGGTAACTCCCACCCTAATACTACACTTTACCAAGGGACTTAGCAAACGGCACATCAGGAGATTATATCCCACACCTGGCCCGGAGAGTCCCACACCTACGGAGCCTCCCTCATTGCTAGCACAGCAGTCTGAGATCTAACTGCAAGGCAGCAGCGAGGCTGAGGGAGGGGCGCCACCATTGCTGAGGCTTCAGTGGGTAAACAAAGCCACCTGGAAGCTCGAATTGGGTGGAGCCCACTGCAGCTCAAGGAGGCCAGCCTGCCTCTGTAGACTCCTCCTCTGGGGACAGGGCATAGTTAAACAAAAAGCAGCAGAAACCTTGGCAGAGGTAAATGCCCCTGTCTGATAGCTTTGAAGAGAGCAGTGGATCTCCCAGCATGGAGGTGGAGATCTGAGAACGGACAGACTGCCTGCTCAAGTGGGTCCCTGACCCCTGAGTAGCCTAATTGGGAGATATCCCCCACTAGGTGCAGACCGACACCTCACACCTCACATGGCAGGGTACACCCCTGAGACAAAGCTTCCAGAGCAAGAATCAGACAGCAACACTGGCTGTTCAGCAATATTCTATCTTCTGCAGCCTCGGCTGCTGATAACCAGGCAAACAGGGTCTGGAGTGGACCTCAAGCAAACTCCAACAGACCTACAGCTGAGGGTCCTGACTGTTAGAAGGAAAACTAACAAACAGAAAGGACACCCACACCAAAACCCCATCAGTATGTCACCATCATCGAAGACCAAAGGCAGATAAAACCACAAAGATGGGGGAAAAAGCAGTGCAGAAAAGCTGGGAATTCAAAAAATTAGAGCGCATCTCCCCCTCCAAAGGAACGCAGCTCATCGGGAGCAATGGAACAAAGCTGGATGGAGAATGACTTTGACGAGTTGAGAGAAGAAGGCTTCAGTCGATCAAACTGAGTGTAGTTAGATACTCCATGGACTTTTTTTCTAATTTCATTTGCTTTCAGAACACACTGATATACATATGACATGGTTTGTAGAAACTTAGAGATCTCAAAGGATAACACTATATAAACAAAAAACAGTCTCGTGTGGTTATGATAGGATCTGTAACCATTTGTTTTCAGTTTATTCAAAGAAAAAAGCTAATTTTGACAGTTTTGATGAGAAAACAAATGATATTCATTGATTTATTTCATAATATATGTAGAAATACAATTATTGCACCAAATTTCTAAATTATTTAATACTAAATTATTTAATAAGATGTGGATAAATAATGCTGACTTTGATTTAAAAATTTGGTGAATGATAGAGAATTAAATATCTACTTTATAGGCAGGAGTGTGTGCATTTGTGTATGTGTGAGTTTGTGTCATGTTTGAAGGATTTTTTTCTCTATACCTAAGTAAAGAAATATAGGGGTTGGGCTCGGTGGCTCACACCTGTAATCCCAGCACTTAGGGAGGCCAAGGCCGGCAGATCACTTGAGGTCAGGAGTTCGAGACCAGCCTGGCCAGAGACCAGCCCAGTCTCTACTAAAAATACAAAAAAAGAAAAAAATAAATAATATAACTAGGCGTGGTGGCGGGTGCCTGCAATCCCAGCTACTCGTGGGGCTGAGGCAGGAGAATCGTTTCAACCCCGGCTGCAGAGGTTGCAGTGAGCCGACGTCAGGCCACTGTGTGATCACTCCGGCCTGGGCAACAATAGCAAAACTCTGTCTCAAAAGGAGGCATTCCCTTTACTTCCATAGATAGTCTAGGAAATTATATAGCCTAGATTATTAAAATAGTTATGAAGTTCTTGTTCTATTGACCCCACCCAATTTTTATAAAGATTTAACATGTTTCACTTTTATTTTAAGTTCAGGGGTACATGTACAGATTTGTTATACAAGTAAACTCATGTCACAAGAGTTTGTTGTACAGATTATTTTGTCACCCAGGTATTAATACTGGTACCCATTAGTTATTGCTCCTGATCTTATCCTTCCTCCAAGATCTAATATTTAAATTCATGTGAAAATAACTATACACTTACCATGCTCAAAATTCTGATGAATAAGATTTAAAGCTATATTTATTATTAAATTTTGTTATATAGTAATACTGCTCTAGAATTCATAGTACCTTAAAAACTTAGCAAAACAGGCCAGGCCTGGTGGCACAAACCTGTAGTCCCAGTTACTCAGGAGGCTGAGTTGAGGAGATTCTTTGAGCCCAACAGTTTGAGGCCAGCCAGGACAACATAGTAAGACTCTGTCTCAAAAAAAAAAAAAAAAAAAAAAAGTTAGCAAAGGTGGAACTGGCTTTTAAAAGAGTGTTATCTAATTATATTTAAAGTGGATAGTGAATAATAACTTACACATAATAATATAAAATTAACACTCCCCACCCCCACCAAAATGTTTCCAACAAATACCATCAGGTAAAATGAGGATAAAGACCAATCCAACTAAATGGCTTTCCATGGCTGTTGGTAAAGAGATGAGAAGAGGGGAAAGGAAGACCTTAAAGGTAAAGAAAATCAGAGAGACAATTTCAAAGAAGTATGTTGCCTCCTTTCCTCTTGCAAAGTTTGTTATATTCCCAATGATAATATCAGAAAGATAAAAGAATTTTAGATTGAAGAAAAAGAAGGAAGTAACCACATTGTGATTTACTGAAAAGGGTAGAGAAGTGCATTCCGATGTGGTTTTACCTGTGAATCCCACAACACCAAACTCCATGCGATTCTTTGATTTTGTTGTTAGCTGTTCCATTATGGTCTTTTCTCCTAATTCAACTCCTAAATCAGCAACACTGGTCATTTCCTTTCCTTTCTATTTAGAGTATGTCATATAGTATTTCAATTATTGAATCAATAAGTACTAACTACTGAAACTTTGCTATGGGCAAGGCATTGGTAGCAGAAGAACTTTTGTTTCCTTGTGTGTCACCTAGGGATTTCGTGTTTCACCACACTCTACCACCAAATTCACTCTAATATGTTTTGTTTCTTTCCAAAGCCCTAAATAAAAACAGGCAGGACTCTGTATTCCTGTGGAATTCCCAGACATATATAATATACCACTGTATTTTTTTTTTTTTTTTTTTTTTTTTGAGACAGGAGTCTGCTCTGCTGCCCAGGCTGGAGTGCAGTGGTCCAGTCTTGGCTCACTGCAACCTCCGCCTCCTGAGTTCAAGAGATTCTCCTGCCTCAGCCTTCTGAGCAGCTGGGACTACAGGAATGCACCACCACGCCCAGCTAATTTTTGTATTTTTAGAAGAAACAGGGTTTCACAATATTGGCCAAGCTGGTTTCAAATTCCTGACCTGGTGATCCACCAGGCGTGAGCCACCACGCCCAGCCACTACCATCCTCTTCATCCTTTTGGTACAGTAGAGATCCTCCAAAGATTATGGTATTGGCTGAACACAGAATATACAACACTGACTAGGTGAGATTGACAGCAGGTTATTAGTTCCATATATTCATAGCCTGGGGAAAAGGATCCTACACAACACACAGGGCCATTGGGGGTGTTGTGAGAGGTCATGGGAGGCAGGCTTTGTAGTGTCAAGTGGGTGAGGTGCCACCAGACTTCAATGGGAGAGTGTGATTGCTTTATTTGAATAATTTGGTGATCTTGCAGGAAGACTGAAGCCAGACACTCAGAAATAAGCAGGAACTATGCCTGGACCTTGTGATAAGGAAGGTTGTTTGGCTACAGTACCTTATCCACAGGAGCAGAGTGGGCAGGGCAACTTGAGGTTAGGTCATTCAAGTCCCTCTCAGTTTTCCCCAAATACTGGCTCTTAATCTTAGACCTTATGCTATACTCCCATAAACACCCAGAGAACAAACTTTGGCTGCATGCATGTGAATACGAAATATTCCTCTTCATCTCTGTCTCACTCCTATTTTCTGCACCAATCTCTGTGATCAGAATGGGCTTCTCCAAGCACTTTATAACTACCTGCCAATATAGAACAGAAAGCCTTAAACTCAATTGTATATTTTCCATACTAAGGGAGAAAGTTTTGAGTTAAACCCTCTAGGCTTGATTCTTCACATGCTAAAAGAAAAGAGAAAGACTTTAGAAAATCCTCTCTGAAGATAGAAGCCTGGCTTAAAGACTTCTTGTCTCAACAAGGAGGTCAACTGCCCATCAGCCCTTGCTTTGGAGAGGCAAACACTGGAATTTATATTAGGGTGAGAACTTTCAAGAACAGGTTTTTGGCGGGGATTAAAATGCATTAGTTTAATATTTGTCAACAGATTGTCTCATATATCTTAGAATCTCTGCTCTGTCCATAAATTTTGAACACCTTTTGTATAAATACAATATATCTTTAACATACACCAAAATAATCACTTTTTTTTTTTTTTTTTTTGCAGTTGCAAGATTTAATAGAGTGAAATAGAGTGAAAAAACAGAGCTCCCATGCTAAGGGAGGGGACCCAAAGGGGGTTGCTGTTGCTGGCTTGAATGCCTGGGTTTATATCCCAATCATCGTCTCTCCCACTGTGTTCTCAGGTGATAGATCATTGGCTATTTCTTTACCTCCTGCTTTAGTCTAATTAGCATTTTAGGGAGCTCTCTTTCCCACCTGATTGGTTGGGTGTGAGCTAAGTTGCAAGCCCCATGTTTAAAGGTGGATGAGGTCACCTTCCCAGCTAGGCTTAGGGATTCTTAATCAGCCTAGGAAATCCAGCTAGTCCTGTCTCTCAGTTCCCCTCTCAACAGGAAAACCCAAGTGCTGTTGGGGAGGTTAGCTGATGACCGCTCTAACTGCTTCCTGCTGAATTGGGGCATAGTAGCAGTTGTGCATTTTGAATTTCCTTGGGAGGGGTGCCTTCAATATCATTAACATCAGAGCACGGGCTAGCAGGCTGGTCCAGGGGTCCGTGGTAGATATTAGTCATGGACTGCATCTGGGGCTCCATTTGAAGAACGATTTGTAGTTTTACAGCTTTGATTCTGGAAGAGACAAACTTAACAAGGAGGTTAAAGATACAGGGGTTGAAATGTATGGCCTGTAGTGCGGGGGATTATTTCTTGGGCACACTTTACAGGCCCTGACTATCTGCTTGATAGTTTTGAAAAGGCCTGGTCCAGTAAATAATAATGTGGCCATCTGATGGGTGCTATCAATGCCTAAGTGGAAGGTTTGGTGAAAGGTTTTAAGTAATTTCTCTTGGTTAGCTTCAGGCAAAAGTATTTTTCCTTCTTCGGTGGCTAGCCATCCTAAGGGGAGGAAAGTATGTCCTTGTAAATTTCCCTATTCTATTTCTCTGGGCTTGGTTTCCTGGGGGGATTACGCCATACTAGGGGTCCTTCTATAAGCATTTCTAATGGAGGGTCCTGCCTTGCGGCTCTTTTGGCTTCAATATCCACTTGGTGGCTCCCTTCTCTTTCCCTTTCCTTTCCTTTCTGATGACCCTGGCAGTGTAAGACTGACACCTCTTTAGGTTTCTGTACAGCCAGTAATAATTTCCTAATGGCTTCCTGATGTTTGATAGGTGTTCCCTCGGAAGTTAGGAATTCCCTTTCTCTCCATATTCCTGCATGGGCATGGAGGACTAGGTAAGCAGACTTAGAGTCTGTATATATATTTACCCTTTTTCCTTCGGATTCTAGTGCCTGAGCGAGGGCTATTAGTTCTGCCAGCTGAGCACTAGTTCCTGGAGTAAGGGGATTACTTTCAAGTATTCCATTATAACTGACCATTGCATACCCCGTTTTTTGAAGTCCTTTTTCTATAAAAGAAATTCCATCAGTATAGAAGTTGAGGTTGGGATCAGTTAAGGGAACCTCTAGAGGGTCCCCTCGAGCAGCATAGGTTTGAGCAATTACTTGTTGGCAGTTATGTTCTATCTTTTCTTCATTGTCTGGAGGAAATGTGGCTGGGTTCAGAATTGCAAAGTGCGCAGTCGCAGCACTAGCCCTTCAAGTAACAGAACCTGATATTTAAGTAAACAGTTGTCTGACAGCCACAAGTCTCCTTTAGCAGTGAGTATGCCGTTCATATCATGAGATGTCCACACAGTAAGATCTCTTCCCTGTATCATTTTAAATGCTTCAGATAGTAAGACTGCTACTGCTGCCACTACCCGTAAACAATGAGGCTGACCCTTTGCCGCTACATCAATTTCCTTACTCAGGTATGCCACGGGTTGCAAGTTCATCCCTCGGACCTGTGTAAGGATTCCCAGAGCTATTCCTGTTTTTTCTGTGACATAAAAAGAAAAGTCTTGCCCCGTTGGCAAACTTAGCACGGGGGCTTGGGTTAAGGCCTTCTTTAGGGCCTGACATAAAAAGAAAAGTCTTGCCCCGTTGGCAAACTTAGCACGGGGGCTTGGGTTAAGGCCTTCTTTAGTGCCTGGAAAGCCACTTCTGCTTCAGGTGTCCATATTACTAAAAGGATATTGGCTCTCTGAGTTTCCTTAATTAGTGTATATAATGGTCTGGCTGTTTTGCCGTACCTGGGAATCTATATTCGGCAGAAACCTGTTATGACAAGGAACCCTCTTAGTTGCTTTAGGGTTTTGGGTTGAGAATAAGCCAGTATAGCCAGATACATTCCTCACTGAAGGCCCTGGTGCCTTTGGATAATTTTAGCCCTAAGTATTTAACCTGCTGTGAGCAGAGCTGAGCCTTTGGTTTGGAAACCTTGTAGCCACAGGTAGCGAGGAAATTTAAGAGTGCTTGGGTGACTTGATGGCACAAGGTTTCTGAATGGGCAGCTAAAAGTAAATCATCCATGTACCAAAGGACAAAAGTGTCCAGGTGTGAGAATTGGCTCAAGTCTTGGGCTACTGCCTGGTCAGATAGATGGGGGCTATCTCTGAACCCTTGGGGTAAAATAGTCCAGGTGAGTTGAGAGGTTGGATTCAAGGGATCTTCAAAGGCAAACAAGAATTGAGAGTCAGGATGTACAGGGATGCAGAAAAAAGGCATCCTTAAGGTCCAGGACTGTAAACCACTCTGCTTCCTCTGGTACTTGGGAAAGGAGAGTATAAGAGTTAGGTACAGCTGGGTATAGAGGGACAATGGCCTCACTGATAAGTTAGTGAGATCTTGCACTACCTTCCACTGTCCGTTGGGTTTCTGTACTCCTAAAATTGGAGTATTGCAGGGGCTATTGCATGGTTTTACTATACCCTTGGGCTTTTAGGTCCTTAACAATCTTCTGGAGTCCTTGTTGAGCCTCTGGTCTGAGGGGTACTGCCTTTGGTAGGGAAACGAGGCAGAATCCTTTAGTTTAACTTCAACAGGACAGACATTCTTTGCTCACTCATATTGTCCTTCTGTTGCCCAGACTTCAGGATTAATTCCTTCCTCAAGCAGGGGACAACAAATGGGTGTTCCTTCTCCTATGTTCAGGTGTATAATGGCCCCTGCTTTTGCTAGAATGTCTCTCCCTAACAAGGGAGTAGGACTTTCTGACATAATTAGAAAAGCATGTGAAAAGAGTAAAGTTCTCCAGTCACAACTTAGTGACTGGGAGAAGTGTCTAGTGACTGGCTGTCCTAGGACCCCTCAGATAGTGACAGATCTGGAGGACAGTTGTCCAGGACAGGAGAGTAAGACTGAGAAGGCTGCACCAGTGTCCAGAAGACAGTTAACCTCCTGGTCCTCAATGGTCAAGCATACCCGGGACTCTGTGAGGGTGATGGCATGGGCTGGCGCTTGCCCTGGTCACCCTCAGTCCTACTGCTGGATCCTCTGGTTAGTGGCTTCTGATTCAGAGGAACTTGATCCCCTGGGGCAGTGGGCCTTCCAGTGATCCCCTTGACATAAGGGGCATAGACGAGGGGGTGGCTTATTTCCACTTGGACAATCTTTTTCAAAGTGTCGTTGTAGACTGCACTGGAAGCAAGCCCTATTAGGCATTCGATTTGCCCAGCCTTTCCGTGTTCCAGAGCCTCCAAAGTCCACTTGCCTGAGGGCCATGACTAAAGTGGTGACCTTTCTTTATCCCATTTGTCCTGTTCCGTCTGCTCCTCCTGATTTCTATTATAAAAAACCAAGGCTACCAAGTTTAATAGGGTTTCTAAGTTTTGCTCTGGGCCTATGGAGTACTTTGGAAATTTTTTTTCTAATGCCTGCTGCTGACTGAGTGATAAACTTATCCTTTAAGATTAGTTGACTTTCAATAGAGTCAGGTGACAGAGATGTATGCTTCCTCAATGCCTCTCCTAGTCTCTCCAGAAAGGCAGTAGGATTTTCTTCCCTTCCCTGTGTTATAGTGGACATCACTGAATAATTTATAGGCTTCTTCCTAGTTTTCCTTAGTCCTTCTAGCACGCAAGTTAGCAAATGTCTGCAACACCAATCTCTATGTTCTGATTCTTCACCCCAGTGAGGGTCTATACTGGGAACTGCCTGCTGGCCTGTGGGGAATCATTCTCTTTCCTCTGTTGTCATCCTATCATTGACCTGACTGAGATACCAGAGATTGCCAAACTCTTGTGCTGCAGTTATGGCAGCACTTCTCTCATTTGGGATTAGAGTCTGATTTAGCAGTAACATTATATCGCTCCATGTCAGATCAAAGGATTGTCGTAACTCTTGTACAACATCAATATAGGCATCAGGGTTATCTGAGAATTGACTTAGGTCTATTTTAATTTGCTTTAAGTCTGAGAGAGAAAAAGGTATATGCACTCTGGCTGGACCAAATGCTTCTCCTCCCATTGCTTGGAGGGGCCATAACTGGGGAATATTGGCACTCCTTGGTCATTGTTTACCCTTTTGTCTATCTCCTTTTGGACTGTTTGGATTGAAGGGGGTTCCTTATTAGTTGGAAAAGGAGTCAGGGGGATGCTGGGGTAGGGAGGTAGACTCTGAGGGCTTCCTGCGATTTATCTCTTAATGAAAAGAAAGTTTGTACATATGGCACTTCACTCCATTTGTCTTCTTTTCTACAAAAGAGGTCTAGCTGTAAGATGGTGTTATAATTTATACTTCCCTCAGGAGGCCAGGTTTCTCCCCCTTGAAGAGGATACTATGGCCAGGCAGTACTGCAGAAGAATATAAGTCTTCTTTCTTAGCATCTGAGGGTCAAATTGTTCCCAATTCTCCAGAATACATCTTAGGGGCATTTTTGCCTTAGGCAGAATGTTTCCCATCTGAAAAAAGAACACACAGATGACAGCACCCCTAGTCATTTTCCAATGAGCATTAGTCATAGAGCGTCCTCTATGGTCCCAATGCTTGTTCCTTTCCAGGGTGTGTAACCACCCATGGGCCTCTGCTTATCGGATTAGTTACTCTCACTAATGTAGCAGTCCTTCACCTGTTTTCCCACCTCTCTTGACCACAAAGAAAGGGGTCCAGGCTGCTGGATTCTAGTGGTCCTTTACCAGCGTGCCCAACATTGCCTTTGTGCTCGGAGGTGAGTTCCTTTCCAGGGTGCATAACCACCCATGGACCTCTACTTATCGGATTAGTTATGCTCACTGATGTAGCAGCCCTGCACATGTTTTCCTGCCTTTCTTGACCACAAAGAAAGAGGTCCAGGCTGCGGGATTCTAGTGGTCCTTTACCAGCATGCCCAACATTGCCACTGCGCTCAGGGGTGAGTCCTAGAGCTGGGCTGGGTTCCTAAGTATTTCATAACAACCCAGCTGCCCATCAAGATGTATTCCCATAAACAACAGTTCTTATGCAAATTCGTTTCAGAGAGGGTGTAGCTAACCTTTTGAGTCAGGATTGAGATAGTCTTTTGATTCTGTGAGTACTTTAAGGCTCGGCTGAGTGCAAATAGCTCACGTTTGAGGAGACCAATTATTAGGCAATTTTTCTAACTCTGCTTCCATAGGAGTCTCCGTATCAATTACTGAATACCTATTGTGGTTTTTACCTCAAACACCCGGGAGGAACCATCTATCATCCTGTCCTGAAGGGAGTTCCTCCTAGGTCTGCTCAGAGCTTTGTATGGTAATTAAGATTTAAATCCCGTTAGGAAACCTGCAGGGTTAAGGGGATTATCAGTGGTTGGAGTTACATTAGCCTTTTCTAATAGAATAGCCCCATACTTTAAGATTTTTGAGTTAGTAAGCTACCTTTTTGCTTTTTTGACTTAGAATAATTCTGAACTGGTGAGGTGTGCTCACAACAAGGTTTCCTCTAAAAGTTGCTTTTCTACTTTTAGCAAAGCAGTTGCCGCTACCGACTTGAATGTATTTGGCCCATCCACGGGTTACTGAGTTAAGGATTTTTGATAGGAAAGCTAAGGGTTGTCAGTGGCCTCAGTGCTACTGAGGACTACTCAGGGCTCAGGGCTACGCCTTTATTTACACTGACAACAAAATGGTATTGGAGTGGTATAGGGTCACGGACAAGACCTTCAATTATCAATAAGAGGTTTTAAATTTACCCTAGCTTTTAAAGGAATAGGGCACACTTTATTTTTTTCCTATTTCTATATTTTTCTTTCTTTTTCTCTTTGATTCCCTCTTTGTCTCTCTCTCCATCTCTCTCTCTCTCCATCTCTCTCTCTCTGTTTCTCTCTCTTAGCCATTACAAACTTGGGGCCCTGGCAAGGGTGATGGGGAATGGGTCCCACATAACTGCCCATGTAGACAGCTGTATACCTGAATCGGGAGGGACACCAGGGATAACACTCCCTGGGTTATAGCCTAGGTGCCTAATGACACAGCTTTGAGCTTCTTTAGATCTCTTTGGAGATACAACTTGCTAGATGATATGAAAGTCTGAACCATTAGTACCTAGGAGGCAGGGATCAGAAGAAGTAGATTCAGAGGTAAGGAGGAATTTGGGGCTACACTTTGAAGAAAATCGTGATCGGGACCCAGGAGGTATGGGTTAGAAGGAAAGGTAGGGGCACACACATGGGCAACTGTTGAGTAGAGACTTCTGACTGTGCCATGATCTCAACCAGCTACTGCTGGGAGTTCAGGACAACAGCTTTCTCCCTCCAGGTCGGTGCTCAGCTTCCCCAAGAAAATTGAAAGTGCTCGGCTTCCCCAAGAAAATTGAAAGTGGAAACTGGCTCCAGGCAGTTGGGGGTTGTTAGAAAGCCCTTCTCCAAATAGCCTCACACCTGAGTCTCAGGTCCGGCGACCATGCTAATCGTTTTTAACTGGCCAACAGGTGCCCGGTATTGTCCTCCAATTCTAAGGACAGAATAGCAAGCGAAAGTGGTCTAATATTACTCACCACTTTGGAGATCCCTTTGTAGTCACCAAAATGTTACCAGGGATGCTTTGCTCCCAGATCTCCCAAGATGGTGGAGGGCCGCTTCCAAAATGGCGGCAGGCCACTTCCAAGATGGTGGCCAGTCTCATGTTCTCTGACCTGGGGTTCTTGGCCTCAGGGATTGCAAGGAATGGAATCTTGGGCTATGCGGTGAGCGTTAGAGCTCCATTAGAAGCTGTGGGTCATGGAAGAGAACCGTAGAACCCAGTGACTAGTGTTCAGCTCAATTAGGACGAACCCGGGCACTTAGCTATGCAGGAGCAATAGGGCAAGCCTTTAGCCCAATCAGGAGTGGCAATGGGCACCTCGCTGGATCAGGAGCACAGCGGACACACTGCCGGATCCGGAGGGATGGAAGTCAGCGGCGGGTCTGCAGCGGCGGGTCTGCAGCGGCCGCAAACAACAGTGGTGGACAGCAAGCAAAAGCGCAGCTCGAGCTGTAACAAACATGGACCAGAATAGTGCAGTTGCAACATTTGACAGAGTGAAATAGAATGAAAACAGCTCCCATACAAACGGGAGGGGACCCAAAGGGGGTTGCCCAGCAACCACTTTTTAAAAATTCTACAGTCTTGGACTTTATTCTTCGTTAATTTATCTCCAGGATTTGTACTTAAGTGACTGTATACATGGCTCTGCTATCCTCAGAATTACATAGTATAAAAGACACCAAAAGCTGCATGCTGAACAAGTGGTGGGGTGTTTAATAAGATGAAGACACGAAGACAACAAATTCAGTTTTAGGCATATTCATTTTGAATTACTGTGAGACACCAACAAAAAGGTCTAGTCTGGAGTTCAGAGAGAGGGAAAGGTTGCAAGTCATGAGTTTATATGTAGTAATAAGAATCACAAGAGTAAATGAGATTTCTTATGAAAACACATATAAGAAAAGCCCTGAAAACATGACAGTTAGACTTCCTGAGCCAGTAGTACTGAGAGAGAATACACTGAGAGTAACTTTCCAGATTTTCCAGAGTAATCCTGAGTGAATATCCCCATCTAGGGAGTCAAACTATGGATACTTACCTGTGCTTGCTATTAGGTTGCTGCAAAAGTGAATGTGGTTTCTGCCATTACTTTTCATTACTTTTTAATTAAAAGTAATGGCAAAAAAAGTAATTACTTTTGCACCAAGCTAATATTATGTTTTATCTCTGTCACCATATGTCTGGAGTTTACCAAAGCAAACCTTTTTTTTTTTTTTATGTGCCTCTGAACAAGTGTCAGAATACACTCACAGCCTCCCTATGGGGTTCTTCCACTCTAGCTATGCGAGTCAAAACTCTTCAGCTTCACCCAACTTGTATCTTTACTTTGATATTGGATCTGTAGTGACAGGGAGGATGTATTTCCAGAATATTCATTAAAAGAAATATGCACTCAGTACTGATACCTGAAGTCTCCAGAATGTGTCTCTTTGTCAGACAGGCAAGAAGAAGTATCTGTGATGGTTTTGTTTCCAAACGGAGAATTTTATGCTTTCTTGGCCTAATGGGGAAGCATAGCTTTCCATTATACATTTAAAATCATGGCGGAAACACGCTCTTTCTCAGAGTATTTAAAAATTTCTCTGCCTATTGAAACATTAGAATAACATTTTAAAATGTTTTCTCTGCTTCACATTTGTGATATTTGCACAGAACTTCAAACATAATGCATGTATAAGATCCAGTTAATAATAGCTCTGCTGGAATTCATTAATAGTCCCATGAGTCTCATAAGTAAAAGGAAACAAGAAATGGTGTCACTATGTGCTTTGTTTTGAACATATTAACTAAACATTACAAGAGGAGATTAGAAAAGCAATCACTTTATTTAGTTGAGTAATTACCCACTTGAATCCCTAAAGATCAGTTGTGGTAACATGTTCTATAAGATTTCCACTAGGAGTCTTAAATGAGTCAATAAAAGATCATGTTTATATACGTTAAAAACACTTGAAAGAATAATATTAACATAGACTCTTAGGCCATGCCCACACAAGCCCAGTAAAAGGTATTTCTCTAGGAAATATGTTGCTTTTGACATTAGTGTTCTTAAAAATCTGCAACAGATATAAACTTTGAAAATCACTTTCATTATGTTTTGACTTACTAGCATTAAAGAGAAGTCAGTGTTAGGTTCATTAGTATAGAAGTAGGTCTTATTTTATGGCATACTATTGATATTGGCTATTCCATTCATAGATGCAGAAAGCCTTCATAGTCCATAAGTACAGTGATACTCCAGTGCTATTTTTTTTAAATCTGGTAAGGTATATACAGTTGGCCCTCCATATCTGTGGGTTTCATGTTCATGCATTCAACCCAACTACAGATAGAAAATATTCAAGAAAAAAATTATACTAAGTTCCAGAAAACAATACTTTAATTTGTTGTCACCGAGTACTTCACTGAATCCATTTGAATGAAGTGATATGTAGGCATTGTATTAGGTATTATTATTATTATTATTATTTGAAACAGAGTCTCACTCTGTCGCCCAGGCTGGAGTGCGATGGCGTGATCTCGGCTCACTGCAACCTCTGCCTCCCAGGTTCAACCGATTCTCCTGTCTCAGCCTCCTGAGCAGCTGGGATTATAGGCACGCACCGCCATGCCTGGCTAATTTTGTATTTTTAGTGGAGATGGGGTTTCACCATGTTGATCAGGCTGCTCTTGAACTCCTGACCTCATGATCTGTCTGCCTTGGCCTCCCAAAGTGTTGGGATTACAGGCATGAGCCACCACATCTGGCTTGTATTAGGAATTATAAGTAATATAGAGATGACAAAAAGTACACAGAGTTATATGCAAATACTAAGCCTTTTTTATATAAGGGACTTGAGTGTCTGCAAATTTTGGTATCCATAAGGGTACTGGACTCAATCTCCCACAGATGCCAAGGGACTGCTGTATTAAGAAGATAGGGAATTCTTAGCAGATAATTTGATGCATATAACTGAATTTGCAAAAATTTTATGCATTTTGCAAGCACAAAAGTATATGGAGTTTTATTTTTTATGAAACATTCTAGATCACTAAGTATATTATGGTATCTAGTAAAACTAGTTTAAAAGCTTTCATTGTTTCAGAATACAGGTCTCATATGCCTGCACCGTAAAATGATGTATTAAAGTACGTAACATGAGTTAAAAATTAAAAAGCCAGAATTGAAAATAGTAAAAACGATAATAATAAAACCTTCCACTTAAAAATATAAAAATAAAAACCCTATCATTTCTTATTTTTTGATAAGCATCTAATCATGCATCCAAAAACTTAATGTGTCTGCAATTGTTCTCTTAGGCCCCGTCCAGATTGGAATGGACTTTCCGTTCATTATTTTTTAAAATAAATGTCAGTAAAATTTGTACTTTTTGGTAATTATTTATATTTTTTAGAGTTTTTTAAAATCATATTGAGAAACTCAATCACAGAGTTCTTTGTTTTATAATTATTACGTTTTGGGAGTAATCTTCTGGAATTTAGGGCCTAAGATTAAATAATCATTTGAGACCGAAGTTGAGTGTACCCTTTTACTATGATTTTCAACTTGTTTAAAAAAATGGTGTACACACACACATGCACATACATACGCACATACACATACATATGCACAAACACATTTACGTATTTATACCAATCTCAGGATTAAGCAATGAAATGAGTCCTTTGGAAAGAGAAGAGTTCGGTGCAACCAAGATTAGGCTAGATATGCCCTGTGCCACCAATAGAGACCTGATACCCTAGGTGTCTACCTGGGATCTTGCAAGTAAGCAGACTTACTTACTTTGGGATTGCTGGTATTGAGTAATTGCTACCAGAAAACTGAGAAATTCTTGGGAGTTCCATTCCAAAAGCCAAAATCTAGAACTTTGAATCATAATTAGGATATGCAACAGAAAACAGAAAGTTTGAACAGATTTAGAACCAGACTGATCATTTCCCATTCCCATCAATAACTCTAAGGACCTGTAAAAGTAATTTACAGACTTGCAGTTATGAGGATTCACACTCTATGGGTGACCTTTACTGTCTTATGGGAGTAACAAAGATTCAGATCTCGAAATTATAATGATGACTGTTCGGTGACTCAATCCCTGGCATTTCCCAGACCTCAGACTCTAGTGGGGGTAAGATAAACTAAATCTAGCAATCATTTCCAAAGGGTACTCCCATATTACTCAAAACCTTGGGGACTGAATGCTGTCCAGCACTTGCTTTGGTCATGGCAAATCAAAACAATTAACGATTACTGTTACTATAAAATTATTTATTCTCTGTAGTGAAGAAAAAGGAGCAAAGGGTTAAGGAATCTATTCTTAAACAGACATGCATTTTTCCTAGGAATTTTCCCTCTTGCAAACTCTGAAGTTTTACTGAAGAAAGTAAGGTGAAATCTTCTTTCCCCAAATGCAAGATAATTTATTAAGCAATGAGGTAAAGTAAGTGTTCATAATCATATGCTGAAAGAGAGGAGTAAACAAAATGAAAATTGATGTCACTAGGAATAATGGAAAAGTTGTTTTATTTTTAGGAAATTTGAGGAGTGATATTATTTCAATGACAGTTTGTAAGAGGTGAAAACGGATGGTCTTTTTGATTAATCAGATAATCTTTAATAAGCATTTGTCATACTATATATTGAGATCCTTTTCATATTTTTGAAAAAAGTAACCACAGGAGATAATATTCCACATACTGCCTAGGTGTGCATCAAATTCTTCTTTTGGGAAACACAGAATGACTACAAATTCTTGCAGCTGGATTGAGTAAATTTCTTGCTTCTGACCAATGGAGGTGGATGACAATAATATATGTACTTTCTGGTCTGTCTCCAGAGTCCCTTTTTGATCCTTTTTAGGAGCCATGAGTTTAAATTACCAGGATTGTAACCTGAAAAGAGACTGAATTTCTGAGTACTTGCTTGAAGGTAAACTGTTGTCTTAGTCAGTTTAGGCTGCTATAACAAAATATCACAGACTGAGTTACTTATAATCAACAAAAATTAATTTATCGAGTTTGGGGTGCTGGAAATCTGAGATCAGGGTGCCAACATCACTGGATTATAGAAAGGACCTGCCTCCAGGTTGTAAACTACCAACATCTCATTGTATCCTCACATGGTAGAAAAGGAATGAACTCGCTTTCTGGCCTCTTCTTATAAAGACACGAATCCCATTCATGAGGGCTCCATTCTCATGACCCAATCACTTCCCAAAGGCCTTGCCATCACATTGGGGTTTAGGATTTCAACCTTTGGGTTTGGCAAGTGGGCACGAACATGCAGTCCATGACAATTGCCAAAGAGTGTCAATTCCAATACACGCTAGACCAATACAATTTTGACAAGAGCAAGAAATAAACATTGTTATTACCAAGCCACTAGGATTTCATGCTTTATTTTTAACCATCGCATAACTTATCCTAATTCATAAATCAATATTATATGAGAGATATAGCTGTAACAAAGACCTAAAACATGTATTGTATGTTTACTGAACAGGAAAAGGACAGTTTGAACCTTATACTGAAATTTAGAAAGATGATGAACCATATTTTGCAAAAGCAAACATTTTATAAAACTTTTGCATATAGTAACTTGAAAGCAGAAAATTCCTATTCCTATTTCCTATTCGTCTGGAAACTTTAGAGGATATAGTTGGAAAAATATAGTAGTATAATTAGTATATTAGTATATTTATACTGAATTAATATATTTTGAAGATTATGGACTACTTGAACAAAATATTACCATCAAAAGGAGGAGGTCAATTTAAGAATAAATTGACCATTTTGCAAGCTGAAAGGGAACAGAGTCCTGAAATTCTGTGCCTTCCAGAGTTAGGAAAGCTAGCTGCTTATAGACTCCTAGCAGTTGGTGATAGAATTTTAAAAGGATTGAACAAGATCCAGTGAAATGTCTCAAATAAATATAATAAATCAAAGCTGAAACTAATAAGCTTAGGCATGGTTTCCCACTCATTTTCTTAAAAAGGTGTTTACCATTAAAGTAACAGGTAAGCAAGTTGGTGAAAAGCAATGAAATAGAGAAATTTGAGAACCACATCTGGAAAAGAACTCTGAGCATGTGATTACTGGTACATGTAAAATTAGAATAAAACAAATCAGCAGCTCTCCTGATTTAAGAAAATTTTATTATCAAAAAGTCAGAAATCTGACTGCTTCAGAATTAAAGTAAGTAAATAAATAAATAAATAAATAGTAATAACCTTGAGAATCCAATTTTCCCCCAGCATGAGGCACAACCTGAATATTCCACAGCTCAGAGGAAGGTATTCTTTCTAACACTTATCTAAGACGTGACCAAAGAGAAAAAAGGACTAGAATGAGTTTACAAATGGGTGGTGGATCGAGGAGCCGTGAAGAAAAATGGATGAAATAATTCCTTCTATGGAAATGAATTAGACTTAATAAAGGAAAATAAATTAGGGCTTAATATGGGAAATGAAATAGATCTTAAGACAGTTTAATACACATACCATGCTCAAGGTTGGAGACTTGTAGGCATTTTGTGTGTGTGTGTGTGTGTGTACATTTGTGTGTGTACACATGTGTGTGTATGTGAAAGAGAAAAAAAGCAGTTATATCATGTTTCTCTCCCTGGCACAATTAGAATATTTTAAATGAAGACTAATGATTAGTAGAGAACTAAATTTGTAGTCTAAATTGCATTCAAAGTCAAATCACATCATTAGTTATATAAAAGACATTGGCCTTGGAATTATGACTCCATGTCTCTTTTTGTGTTATTCTTCATAAAAATTGAAAATTGACTTCTGATGAGCTTTTTAGATGTTTTGAAGTAAACTGTAAAAATTTTCTTCTACCTCCTTCTGATTAATGAAATGAGATGAGATCAAACCGTTTATGAACTCCTGCTTTGCCAGTAAGTGGTGTCTCTTAGACTATATAAAGAAAGATATTTAAAACAAGTTAACTTTTAACTTAGAACTTGATTTTAAAATTAGGTGTCATTCTTCAGAAACCAGAAATTATTTTATGCTAACACTGTATTTATTTCCTTGGCAATGTCAAAGAGACTTTCTTTGAACATTTTATAATATGACTTAGTATTTATAGTAATGACAGTTAAAGTCAAATTTCTCCTTCACATTTTCCTTAACATTAAATTCCAAGATATTTTGCCACCAAACACATTTAAAGGTTTCCTATGACGAGTCAACAAGTACAAACTGACAACCCCACAATATAAAGCAGTATGAAAAAGGCTCATAGGAAACAAAGAAGTATAATTCAGTATAAATCACAAATTAACTATCATTCTGGAATCTTTTCAGTTTAATTGGAGATAATGTAACATAATAAATACATGGATTATAATTGTCAAATGAATGATAATAACAAAAATTTATGTTTGTGTAATTCTTCAAAGTATCTTTGCTTTCATATATATTGTATCAATGGTTCTTCATTAAAACTATATAGAGTTATTATCATTTCTTTTTTGTAAAAAAAAAAAAAAAAGATTAATTCCTATTTGAATTCAATAGAGGAGTGCTTTTCCACTGCCTTGGTTCAGGGACAAATACTCAAACTGATTTTATTTAATAATACTTGGATGGAGTGTTGAAGGCAGGTTGTCCTTTTCATACATTTGGGGGATCCAGGATTCACCTTCTGATTTTTCTGGGGATTGTGACTGTCTTGAAACAATATAAGGATGACTACCTGAAGTAACTCTAGTGAGGAAGAAGCAAAGTCTTGGAAAATGTACTTATGCTCAAGAGGGTTCACTTATGCTGCAGAGTCAGCAAGAAACGTGCTAGCCGCAGGTGATGGGAGGTGCGCTCTCAATACCACTGGGAAGAGCAATAGTATGGACCTCAGCATAAGGGAGGCATGGTGCTCACTAGTTGGCTACCGCACTCCCACAAGATTCCCTGGAGCTGTCCATGGGCATATCCCTTCAAGAGGACCCTGGGTGCTTATCCTGTTCCTGTACATCTGATCCTTTATGTCACCCAATAACCTACCAACCTCTCTTCCTATGACCCATCAAATGTCCATGTACCTCTTACTCACTTTTGCATCACGTATTTCCAATCCCATTCCTAGTAGTAGATTCACTGTCTCAAATCTGTGCTACTGTATTAATCTTCCACTAATTGGTTTCTCTGCTCTACATCTCTCTCACTTCACAAACTCCACACTGCCACACTTTCTAAAACAAATCTGATGCTATTTCCTCAAATACCAGGTTTCTCAGAACAGAACTCTACCTATCTGACAGTCCTCATCTGTCACCAGCCCATAATCCCACACGCAGTCTGAATATATAAGATAATTTTAGGTATTCTCTCCATCCAAAGTCCTACTACAAATTATTATGTCTTTGCTCACGTTACCACTGTTTGGAAAGACCTTTTCCTTGTATTCTACATAAAAACATTCAAATATCCTCACATTAAAAAAAAACCAATACATTGCTCTATCAAGAAAAGTTAATGCCTCTTACCTTGGTAATGATGTTTGTATTTTAGGTACACTTATTCTAGACTTGTTAAACTGCACTGTAATTTTTATTTGTGAATATGTCATCTTCCAACACCCTATGTGAAGTACTAAAGTTCATAAAGACAGAGCAAGCAAAAAATCAATAATCACAACTACCTCTACAAACAAAATTTATTTTTCTACCGTCAGTGGCTATTATGCTTCATCAATCATGACTGCATCTTTCCTCATGGCATAACTTTTTCTTGAAATACCATGGCTTTTGTTCCATATGTTAAATTTCTAAGTATCCTAAGATTCTGTTCAAATCCTATTGCTATTAGGAAACAATTGATGCATGGTGAATGACACAAAAAAGATTATCTTCTTTTTTAAATATATAATTTATTCTACACTGCTTTAGAAAAAAAAGATGGTTCCCTGTTCTATTATTCCATAGCGATGTATGCATCAACAAGAACACAGAATATTGTTACTGTCAAACAGAAGAAATATAGTGGATAAGGGCAGTGGCTCTGGAGACAGACAGTTGTGAGTATGAATTATGACCCAACCAGGCACTAATTTTCAACATGGGTGAATTAATTTTGCTAAGACTGAGTTTCCTAGAAAAACTGATTTCATATTAGGGCTCGCATTAAGAGATTGTGTTGTGCATTGTATTTATTAAAAGACAGTGTTTATATAAAGTGCTTAACAAAGTGCCAGGGAATAAGAAGTATGCCATAAATATCACCATTATTAGATGACCAGATACACCCTACTCCAGTTTCCTAGGAATCCTGGAGTTTCCAAGATGCCCTTCCCTAGAAGACGTGGAAACATTGAGAAGGAGGTATCTGTTATACCTGGAAGGAGCATAGAAGCAATAATTGTGGTTAAAAATCACTGTTCTACATGACAGCCTTCTCGATCAAGGATTTCACTGTACCTACTTTGTATAATACCTTTAAAAATGAGGATAATTTTTAAAGTAGACATCTCATGTGGACCTGAATTAGAAATTGGAACTTAGACGTTATTTCAGTTTTTCATTCAAAACTGGATTACATGCTAATTCCAATGGCTTCAAAAAATTTTTAAAAGAAACAATTTGGCCCATAATGAAAGAACTTCAACCGACTCTCTAAAATAAGACATAACTATGTGAGAGAATGATGAACAATGAATGAAATGTAGGCTTTTGATCAAAGAGAGCAATAGGTGGGAAAGCATGTTTGCTCTGCATGGGCAGTGGTATTTGGAAACATGTTATGTTAATGCCGGGGTCATTAACCAGGTGAAGCAGACTAACACAAGCAGCATCTAAAAAAATAACCCAGTCCAACAATTTCCTCCTGACTGTTCAGGGAATAACAGCATATCCTACAATCGTAACTAAATCTGAAGATCAAAATTTCAGTAATTGTGCAGTGAGGAAAATTCCCAAAACTCCATTTATTCCAGATTAATGAAAATCTGGTCTCCAAAACCTGGACTGGAAAAAAATGATTATTTCTTAAGTAATTTAGACTAAAATTGGTATGAAGATGCCCAGCCTCCTAAAAACAAAAGGGATTTTTTTTTTTTTCTTTTTGGGTTTCAGGGAAAAAAAAGAAAAAACAAATGTAATGTAGAGTCATAAGATTCTCAGGCTCACTCCGTTTTGGAAAAATTAATGGGAAAATTTCACTTAATAGAAACCAATACAGATTTTACTTTAATTTTAAAGAAAATGTTCATCTCAAATTTGCAACTTTTTAGTTTTAAATATCTGCTAAAAGAATATTTTACGTGCATCTGTTAATTTTTTGATTTCTGATTTGTCTCAGTTCATTGATTATCCTGAAGTTAAGCTATCATGTGCATTTAATTGTCAAAATTTTATGCAAAATGAACTGTTAGCATAGTGTTTATATAATGTTATGGGTTTGTGAGTTAGTATTTCCATAATAGCTATTAATGTAATTTACATTTGTCTTTTTCAATATAGTGAGAAAAAAGCAGTGATAAGAGGTTTACTATGTGGGTACCAAATAATATACATGGACTATACTACATAATACATGCGTTTCATTAAAATCTATGTGATTTTAGCATTTTAGGGTTCAGAACATGAATTATATTTCCAATATCACCTCATAAATTTATAAACGAGGCCATCTTATATTACCCAGATGCTTTTTTTTTCAAAATGTGAAGTCTACTAACAATGCACTCCTTTTAGTGTACATCTTTAAAATTTTGACAGTGTAGCCATTCTCGAAGTATGTTGAGGGTAATTGACTAATGACATATGCATTTTATGAGTAAAATAAATCTAATCCCTTTTAGAAAATATTTTTGGAAAACTCTAAGTAAAATTAGAGGTTAGCACTCTTTCTCCTAAATGAACTCTAAATATCTACAATCAAAATTTACAGTACTCAGATTCAAACTTAAGAAAATAGTAGCATTTCTGTCATGGAAATGTAAAGTAGATTAACCAAATGTTTTTAATATATACATTTAAAATTTTTCCCATCAATTAGTAACTACTGAAACATTCTATATTTAAAACATTTACACATTCATATATTTCTATAAATATACATTTTCCAAGAGTAAACAGTAATATTTTAGTGAAATAAATATTAATATTTTGAGGAAAAACTACTTTTAAAACTTTGATAAATTCATTGCTAATTGCCTTGTAAAAATATCACCAGTTTAAAATATCTTGAACAGTACATGGGAGACTATTTCTCTATACTCTCACCCAATTAGAAAGGCATAAATTTTAAAACCATTGCAACCTGATAAGTGAAAAATACTTCAGAATTTCATTAATTCACGGTTATTTTATTACTGTTTCATGTTACCATCTTTCATCTATTTACAGTTCTTTTCTTCTTTTGTTACTTCTCCCTCTTGCTATACATTAAATAACATGCATTTAATGCCCAGCTCCAGTCCATCTTTAGAATAGTCTAGGGACACAATAAGAAATAGAACACGGAGCATGCAATTGTAAGGCAGCAAGAATTCCCTTATACACTAGCAGGTAGAATCCAGATGCTCATGTTTCCTTCACCAGGCTAATAGTACACATTTGGCAATGGACCTGAAATTCACTCCTTCTGACTGGCAGAACACCACACATGAAGCATTGTACAAACGGTCGCTGACTTACAATGGTACTACTTAATGATTTTCAAACTTTACCATGACGTGAAGGCAATAGCTATCAGCATAAAGCAGTAGGATGCTTTCTGGTGATGCTGGTCCAGTCAGCCAAGTGATTTGGAAAGTACTCTGTATACTCTGGAGAGTACTGTGTTGCCAGATGATTTTACCCAACTGTAGCATAGTATGAGTGTTTAAGGTAGGTTAGGCTAGCTATGATGTTCAGTAGATAGGTGTAGTACATGCATTTTTGACTTACTGTATCTTTCACTTAGTGTGGGTTTGTTGTGTCATAATCTCATCATAAGCCTAGGAGCATCTGTGTACAAAACTTCAAGTATGCCTCAGCAAGGAACTATGGGGGCATTAAGGAGCTTTTTTCATTATTTTTAATACAGATGTTTCAATAGAGTTTTTCTCTGTTTCTATTAGATCAAAATGAAAAAAAAAATTCAACTAAATTGTCGTTTTTATCTATTTTCTTACTTGGACTCGTCCTTTGTCATCTGACCTAGCCTTCACTTTTCTGGGAACAGAACTTGTATTTTTCTTTTGAGAAATAATTGTTTTATTCAATATTTTAAGGTTCTGTAGAGTGAAGGATACTTAAACTGTGATGTTGCAGACAGCAAAGCTTTGACAAGAGAGAAAACATTAATAGAAAGTAAATTGACTAAAAATAATGTAGAACTCTGTAATAATTAGAAAGAGGCACTGTAGATAGATGCACGGAATTAGAAATATTCCATTGTTCTCCATTGGCTAGGAGAATGAACTAGATAATATTTTTTCAAAATAATTTAAGTTCTAGGGTACATGTACAAAATGTGCACAACATGCAGGTTTGTTACATAGATATACATGTGCCATGATGGTTTGCTGCACCCATCAACTTGTCATTTACATTAGGTATTTCTCCTAATGCTATCCTTTCCCCAGCCCTCCACTCCCCAACAGGCCCCAGTGTGTGATGTTCCCTGCCCTGTGTCCTAGTGTTCTCATTGTTCAATTCCCACCTATGAGTGAGAACATGCGGTGTTTGGTTTTCTGTCCTTGTGATAGTTTGCTTAGAATGATGGTTTCCAGCTTTATCCATGTCCCTACAAAGGACATGAACTCATCCTTTTTTATGGCTGTATAGTATTCCATGGTGTATATGTGCCACATTTTCTTAACCCAGTCTATCACTGATGAACATTTGGGTTGGTTCCATGTCTTTGCTATTGTGAATAGTGCTGCAATAAACATACATGTGCATGTGTCTTTACAGTAAGCATATTTTATAACGCTTTGGCTATTTTCTTTGAGAAGTCAGACTTCCTGGCTCATTCAGGCCACATGTCTTGGTTGAACTGATGTCACATACAAGGATTCATGTTACCAATGCTTCATCAATCAGAGAACTCATCTTTTTTTTTTTTTTTTTTTTTTTTTAAGTTCCATAATACATGTTCAGAATGTGCAGGTTTGTTATGTAGGTATACATGTGCCATGGTGGTTTGCTGTACCTATCAACCTGTCATCTAGTTTTTAAGCCCTGCATGCATTAGTATTTGTCCTAATGCTCTCGCCCCTCCTTGCCCTCTGTCCTCTGATAGGCCCCAATGTGTGTTTCTCCCCTCCCTGTGTCCAGAGAACTCATCTTCTACTTCTGTAATTAGTTCATGATTGGTACATGGCCCAATCTGAGCAAATTAGAGCTTATTTTATATTTTGCTGATAGAAAGCCCTTTTACTTTTGGAATAGCTTTTAAAACAGGTGGGGGGATGTACCCCTGATACTGCCAGAAGTCTCCTTGCCACCATGGCAAATGACCTTGTCTGAAAATGAAGCCCACATATAGGAAAACAGAACTAACGGATGGAGAAAAAGTTCCAATATCATAGCTTAAACAGTTGAATCCAGCAACATAGATTTTCCAGTTAAATGAACAAAGATGCCCCCTTTCTATTCAAGCTAACTTGTGTTGGGTTTTTTGATGTCAATGCAGAAAGATTCTTGACTACTGCAATTATTCATGTTGTCTCTTCTTCTTTTGGAGTGTGTCCATTTTAAAATAGATTTATAAGAACTTTCTTTACTTTGAAAATATGAACACTTTTTATGTAAACATTTTTTTCAGATTGCTACTTTTCTTTTAATTGTGTTTATGATGTTTTTGTCATAGAATTTTGATAATTTTATATTTTTCTTACTTTATGTATTTGCATCTAACCTTTATGGTTTCTTCCTCAGGTAACTACAGATTTATAAAATCATACTACATTTACTAATTTCACCTATTTTCTAAAATTTCCCATCTGTACCACATACTAAATTCTGTCACTTTCAGGATTCTGCCTTTTTTGTTGCACTTTCTCTGTCTTTTAAGATATTACTACACTTACTTTGATTATTTTAACTTTTTGATATGTTATAATGGCATTATTTTTTATTTCTCCACAATTTTCCTGGCTATTATTGCATTTTTATTGTCTCAGTAGTATGTCAGCAGAATTTTAGAATAATTTTATCATATTTTCTAAAATAATATTTGAATTTAGGTTAAAGTTGTCTTAAATATGTAAACTAGTTGATGAAAATGTCTTTTAATTTTTATTCAAGGAGCTCCATAATATTTCCTCTTGTAAATTTATTTTTTATTATATTGTATTACTATTTATGTGAATAGATTAGAAAACTATGGGTTTTGGTATATTTCTTTCTGTAAGACATTAGTTATCTCATACCAGTTTTAATAGTTATATAACTAAATATTTTGGAATTTATTTGCAGACAGTTGCATTAAGTAAACCTTAATAATTGTGGCTCAAAATCCTTTTATTCTTTTTGTGAATTGGCTAATATTTCCAATAAAATGTTAAGTAGTAATGATAATAAGCATGATTATTTTATTTCTAATGTTAATAGAAATTTTCTAGAGTTTCAAGTAATATGATGATGACTGTAAGTATATGTGTATATGTGTGTTTGTATGCACACATAGAGATGAAATTCACATTTATATAGAATAGTTCAAATGACAAGGGAAGTCTTAGGTCAGAACTGCAAATATGCTTTTCTATAGGGTACAGATATGTAGCTAAAAGCTATGTGGGCACCCTGACAAACTGGAGAATACACTGCTTACTTTAAGAAGTAACCACTATCCAGTAGTGAGATAATCATATATTCTAATTAGACCAGAAGCTATAGTTATCATGTTTTAAATGTTGGCAAATCTATATGAATAGATGAGGTAATGCTGTAGTAACAAATAATTTGAAAGTTGTAATGGCTTACAGCAACAACTTATCTGTCAATAATTTCTTCTTAAATGTTCAATTGATCTTGCCAAGGTATTTCTCATTGTCTGAAAATGTTTCTTGAACCAATATAATGTTTTTTAAAGATTACATAAGTTACTCCAATAGACAAAGAGAAGCATTGCTTATACCTCTTTTCAAAGAGGGACTTATCAGAGCTGCAGAGTGCTGTCAGGGAACTGAGTACAGCTGCCATGTCCTTCAGTATTGCCTCAGCAGCAGCAGACCACTTTACCCAAGGTTATGTTCCTTCCACAGCTGTCTATATCCAATGACTGATTGATATTGATATAGGGTGTATCAATCAGCCCATATACGAGGGTAGGAAAAACTCATAAACTTAGCACAACTTGGGACAAATCTTTGGCTTTGTTAGCTCTGGAGCTCCTTAATAAAAATTCCAATCAAATTTTTAAACTCTAACATGATTTATTTTTTTTTTAGGAAAGTGAGAAAGAAACTGTTTTTGTTAGTAGGAACTTTACACAGTATCTTTGATACTATAGTAAGAGTTATTTTAAATGTTTGACTTCACCTATTGATTTTATTGTATTATATTTTCATTTTATTTCATTACAAATATTATATATTATTATATATTGGCTATATTTTGTGATTCAGTTTGTATTAATGAGAGATTCCTGCATTCTTTTATGGACAAATATTTCACTGTTGTATTGGTCACATTTTTCAAATATGTGCCATAGATCACAATGTCATGCAGCTAAATAATTGCATCTTGGGAGAGGAATGAGGTAGGTGAGTTGGAAAGAAGGCAGGAAGGAACTAGTTTTATTCTGGTTGTTATCATAAATCTTTTAACACTATTGGCTTTTAAAAATAATTTTCTTGGTATTCTTGGATAAATGTAGAAACAACATAATTTAAAAAGGAAAGAAAAATAGGCAATAAAATGTAGGAGAAAATGCTGCTTACTAATAAACACTTTTCAATGTTCTAGGCATTGAGCTGAACATTTATCTTACCTACTCTTCCCAAAAAACCAAGATCTATGTCATTTGCTTAAGGTAACACTTATCAAAATAAGACTCAGCTTTTGTCCCAAGTAATTTGTCTCCAGAGAGCCTATAGTAGGCATCACTGCAAGTCCCTCTCTTGAACCAAATAATTGGTACAGGAAATAATTGCTAGGGAAATGCAGGCATGAGATCAATTGCAATAGATGCTAAGATGGATTAAAACTTAGACTTGCCTCTTAAAGTATTGATGTGAATTTGTAATAAGGAAGGATGTCAGGGGGAGTATTCACTACACTGCACATGGTGGTGTAATAGTGTCTGAATTGTATGTCTGCAGTCAGTAGGCTAAAAGTGAGCAAGACTGTGGAGATAAAAACAATGCAAGGCAAATATTCTACCCTAAATTATTGATTTATTTTAAGACGCACATTTTTAAAAAGGCAATAGTCTTGATCTATGATGCACATACTCATTCAACCCTCAACGAAAAAAAAAAGCCATTCCCATAAAACAGGCCCATGTGTAACATACTAACTCAAATGCCAAAGGATTTTCTTCATCATCTCCATGAATTATTTATTTAGCTCTTCTTGTTTATGCTATCCTTGGGCAACAAAAATGTTTGAATACTACTCCCACGTGTTTTCAACCTTGCGTGACCATGTGCCTGCTGTCAGGCAGGAACTGTGTCTTTTCTCCACTAAACAATGAGCCTCCATTGCCTAGCAAAAACCTGTCACAAATAGATGTTTAGTAAATATTCTGAAGTAATTAATACATGATTATTTGATGTGACACTGAGAAAATTTTTCCATGTGTATTTTCCATTACATATTTGTCGCTAGTTCCTACTGAAGAGTGTTAACGTTCTCCCTCGGAAATGGTAAATGGCAGCTTAAATTACATGAGACAAAGAAGAATTGTAATTGTATAAGGGTCTTCTCGGTGAATAAATTACGATGTATATAGAAATTTCTCCTAAAGCCTTTCAGCGGTTCAAATATTACCATAAATGACTACAATAGTGTGTGTACCTTTAGCATTTCATTTGAATCCCAAATTGAATAAATGACAGAGTGTATTTTTTTGTTCAAGAGAATATGACACAAACTTGCACTATTTTACAAATGTCCAAACTAGAGACTATAAATATACCATTCTACTTTGCTTTCTTTCAACTTCAATAAAATTGTTATTTTTATTTATTTCATTTTACAGTGATTGGCATGAGTCTTTAAAAATTTTCCAGCCAAAATTAATGGCAATTTCTTCAAATAAATGCGCTACTTCTATTAATACATCATTCTGTACAAAGTATATAAAAAGTCTTTTAATGCCAAGAATGGAAACATAGCATAATATGCTGTGTGGTAACGATACCAATTATATATAAAATACATGGTAAGAAGAAAACTTGTCAGACTAATTTTAAAAATATAGCTTTTTTCTTATAAATTATAAGGTACACGAGATTACAAGAAAAATATTGCTGAATATTTTTTATTTGTCAGTGTTCCCTGATGAAATCTCATTATAAAAAAGTCAGATTTTTCACCTTCCAGAACTTCCATGTGGTTTCTAAAATAGTCAATCTGGAAATATCTGTGAGCACTTATTTCCAATTTTAAGTTCATGGCAATGAGACTAGAAATTGGCCCAAATGTATGTTCATTTTTACACTGCTGCAAAATTAAATCATTACTTTCAAATCTTGTAATTGAAGCATGCATATCTTCTTGCCTTAGAAATATTTTAAATACTTGAAAATTACAGCAACATAATATTCCAATTTGAAATATATTTATTTTTTCCAAATCCATTTAGTTCTATTAATTTTGTATTTTCCTACAATCTATAAAAATATTAATTATTTCTCACTCATGAGTAGTGGTATTACAATATTTTCTGTAGAATATTTAACGACCAGACACATTTTGAAAAATATGTTTAAATCATTTATAAATTTGAAGGGAAATAACATTTATACTTTTAATAATTCCATAGCAAATCACCATTGAGAATTGGGAAATTAATTAATCTAGAAATATACATATAAATTCTGAGAAGGTTGTTAAAACCCATTATTCCTGGAACAAGGAAAATAACATGTGATGAATGAAAATGAGCTTTGAAAGCAGCCGCAACAGAACTTGGATGTGACTAGCTATGGAACATTGAGAAAATTCCCATTCCTTAACCGTCATTTTTAATTCAGGAAAATGAGGAATACTGATAAGACCTACTAAAGTGTTCTATTATTAAAGTTAAATTACCTAGCACATGCACCTAGGCATATTAGTCCTTCAAAATCATTGGTTTGTTTGCTTTTCCTTTCTTCCCCATCCTGTTCCCTTATTGGGAATATGATAGTGGTTAGGAGCATGAGCTCTCTGTTAGAATATTTGGATTTAAATGTAGCTCTGCCATTTAACAGCTATAATAACTGTCAAAACATCTTCAACCCCTCTGTGCTTCAGTTTTTCCGTCTGTAAATTGGAGATGACAACAGACAGTACTTAATTAGTGAGGTTTTCTGAGTATCAAATGAATTAATACATTAATGGATAATGCTTGATCCATAGTAAAAGTTGAAGTTTTAAATATTCTTGACACTTAGAAATAGAGGGTGGTATTTCCCAATAGTATTTACCAAGGACAGTATATTTTTCCTTACCTATAGTGGGATGAATAGTGTCCCTCCCATTTATTTATATCCACCCAGGACCTCAGAATGTGATCTTATTTGAAAATAGGATTTTTGCTGATATAATTAAGGTAAAGAGGCAAATGAGAGCATACTAGATTAAGATATGCCCTAACTCCAATGAGAGTGTCTTTACAAGAGACAAAAAGGGGCACACAAGGACACAGAGAAGAACGTGTTGTGAACATGAAGGCAGAGACGAGTCCACAAGTCATGCTATGCTAAGTACTGGTGACCACCAGAAGCTAAGAGAATGGCATGGCACAGTTTGGCCCTTGGAGTCTCCAGAAAGAATCAATCTTGCTGACATCTTAATTTGGGGTTTCTGGCCTCCTGAACTTTGAGGGAATACATTTCAGTTGTTCTAAATCACACAGTTTATAAAAATTTGTTATGCTAGCACTAGAAAATGAATATAATTCCCTATGTCTTTTACCATATAAAAAAATCTGTAAGATGAGTGTTATTACTAGAGATTTCATACTAATTTGGTAATGATGGAGTTTGATGTAGGCAAGCATAAGAGGATCAATGATTTGGCAGCTCTACCTTTTTATGCCAAGGCCTGTATAAATTAGAGAGCAGTGCTAAAAAAGAATCAGCTTCGCCGGGCACAGTGGCTCACTCTTGTAATCCCAGCACTTTGGGAGGCCGAGGTGGATGGATCACTTGAGATCAGGAGTTCGAGACCAGCCTACCCAATATGGTGAAACCTCATCTCTGCTAAAAATACAAAAATTAGCTGGGCATGGCAGCGGGCACCTATAATCCCAGCTACTCGGGAGGCTGAGGCAGGAGAATGGATTGAACCCGGGAGGCAGAGGTTGCAGTGAGCTGAGATCATGCAATTGCACTCCAGCCTGGGTGACAAGAGTGAAGCACTGTCTCAAAAGCAAACAAACAAACAAAAAAATCAGCTTCATGGCAGTAATCATCTCCCTTGGAATAGTTAGAGTCTCATTTCTGAGATGTTGTAAACCCTGCTGCTCGATGCATTGGGTAAGATTCCATTTAGGAGCGTCACTCTCTGAAATCTGGGAATATTCCTATTTAGAAGGGTTTGAATGAATCTAATTTAAAGTCCACCAATTTTTTTATACTACCGTAAATAAGTGTAAAACACTTTTAACAACATACTTTCTCAAAGCAAATGTAATAAGCCCCAAATAAGAAATGAATCAACACAATTATTAAGTGCAACACTATTTTGTGTTTAAGATCAAAACACCAAAGGTAATTTTATAGGTTCTCAGTGCCAGGAACAGTCTGGGTTTCCCATTTTCCCCAATAAAGATTTACAAATTAAACTATAAAATTCTGGATCACAAATTAATAAAGTCAAACCTGAATATGCAACTTACTATTTGTTTCAATATTTTGCATCTTTCCACAAATGTAAAGGTGGAGGAATGTAAAGATATTTTAACATTTTAACACCATAGTATTCAAAGTACTACAAAAGACTTTTAAGGAAAAAAACAACTGAAATTTTATTCAAAAGTAGGTGGAATTAATTAGCTAGATTTCTGAGTGCTTATTGCATTTAATGGAAAATTTGTATTTTAGAATTGGAACATGTTAAAATTATGTCAGTTTTCATCTCAATTATAGCATTCTAGGAAAGGGAATTCAAAAATCATTAGGACCGCTGTATCTTAATAGAAGGGATTTGGATTTATTTTAGAGATCATATGATGTCTTCGCATATGTTACATCTGCTCAAGATTGCATTTAGGTGCTTATTTGACAAATAATCAATAATTTGCCTGCATGACTGCAATATTTTTAAATGACAATATGAATAAAATACATCAAATCATAGCACTAATAACTAGCATCAGTAACTGGCATGAGACTCTTAATCATAATTGCTCTGTTTCAGAAAATTAGTTTCTATACAAATCAATCCTAAATATAGGTGATTAAAAGTGAAGTGAACTATATGCGAAATAATCTTCTGCTAATTGAATAAAACAAAATGTGCCATAAAAAATCTTAATATATAAAATATACCCTATTAAAACTTTAAAGGAGATAAAAATAATTTTTGTGTATTCTTCGTTATATAAGTCTAGACTTAATTGTTTATATACATGAGCAATCAAAATGTAGAAAGTTCAAATTAAACAGATAAACTAGAAATTGTGTATTTTACCAAGGAGCACAACCCAACAACAGGTCCTACTGAATATGTAAGAGAACAAGGTTTAAGTTTTCTTGAGTGATTCTGGTGGCACACACAGAAAAACAGCCTATATGAAAGAAGTACAAACTTTATGAAAGACCTATTATACAGGTATTCTTTCTGCAAGAGTGAAAAATGATAACTTTAAAGCATTGATCTGAATGATATCATAACATTTAAAAAATGTGAAACTAGAGTAATGAATTCTGCAAGTGCTGGAGCTTATGCTTGATCTGCTTGGCATTAATTTTTTTTTATCATAAAGGCCCTTTAAGTAAGAACATTCTTTAAGTTATGAGTCCATATGTTGAACTTAACCACAGTAGCTATTGAAGTGGAAGTGGAAATTAACCTGTGACAGCTGCAGATGATTAACTTATCCACAGTTCAAGATTGATAAATTTTGAAAGATTAAATGTCTATATTAATACCTATTTCTGAGACTATTGTATTGGATTACTTTATTTCAACATGTGTGTGAATTTTCTCTAATGCAGTTTTTTTTTGTTTTTTGTTTTTTGTTTTTTTTTGAGACAGAGTCTGGCTCTGTCGCCCAGGCTGGAGCGCAGTGGCCGGATCCCAGCTCACTGCAAGCTCCACCTCCCAGGTTTACGCCATTCTCCTGCCTCAGCCTCCCGAGTAGCTGGGACTACAGGCGCCCGCCACCTCGCCCAGCTAGTTTTTTGTATTTTTTAGTAGAGACGGGGGTTTCACCACGTTAGCCAGGATGGTCTCGATCTCCTGACCTAGTGATCCACCCGTCTCGGCCTCCCAAAGTGCTGGGATTACAGGCTTGAGCCACCGCGCCCGGCCTCTAATGCAGTATTTAATGTATGTAAGTACAATATAGCAAGAAAAGTAAACTATTCATATATAAAAGAGATACATTCCTTTGTATTTCATGTAACAACCTAATAGTTCAAATTTCCCAAATAAAATAGATACTTAATCATTTTAAACTTTGGCATATTTCAACCTATTGCTCCAAAAGAAGTAGAGAAAATCCCCAAAACAACATGATATTGATGTGATCTTTTCAATGTGTATACTATACAAGCATGGAAACTAATGGTATTTAATGGTTGATATGGTTTGGCTGTGTCCCCATCCAAATCTCATCTTGAACTGTAGCTCCCATAATTTCCACATGTCATGGAAGGGACCCAGTGGCAGGTAAATGAATCACGTGGCCAGGTTTCTCCCATGCTGTTCTCATGATAGTGAATAAGTCTCAGAAGATCTGATGGTTTTATAAAGGGGAGTTCCCCTACACAAGCTCTCTTGCCTGCCACCATGTAAAATGTGCCTTTGCTTCTCCTTTGCCTTCTGCCATGATTGTGAGGGCTCCCCAGCTAGGGGGAACTGTGAGTCCATTAAACCTCTTTCCTTTTTAAATTACCCAGTCTTGGGCATGTCTTTATTAGCAGCGTGAGAATAGACTAATACAATGGTCTTTTAGGGATAACTAACATCTTAGAAGATTTCAAGTGGGTGATCTAATGTGATTACAACGTAGCAGGTGAAGTTTCGGAGTTAAGACAGAACGTTGAACCTTCTGGGCACCAGAGGGCAGGAAGATCCCAGGTAGGCCATATTTCTACTCAAATGATACAGCACCTGGCTTACAGATTTGTCTGCAGACCTGGGGACAATCATCTGATCTAGCACAGCTCCTGGGCCCTAGCCCTCTGCCACCACCTATGGGACCACTTTCAGAAAAGAGGCCTAGTAGTCCTTCTTCATATTCCCTATATCCAGTGCTCTTTCTCCTTTTCCTTTCTCAAGCCCACTCTCTCTTTATTTGTGTTCTTTCTGTCTCCTCGTTAGGCTGTAAAGACCTACCTAAAAGTGCATTCTGGTGCTATACTAGAATTATGGGATTTTATGGTCCATTGGAAAAGCCATATTGAACCCTATTCAACAACAACAAAATGGGTTGCTACTCCTTGAAGATCAAAAATACCACTCACTAGTAAGAAGACCTCTTTTTCCTCAAAGAAATATAATAGAGACTCCTATTTCTTCCTGGTGACTTATTTGCTAAGTCACCTTTGCTGACTATGCAGTCCTGCACCATCAAAAGTATAGACAAAAAGTTTCTTACTCTAGCAGAAAAAAACCTCACAGGTGTGCACACATGCCTATATCATATTTTGATTTTTCAGGAGACTTCTCTATTATCTAAGAATTCTCTGCCTCTCTATAAAAAACTACATTCTATAAAACTGAATCAAAAAACTCATTCAATCTCTTGCCAATGATTGCTTCTTTATTCTTTACCCTCATCCACCTGGGAAAACCCCAATTAATGATGTCCAGTTGTATGCTTTCTGAGATACCATTTTGGAAAAATTTCATGTGTCAAAAGATTTTGCTAGATGCCCATGGACTTCAAATTAAGCTTGCCCCTCAACCTGTACAGAAATGCATGTGTGGGTTCCTAGTCAGCTCCTTCTTCATTGTCTACAATAACTATTTCAAACCTTCAAAGTTTTCCTAAAAACATGCATTCTCATCCGGTCACAGTGGCTCACACCTGTAATCCCAGCACTTTGGGAGGCCGAGGTGAGTGAATCTCCTAAGATCAGGAGTTCGACACCAGCCTGGCCAACAAGGGGAAACCCCCTCCTCTACTAAAAAAAAAAAAAAAAAAAAAAAGTATATGCAAAAATTAGCCAGCCGTGGTGATGGGTGCCTATAGTCCAAGCTACTCGGGAGGCTGAGGCAGGAGAATCATTTGGACCTGGGAGGCAGAGGTTGCAATGAGCCGAGATAACACCACTGCACTCTAGCCTGGGTGACAGAGCAAGACTCCGTCAAAAATAAAATAAAATAAAATAAAATAAATAAAATAAAATAAAATAAAATATAAAATAAAATAAGCAATCGCATTACTTCACTTACTTCCTCTTGTCAGGTGATTTCAACTACCATGTCACAGAGTAGAAAAGGAACTCTCCCTATTCCTCACTCCATTCATGCCCCCAGGGGCCTGCTTTCTATTCCACTCCTTGAAGTTCAGTCTGCCCAGACATTATTTTCTCAATAAGGCTAAACTTTGCCTATTCCCTTTAAAATTGAAAGCTTCTTTTTATTTTTCTTTTTTGTCTTGTTTTGTCACCCAGGCTGGAGTGCTGGTCTCAAACTCCTTACCTCAAGTGATTCTTCCACCTCAGCCTCCCAAGGTGCTGGAATTACAGGTGTGAGCCACTGCGCCCGGCCTTATCCTCAATTGTTAATCACCCTTTTTCAACTCTGTATTGCACTGTAGCACTCATCACCATACAACATGCTATGTAACTGAATAATGATATTTATTATTTTCTGTCTTCTTCATTTGAATATAGGTATTATGAAGATTGGTATTTATTAGTTCGCTTTGTGCACCAAGTTCCCCAATTCTAAACATACTAAACACTCAATAAATACTTGTAAAATAAATTTCAATATAGTTTTTAAATTACATTATAAAATAATTAAAGTACTGCTAATATGTTTTTAGTTAAAAAGGAAACTGCAGGAAAGAAAATTATAAATTTCAAAATACTTATTTAAAAATGGCCAAGTGGTCTGCTGTGGTGGCTCATGCCTGAAATCCCACCACCTTGGGAGGCCTAGGTTGGTGGATCATTTCAGGTCAAGAGTTGGAAACCAGCCTGGCCAATATGGTGAAATCCCGTCTCTACTAGAAACACAAAAATTATTCGAGTATGGTGGCACGCACCTATAATCCCAGCTACTCCAGAGGTTGAGTCAGGAGACTCGCTTGAATCCGGGAGGCAGAGGTTGCAGTGAGCCTAGATTGCGCCACAACACTTCAGCCTGGGTGACAGAGCAAGACTCCATCTCAAAAAAAAGAAAACAGTCAAGAAAAAACTGTATCTCGAGATTGTACAACATAACTAAATGAATATGAATACTCAGAATGAAATCTATAATCATAAAAGTTAAAAAGATCAAAATGATATCATTTGCAGCAACACGTATAGAGCTGGAACTGGAGGCCATTATCTTAAGAGAATTTATGAATGTATGCAGGAACAAGAAAACAAATACTGCATCACTTAAAAGCACAAGCTAAACAGCATTAGACACCAGGGCCTACTTGAGGGTGGAGGGTGAGAGGAGGGTGAGGATCAAAAAACTGCCTGTTGGGTACTATGCTATTACCTGGGTGAAGAAATAATCTGTAAAATTCTTCACCTGGGTGAAGAAATAATCTGTAAACCACACCCCTAAGACACACAATTTAGCCTTGTAACAAACCTGCACGTGTTACTCCCTGAACCTAAAATGAAAGTTTGAAAAAAAATAAAAATGAAAGTTTATGTCAGGAAACAGAAAACTCAAAACAAACAAAACCTCTTAGGCATTCAAATTAAGAAGTTATGAAGGAAAGTAATAAAAATAGAGTCATAGAAACAATGTAAAAGGAAATGGCTAAAAAAAGGATCAAAGGAAAGGAGCACAAAACAGAGATGACAAAAGTCTTTGAAAAACTAGATAAAACATACAATATACAGCAATAATAATCAAAATGAAAACGCAGATGATCAAAAGATACAAGCCACATTACAAAAGAGAGACTATCTCTAGATAATAAAAATTAAAATGCTCAAAGACATAAAAATGATTACAAACATTCATAGGTATCCATGGAGTATTGGTTCCAGGACCCACACAGATGCCAAAATCCACACATACTCAAGTCACACAGTCTGCTCTGCAGAACCCTAGGATAGGAAAAAACATTGGCCCTTCACATAAGTGGATTTAGCTTTCCACGATTACTGTTGATCTGCATTTGGTTACAAACTGGGAATGCACCAATACAAAGAGCCGACTGCATTTATTGAGAAAACTCACATATAAGTGGACCTGCACTGCTCAAACCTGTGTTGTTCAAAGGCCAACTATTGATGCCAATAAATTCCATAATTTAGATAATGTAGATAAGATTCTAGAAAACATAAGTTCAGTATTGGCACAAAAAGAAACAAGAAACTTGAGTAGACCAGTGTCTTAAAAAACATGGAAAGAAAAATCAACATCTACCTCAAGGATTGCTTGAGACTAGGAGTTCAAGAACAGCCTGGGCAACATAACAAGACCGCATCTCTAAAAAAATAAAAAAGAGAGAGAGAAATTACTGCATATTTTCCAATAATAAATGCTTAAGGACATAGAGCAAGCATAAAAGAAAATACCTATGTAAGAAGTGGAATAAGAGAGAGATCATTGAGGTAAATGATCCCTGTCTTATGAATGAGATCTCTCTCTCTTATGAATGAAATGAAGTAAGGTAAAGTGAACCAAGGGCAGTCTTGCACTAATTGATAATGACAATGATCGGTGACTTGAAATGTTGGTTTGCCTTAACTTTTAGCAACCAAAGGTGGTGATGGATACAAATTCATGAAGAATACATGACCAGCATAGTGGTATATAATAGGATGCAAAATTAACTCACAGCAAATACTGAAACATTTTAAATAGATGTAGTGAATTGCATGTAGTAACTATTCATACAACACACTGAGATGAAATGTGGCATATGAAATTTTGTTTACATCTTTCTGGAAACTTGATACAAGCATACAGACATTTCATCAAATAGTCTTCACTGCACTTTTATGTTTAATATTGGATGATGATGTTCAGGATTTCCTCCCTTGAAAATGAGTCCTGTAATTCAGCACACTCATCATTCTAGGAAAACAGCCTATATTGAGTTGTTCTTATTTGTCAGGTTTTTGGTTTTGCTTTATTTCATTGTCCTCAAAAAAGCAACAAGGCCTGCATGACTTGGCCAGACTTCCGAGTGATTTTAGAAAATAGACTTGCTTCTGAAATGAAAGCCTAACATCATTGACCAGGTCAGGTCCCACAACATAAGAGGCATTTAAAATAGATAGAACTTAATTATACACATGAGAATTTGGTTTTAGTGCTCTGATTAGAACTGTCTGCTGGAAAATCTGAGACTGCAATATAAGAGAAGAGAAGCATACTAAGATTGAGAAATTTTGTGCTTGAATTATTTATATTTATGATTTCTCTGTCTCTCTACCCCCTTCCCTCCTTTGCCTTCCCTTTTCATTTGCATTTAAGTGACAATAGCCTGTAGAAGTCCCTGTTTAAATACAGTATCATGGCCTGGCGTGGTGGCCAATACTTGCAATCCCAGCATTTTGGGACGCCAAGGCAGAAGGATGCCTGAGGCCAGGGAGTTCAAGACTAACCTGGGCAGCATAGTGAGACCTCCTTTCTACATAAAAAGTAAAGTTAGCTGGACATGGTGGCATATGCTTGTAGTTTCAGCTACTCAGGAGGCTGAGGTGAGAGCATCGCTTCAGCCCAGGAGTTTGAGACTGCAGCGAGCTATGATCATGCCACTGCACCCCAGCCTGGAGGGAGAGTGAGACTCTGTCTCTAAAAAAAAAAAACAATTATAATATTAATAAATAAACACAGTATCCCTAGAATTTTACCTTCAGATAAGACTGAACTTCTTTTTTGTTTGTTTGTTTGTTTGTTTGTTTAGACGGAGTCTCGCTCTGTCGCCCGGGCTGGAGTGCAGTGGCCGGATCTCACTTCACTGCAAGCTCCGCCTCCCGGGTTTACGCCATTCTCCTGCCTCAGCCTCCCGAGTAGCTGGGACTACAGGAGCCAGCCACCTCGCCCGGCTAGTTTTTTGTATTTTTTAGTAGAGACGGGGTATCACCATGTTAGCCAGGATGGTCTCGATCTCCTGACCTCGTGATCCGCCCGTCTCAGCCTCCCAAAGTGCTGGGATTACAGGCTTGAGCCACCGCGCCAGGCCAAGACTGAACTTCTTAACAGGGAGGGTACATCTTGTAAACATATAGGAATATGTGCTGTAGTCAAGGCATTTCCTCTACAAGTTAACATTGTTTGTCAAATGCTAATATTCACAATATTAAATGAGAAAATACACTGTAATAAAATCAAAAGCATCCTGGTGAAAATGTATTATTCATATTTATGCAACTTATTGGTAAAGTATATTATTTTTAACAGGGTAGGAATAGTTCCCTAAGAAAAAATCCTGACAATCTATAAAGCTGTATAGATTGCTTATTAAGTTGCCTGTTTTTTTGCTTAAAATAAATGAAAGAAAATAGAAAAAAAAAAACCTTTCAATAAGGTTTATTTTTCCTCTGGCCATAACTCTAGAATTGGTATTTTAAAATGTATTGAGATGAAATTTATAAAACATAAAGTTAACCATTTGAGGAAGGGCAATTTGGTGGGATTTAGGACATTTAAAATGTTGTACAACCACCACATCTAACTAGATTTAAAATGTTTTCATCACTTCAAAATAAAACTCTGTATCCATTAAGCAGTTTCTCTCTCTCATCCCCTCCCCTTAGCCTCTGACAATCACCAGTCTGTATTCTGTTTCTATGAATTTAACTTATCCAGACATGTCATATAAATGGAATTATAATATGTGACCTTTTTGTGTGTGGCTTCTTTCACTTATCTTAATGTTTGTGAAGTTCTTCCACTATTGTATCTGCATAAACACTTCATTCACTTCATTTCTTTTTATGGCTAAATAATATTTTACTGTATGTATGTACCATACTTTGTTTAAGCATTTATCCATTGATGAACATTTGGGCTTTTCCCACCTTTCGACTATTGTTCATGGAGCTGCTATGAACATGAGTGTACAAGTATTTTTTTTTTTTTTTTTTGAGAATCTGTTTTCAAATATTTTAAGTATATACCTATGATTGAAACTGCTGGGTCTCATGCTAAGTCTATTTTTAACATTTTTAGTAAGTCCTTTTCCCTTTTGAAGCTAAAAATTTTTTAGCAATCTTTCCTCATGACCACCAAAATTAAATATATATATTTATCATTTATTTTTTAATATTTTTATTATTTTATTATTTATTTATTATCATTTATTATTTTATATTTTTATTTATATTAAAATTAAGTGTATATATTTGCCATATATATATAACAAAAGATAACATCTCTTAGAGTGAATACTTCATTTAGAGTAAACATAATTTAGCGTAAATAATTTTCCTCTATAATTCAAAATTTGGTATATTACAAGAAAAATGTTATTTTAAGATCCTAATTTAGTCTTCATTTAACTTGGCCTTCAAATGGCTTATCTCTGTCAATTTGAAAAGTTTCAAGTCTAATCCATATTTAGTTCATTCAATATCCTGAAATTTTTGTGCTCCTATAACAGAATACCAAAGACTGAGTAACTTATAAAGAAAAGAAATGTATTTCTTACAGTTCTAGAGGGTGTGAAGTGCAAGGTCAAGGCACCAGAAGGTTCGATCTCTTGTTCCAAGATGGTGCCTTGTTACTACATCCACCAGAGAAGAGGAACGGCTATATCTTCACATGGCCAAAAATCAGAAGAGAGGGAATCCACTCCTGCCATCCCTTTTTATGGTTGTATTAATTTATTCATGAGGTTGAAGTCTCCATGACCTAAACACCTCCCATTAGGCCCGACCTTGCCACAGTGTTGCACTGGGGATTAAACTTCCAACACATGAATTGGGGGAACATATTTAGACTTTAGTAACCCCCCCATTTTAGTTTCAGTTGTTCAGAGATTCCCATTCTATACGATGTACCTATGCAGACCCTTCTCATTATCTTACTTTATATGAAATAATTTTCTTAAAATAATAGAAAATGTTACCTGTTTTTTGAATTAGACTTATGGTGCAATTAAAATAACAGTTGAAATATAAATTTATTATTGGTTAGGTAGAATTAATATTGATGTTAAATTTTATGTTAAAACTATAGATCAGTGAAAATCTACTGCTATATTGCCTTTTTCTAATTTCAAGGATAATACATAATTTTACTGCCCTGCGGTTTATGATTTTACTACTATATCTATGAATGGCTCAGAAGTTATTCTAACTTCACTCCTCTCCAGTAAAAGTGCCTTTTTATTAAGTTCCATGAATAGACTGATGCTGAAAGACCTCCATGATATATGTAAAGGGGTAAAATGAGTATTCAAAACATGCATGTTACATTTTATATCAAAAAGTGGGTATTAAATTACATACTGATGTTCATTTGTGTATGCTTAAAGAAAGGAAAGGCAAAGATAATAATTATGTATAAGAATTAACAATAGAGGGAGGCCGAGACGGGCGGATCACGAGGTCAGGAGATCGAGACCATCCTGGCTAACCCGGTGAAACCCCGTCTCTACTAAAAAATACAAAAAAACTAGCCGGGCGAGGTGGCGGGCGCCTATAGTCCCAGCTACTCGGGAGGCTGAGGCAGGAGAATGGCGTAAACCCGGGAGGCGGAGCTTGCAGTGAGCTGAGATCCAGCCACTGCACTCCAGTCTGGGCAACAGAGCAAGACTCCGTCTCAAAAAAAAAAAAAAAAACAATAGAAGTTATAGGTAGAAGTGAAGTGTACAATGTATGGATGGAAAATAGATGAATTGGGGGCTTTTCAATGTACAGCTCTTAACAGTTTACTATTTTTGAACTCTGTAAATATATTACCTATTAAATATTGTTCTTCATTTTTTGTATGCTGTTATACAAAAATTTCACTTTTCAAAGGCAAACTGTTTACCAGACAATGAAATTATAAAAAGATCATCCTTAAAGAAAATATGCAGTTATGTAGGGAAAATTTGTCTATTAAACCTTGTATTCTGATATACTTTCGTCCTCCAAAATTTGCTACTAAGAAATTCATATTTTTCACTTCACAATTAATGAACATCATGTAACTTTACTATAAACTGGATTTTCCATGTGATATTAAGTTGTAAACTTTTAGATCAAACAGAAGAAACAAAACACAGATCTAACTTACAAACTGCAGTTGTCTTCTAAGCAGGAAAGACAAAGTCTACTATGTTCTAAAAACAGAAAGGCAGAGTTTTTTATAAATAAAATGACTCACTGTTCACTGTTGTTTTTGTCCTCCTGAGTAATCTGGATGACCCACAAAATGAGATCAAAGTTGAATTTTGGAGACTTGCCACACAGTATTGTCAATGTATTATAGTAAAACTATGGAATGCAAAACATAAGTGGAGAAACTCCCTCCCTTCCTCCCTCCCCTCACCTCCCACACACATACATGCCATAAGTGATGACACTTGTTTATATACACTTACCTTAAATTGAAAGAGAAAATAATCTACTAGTATTCTTGGAACTAAATAAAATACACACAATTAATGCTAAAATGGAGTGCAAATATCTAGATCAAGCTACTTTAATACGAAGATCCCACTAAAATAAATTTAGGTTGCCTACTTGTGATTATATCGGATTGTAATTTAAAAACAAACAAAAATTAAATAAAGCAAAGCAAAATAAAAATGGAATTTAGACACATCTAGATGTCAATCATAAAATGGAAAATCCAATCAATAGTTGTTTTTATTTATTTATTTTTTTTTTTAGACGAAGTTTCACTGTTGTTGCCCAGGCTGCAGTGCAATGGTGTGATCTAGACTCACTGTAACCTCCACCTCCCAGGTTCAAGCGATTCCTCCCCTGCCTCAGCCTCCAGAGTAGCTAGAGTTACAGGCACGTGCCACCACACCTGGCTAATTTTTGTATTACTGGTAGAGACAGGGTTTCACCATGTTGGCCAGGCTGGTCCCAAACTCATGACTTCAGGTGATCCACCCACCTTAGCCTCCCAAAGTGCTAGGATTACAGGTGTGAGGCACCATGCACGGCCTCAATACTTAGTATCTAAATTTAAATAACTCTAGATAGGATTATAAGCATGCTGAAAATTTGAAGATTGGCTTGATTACATATTCCAGTTATAAAATTTAAAAGGTTATGTAACTTAAACAGTTCCTCAAATATTGAAGATTTATGTGCATATTTCAAGTCTGAAAAACAGAGATCTCATCATGGCTTAGATATGAAACCTAACCTTAATTCTTCAAAGTTAAAAGGCATTCTACTGTAAAGTCAGTATTTTACTTCTCAGACGTTTACTAGTGACACCTTTTACGTAATCTGAACATAAAATTATTTGTGAGGTTGAAAATAAATAAGAACTCCTCTACTCATTAACACTGATGTTCTGTTAACAGTTTATTTGTTTTAAGAGACATCAGCAGGAAGGAGAAATTATGAATGCTACCAAAACTAACATTTATTTCACCCCAAATCACACATTTGTGAAAAACATTACACTAACTTGTCTAAAGAATATTCCATTTTTGCCTATGGGTAAGCATAGTTCAATCTTTGCCTTTATAATTAAAGAGTAAAGATTTTGAAAATATCTTGCCTGGTTTATTGTTTATAAGTAAATTGGGTATTCTAGTTTACAAAATAAACTACTTCTTTTGTTAATTTATGATGTATAGATACATGTCACACAGACTTTTTTTTATTACATCAACATATATTCTATTATTTGGAAGTCATGTTTTAAACTGAAATTCATTGATTTCTGAAATTCTCTACAGTTGTTTCAGTGCAGGCTGGAAAATAAATAAGAACTCCTCCACTCATTAACATGACGTTATGTTAACAGTTTGTTTTAAGAGACATCAGCAGGAAGGAGAAATTATGAATGCTACCAAAACTAACATTTATTTCACCCCAAATCACACAGAACTGAATTTTCAAACTCTTTTATGCATGGAATATGAAGCATTCAATAGTCTACCCTTACTTGGAAAAAAAATCATATTTCCATTTTTTTTGGAAAAAAAAAACACAGAATGTAAAAAGTTACTTCCAATAAAATAAAGTTACTTAATAGTGTCTGAAAATAATAATACGTAAACTTTCTTTGCTAGCTCCTGCGATTCCCCATTCCTTTTCTCTCATCCACACTCAAAATATTTTACTTTAATACTAAATAACTGACAAGACTCTCTTACTGCTTTTGCCACAATCTAACAGAACCCCAGTCTTATTTGTAGCAGAAGTGAGCACAGCTAAAAAAGCATGGCTAAAAATGATAGATTTCAGGCCAGGCACTGTGGCTCATGCCTGTAATCCCAGAACTTTGAGAGGCCAAGGTGGGTGGATCACCTGAGGTCAGGAGTTTGAGATCAGCCTGGCCAACTTGGCGAAACCCCGTCTCTACTAAAAATACAAAAATTAGCTGGGCGTGGTGGTGTGTGCCTGTAGCCCCAGCTACTCAGGAGGCTGAGGCAGGAGAATCACTTGAACCCCGGAGGAGGTTGCAATGAGCCAAGATCACACCATTGCACTCCAGCCTGGGTGACACAGTGAGATTCCATCTCCAAAAAAAAAAAAAAGATAGATTCCCCTAAATCTCTTTTCCCTTTTTCCTTTTTTTTTTTTTTTTTGTTTTGTTTTTGCCTATAACTGGATGCTGGATAGCTATCTTGAACCAGAAGGAGGAGAAATCACCTGCAAAGGGTGGTGGAGAAGGACTTGATGACTTCCAAAAAGCAGCAATACCAGTATTGGAAGTTCCACCCTTGTTACTATTCTCACATAAAACAAACAAATCTCTATTTCATTAATCCAACTAGGTATCTGTAACTTTCAAGTGAATGTAATCTCAACTGATAGCATGATAAAAAGTGTGAGAAAAAATGAGAAAAATGTACCTGAAATACTTTTTCTATTATAAGTCTTTTATCTCACAAACTTATCCTCTTCTTTGAGAAGAATGTGGGAGCATGATAGGAGAAATCTCTCAATACTCCTCCCCAAATGACAAGTTTATCTGTATTTAATTCAATGGTTTTTCTCTTTCTTCTTATTAAACTAGAAAAGATATCCCTTTTTCTCACTAAGAAGCAGACTTCTACCTTTACTTTGGATTTTATCTCCTCTCACTTCTCTAGCAATGTTGCTTTGTTTACTATTCTTCTCCTGTAATTTCAATCCCTCTTTTTCTAGTAGTTCTTCCAAATCCCTCTCTCAACTCCATGCCTCTGCCATTGTCATTATACATTATGTTTCTGCTTTTCTTTTCACAACACTTCTTGAAAGACCTGTCTCCACGCTCTCCACACTTCCATACCCATTACCATTGTAGTCAGAATTCCACCACAACGCTCTAGGAGAACGACACTTGCCAAATCACCAAAAGTTGCTTGGTGAAGTCAATAGACCATTGGAATTTTGTATATTATTTCCACAGCATAGCAGTAAAAGCAATGAACCAACTTCATTCTTAAAATGCAAATTTTCTTCTTGTTTCTGTCATATTTTAGTCTGCTAGTTTTCTTTGTAAACTCAAGCTAATTCTTATTTGTTATCATTTTAGATATCTTTTCTGTTGATTGTTTCTTAGGATACTTTTCTAGTCTCTATTCAATTTCTACTTTGCACACGCTATCATCTACTACAAAGTATCAACTAGCACCTACATGCGATAAGAGACAAACTACAATCCCAACACAAATACTTATCCTGGGCCACAGATGCACACATACAATAGTCTCCCAGAGATACTCACTTGGCTATCGAGCAGGTGTCTAAAATTTAGTAGGTCCAAAATGAAGTGAAATTTCCCGAAAAATCGGTTTATATTCTTTCAGGGAGTTATTCTACTATGCACCTAGTTACCTAACACAGAAACTAGGGTGTTACCTTGCAATCCTCTCTCCTTTTTTCTCTTATATCTAATCATTCATTATGACATACTAAATCAATTGTTTAAATATCTTGGTTCCACTCACATCAATCTAGCTCCATTACCACTATTCTCTTAGAAGACAAATCTCATTTGAATTATTGCAAAAGTCTAATACATGTTGCTCTGAGTCTAGTCTTAAACTCCTTTCAATTCATTTTCTATAAAGCTGCTGAAATTATCTCTAAATCATAAACAGATCACATCACACACTTGGCTAAAACCTTTAATGAATACCCAAAGCCATTAAAAAAAGTTCTAAACCCCTTGATATAATTTACAAAGCCATCTGTAATCCAAACTCTATTTATCCCTCACCTTTCTTCATTTTACTTTCTTACAACTAGATTTAATTACTATTTCTGCATGAGGGTATCAGGTCCTAGCTAAATATTTCCTGGAACACATTTTTTCACCCGTTTCTCATCTTTATTTTAGATAATATTTTCAGCCTACTTATGCAGCAGCCTAATAGGCATTTTCTCTCATTCCAACAATTGGGTTAGTGCTTAATTTTAAAGCAAAGACTAAGATTGCCTCCCATTATGTATTTTGTTCCGATTCTTAAAAACCAATCCTAATGTTTAGATGCCTAGCTCAAAGAGTACATTTTTCAGCCTGTCTTGTCGCTAATACAGTCATGGACTCACTGTGCAATTATCCCAGGAAAATCTCTTTACTAAAAGGGTCATACACTGCTTCTCTTCATACATCCTCTTGCCTAGAACTTAAATAAGATAGAGTCCAACCACCCTTTTATATAATACCGTTTTGTTTTCTGTCAAAAGTGGATGAATCTGATACTGTGTTCCTGTGTTCTTCCACAATGCCTGTACCTCTATCACTGCTTATTTTTCAGTATTATAATTGTCTTTTCACACTAGACCAGGTTTAAAAATTTCATGGAGCAGTATTTTTTCTTTAATAAGTCAGGGCAATTTTGTAAAAATCCTAACATCAGATTTACTCTTAACATCATTTCATAAATGAAATGAATGGTATTTTAATTCTTAAAAGGTAAGAATAACATATTTTTAAAAAACAAAAAATTAGTTTTATGGAACACATTATGTTTCCAGGCTTTTAAAATGTTTTCATAAGTAGCATGCACCCATCCATGTGTTATTATTTGGGAGTCACTGCACTAAGCTATATGTTTCTTAGGGCAGATTCACTACATTGTTCTCCTTAGCACAGTATATGACACTGTGATCAAGCTATTTCCTAAATGATTAAACAATCCAAACAAATTTTCGTACCCATGGAGAAATGTGACCTTTAATGTGAGCACGTAAAAATATTTAAAATGTTCTTTGCTGATTCATGGAAAAATTAAGGTGATAACTTGTTCCTCGGATTGCTTATAACATCTTGTCACCCTCAAAAGGAAAACTCGCCATCTCTCAGTAATCCATCTGCAGATCAAACTACCTTCTCTGACAGGAGACGGAGACTTTAAGCAAAGTCCATCTACAGATTCTAGTTCCAACATCTACAATGTAACCTTACACACTGACCCTCCCTTTGTGGGTTTCAGTTTTCTCCTCTCTGAAAAGAGCAGGGTTTACACTAGATGATTTTATAGACGTTTTCACTTCTGATCTGCGATGATTATATATCCAACATAATCCTCTTAGGCTGTGGTTTAAGGCTCCTCTTTCCTTTTCTAACCTCAGGGGAGACAGAGATCACAGTCTCTGTGTGCTTGAAAATCTTCTCCAAATTTACCCTTAGATGTTCTTTGGCAACCTGAATAACCTCATTTCCTCTATTTTACCTCACACTCCCTTAACTGTAGAGGCTACGATCAATAGAGTGATTTAAGAAGTTATAATACAAAGTGGACAGTCAAGGGTGGTAAATCTTGTTTCTTACATGTCTGCTAGTTGGGGATATGGATACTAGACAGAATTAGTAATCACCATGAAAGCTGGTCTTACACATAGAAAACAAATCTCAAAATATGGCTATTAAAAGGAATTTTACCGAATAATCTTAATGCTCTTTACTAAACTCTAAAATACTGCAATAAAGTACAGGCATTATTTATTTTGAAAAGAGAGTGAAAATGCCACATGAAGATGACTGCAATGTTGGTTTTCAAATTTTGCTTTAGAAAACTAACTTATTCCAAAATAGGAAATAATATTCATAGAAGTCTTATTAACTTACAAAGAGGAGGTGGGGGCAGAGAGGGAGAGCATTCAAGCATAAAGTTTACTTTACTATTCCCTCAGGATATTTCTGAAATACTAGTGCAGTAATTGGAGACACATTATTTATTTATGTTTAAGCTTTGGAACAAAAGCCCTCAGAACTGAACAATAAGGTCACAACAATGTATGAAGATAATTAATCCAACAAAAACTCATTTGGAAATGTCAGTTGCATCAGAGAACAATAGCAATCTATTCGGGGTGAGGAGATGCCCTGCAGTTAGCTGAATGCTCTGGGCTTTGCCATATCACAAACCTGTGGAGGCAGCACAAACATTCAAATATTCATGCTAATAAATTTAAAAGAGATAAAATATTCCTCAGGATACATGTTTATCTGGGGCTGTTTTCCTTGATTGATGGTGTGTTTTTCTCCTGTGTGTTTACACAAACACAGCCAGTGAAGGTGCTGAATTCCTCCCTGGTTTTTTTTTGTTTTTTTTCCTCAGGCTCCCTAGCTAGATCAAAGGACAATGCCATGGTTAAAAAGGAAACCACATTATTTCCAAGGCAGAGAAAAGGGCAGTGCTGGCATACATCTGTACAATTGTTACTTAATAGCCCAAGTCATTCTTCTCCTGATACTTTAAGCATTCTCTCAACAAATATCCTTTGTATCCCTAGCTCATTGCTCAGGGCCAATATGGTTCTAGTATCCCTTGGCATTGTAGTTTCCAGCATTTATATAGACCACATATATAAATAAATAATTAGAGCAGGTCAGAAGCGGAACGGATTCTAATACCATTAATATAAACTTCCCTCTTTATGTTTATAAAATAGGAACAATATTAATCTACCTCTTAGGTAACTGCTGAGAGAAATAACTGAACTCACATAAAGCAGCATAATGCCTGCCTCACTGGACTGTTTTGAAGGTTTAGATGAGATTCCATTTGTAAAGGGCCCACAGTATGTGCTATATAATTGCTTGCTAAATAAAATATTAGCAAGCATTCAATAAATATTATATAATAATCTTATGATGAATCTGTTTTTGGTCTTTCTGATGTTGAACATATCCTGTAATTTTAAGGAGTCTTTGACTAGCATAGAATACAAACACATACCCAGATTATTTTAAAACAATGATACAATAAAAAGAATTGTGATGTGCATAGAGTGAAAGTCCCACACAGGTGCACTCATACTTTTGGCTTATTCCAGGCTTATGTTTAAAATAAGAAGTCAGTGAAAATTCCATTTTTGAACCATGTAATCATATTCTTCTTTCATCCTTTTGTCCTGAAAAACCCAAAGTGGTAAAGCTGGTAGAGTTTACAAGGAGAGCCGAATATCAGCCGTGTCCTAACTAAACCTGAAGGGGCAATGATAGTAGTGAAACTGTCAAGAGATTAGAGGCATGAGAGATACAACACTTTGGTAACAAAAGTTCATGCAGGTGTATTGCCTTAGGCAAAGGAAGAAAGCATATTTAACTCTTTTCTCAAAGAAAGATACAGCTGGAACATATAGGCAAAACTATTTTTCATGAGGGCAGGTGTTGTCATGCTTGACCTTGAGTATTTTCAAGTCACACTTACTTCTCAGGAATTTTTCTTTTTCCATGGCCAGAAAGATGTTAGGTTCCAGAATCAGCAAAAGTGAGTATATCTCGTGACCTCAGCAATTAGAAAAAAAAAATAGAAAAATGGTGTGAACCCTTGGTGTAGGTTAGGGACTCCTTGAAACACCAGCCATTTTCCCTAAGGAGCTTTGGTGCCCTGAGCTTCCTCTGTAGGCAGATCAGTCTCAAATGTAGCCAGGCAACATGGGAGTGAAAATCAACTTCTGGATCCTTCCCAACATACAGTGAATTCTAACTGATAAGAAATAGCGATATGACCTAAAAATCTGTATTTTTAACAAGTTCTTCAAGATAATTTTGACATTTTGCAAATTATAGCTATGGCACCAGGTTCGTGCTGTGTAGATACTGCCTCTTTGATAATGTAAAAAGACTTAATATGTGAAGGACAAAGAGAAGTACCATAACTTCTTAGCCTAAATTTTTGGAAAGAAAAAATGTTCATTAACAAAAAGTCACTTTAAAGAATTACCTTGTAATTCCAATTAAAGTCTCCCAATTAAAAAGGAATCAAGAGGTATATAGATTCTATTTAATTTTATTATGACAGATTTTAAGCATGAGAATAATATTAAAAAGAGACAGATTCATATATGTGACTTCTATATAATGAATTAATCCTTAGTTGTAGAGTATCCATTTAATACTGTGAGCACATTAAGCAATGTCAGATGTAAGAGAATCTTCCTGGGCTATATTTCCCTTAATGGATTTTGATGGAAATCCACAAGTAATTCTAATTCATGTTCAATCCCCAAAGGAAACAGATAATACAGAGAGTTATTTAGTTACATGCAAGTAAGTCTTAAATTCTTTTAGCATTTGAAACCAATATGATATTGAAATTTGAATCTCAGTTTAAAAGACAGTTTAAATTGCTTATCAAATATCAATTTATTATTAGTTTCCAAAATAGCAAATACCAGTTTAATTTTGAAAATCAATATAAATTTCTAAATATATGCATGTATAAATTTATGCATATATATGTATACACATATATATGCTATGATGTATTTCAAAATACCTTTTGGACAAATTATGATCCAATAAAATTCATACAATTCAGTTTGGTAATATTTCATATCAAACATTAAGCAATTGGGATAATTTGTAAGTATCCGTACTTTTTAATATCTTTAGTAAATTCTGATTCTAACATTCAAAATAAATTCTATTTAAGGAAATGACCACATAGTTTTCTACCTTTATTACATTATTTTTTGACAGTTTGTTTTACCATAAAAATGTGTTCATTATTGCCCATCTATTGTCTCTTTAACTGACTCATCTGAAAAGACTCTAATCAATGTCACCTGTAACCTACACCCGTAGCTCTCTTAGTGTGGTCCACAGATCAGCAGTAATATCGTCTAGGACCTTGTTAAAATGCACATTCTAGAGCTCTTTTTAGGCTTATTTAATTGAAAATTCCAGGTCCCAGCAATCTGTGTTCTAGCATGTCCTACAGTTGTTTTTGATGGACACTAAAGTTTGAAAATCAAACTCTTGTCCAAAGCTACTGGTCAATGTCACATCTTCATGTTGCTTGGCCTTCAGTAAAAAAAAAAAAAAAATCATAATTGAGCACTTCCAACTTTATACATGTGTATTTTAATTTTGAAATACTCCAAAGTAAAAAAGTACAAAGAACAATATGAAATACCCATGTCCTCACCCCTCCAATGTAACACATGCTAAGTATTGCCATGCTTGATTCAAATATTTGTTCAAAAATAAATGCTTTACATTCAATTGAAAGCCTTCTTCTCACTCGATGTCTTTCCTTCCTTTTTAAAAGAGAAATCACTATCTTAAATGTATCTATGTCTTTCTATCATGTTTATATAGTCTCTGCAAGTATATATTTTCATAAATACATATTATAGTGTATTTTACTCTTCATAGACATTTTACCATTTGCTTTTTTCACTCAACATTATTTTTGAGATCTCCCTATGGATATATGCTGAGATTCTTCTGTTCATTTTTTTCAATGTTAATACTAGCTCACATTGTGAACAAGTATTAGTCAATTTTTTTTATCAGTTCTCTAATGATAGACATTACATTTTTCTAATAAAATGCTCTATTAACTTTTTTGAAATTTGTTTTGTCTGTGCTCATGCGATTTTTATAAAAACATGAGTATATAGAGTATAACTGTGATATCTTTTGATTTGAGGTATTATATGCAGGACTGCCACAAACACAACTCCCAGGGGCACAACTTACATTTTAATCTATGTTAACACTGCCCCGACAGCTGGATCTCACACCTATGCAGTTGCACATTGTTCACTCTACATTGTTAAATGTTCACAACAATGGTTCTTGACTTCAATGCAGTTTTCTATTTTTTCTTACGCTCACTAACAATTGGTGGTAAATAATTGTAATTTTTACACAAATATTTTAAACATGAAGTGAAACTGCTTTATATTTTGTATTATCCTAGTTGTTATTGAAAATAAATATCATTTTATAGGCTTATTGGCCATTCAAAAATTTCCAGGAACAACTTTCATTTTATATTTTTTTATTTTTTACAGTTCTTTGATGTTGTTTTCAAGCTTTTATTAATTGCATGTGTCAAATATAGCTTCTTGAGGAATGTGACTTTGCTTTGAATTTTTTAATTAATTTTTAATTAATTTTTTAAATTAAATCAGCAAGGATTTTTAAATATAACTTCTAACTAAAGTATATATTTTAAAAACGTACAAATCTTAAGTGCAAATAAATTATATCAAGGTGAACATACCCTTGTAATGACCATCAGTTCAAGAAGTCAAAAATTAGATTTACTAGTAGAATAGAAGGGTATTTTTTAAATATATTTTTTAATGTTTTGTGTTTTTGAATGTTAAGAAATTCTTCCCTATCTTGAGAGCATCAGGACAAATACCTAATGCAAGCGGGGTTTAAAACCTAGATGACGGATTGATAAGGTGCAGCAAACCACCACAGCACATGTGTACCTATGTATCAATCCTTCACATTCTGCACATGTATTCCAGAACTTAAAGTAAAATTTTAAAAAATTAAATAAATAAATAAATAATTTTTAAAAAAAGAAATTCTTCCTTATCTTACAATAAGAATGTTTCTATACTTTTTCTGGAAGTTCTAAAGTTTTGCTTTTAATATATGATTTTACCTTTCACATTTTTCAACCTATCTGAAATGTATGCATGTGATAATTATCTAATTTTTTTCCATGTAAATAGCCAATTGTTTTAACACCAATCTACGTTTTCTTCTAATTTCGAATGCCATCTTTGCCATATTCAATTACCTCATGTTCATGTTTGTATTTCTGAGTTCTGTATTGTCTTTTATTTATCTGTAGTGTTTTAATTATTATAACACTATATTAAACTTTGTTATCTGGAATGGTGTTCTCTCACCATTGTTCCTTTTGTTAATGCTTTAGCTAACTTTGGACTTTTAATTCTGCATATGGACTTAAGAATGACTTGCCAATTTCTGTGAAAAATACCATTAGGATTTTGATTAGAATTCCATCACATATTTATAGATCAATATGGGGAGAATTAATATTTACTACACTAATTATCCCTTGAAGAGTATGGCCTATATCTCTTCATATTTGGGTTTTTGTTAGTGCTTTGCCTTTCTTTCTTTCTTTCTTTTTCTTTCTTTCTTTCTTTCTTTCTTTCTTTCTTTTCTTTTCTTTCTTTCTTTCTTTTTTCTTTCTTCTTTCTTTCTTTCTTTCTTTCTCTGTCTCTTTCTTTCTCTCTCTTTCTTTCTCTCTCTCTCTTTCCTTCCCTCCTTCCTTCCTTCCATCCTTCTTTCTTTCTTTCCTTCCCTCCTTCCTTCCTTCCCTCCTTCTTTCCTTCCCTCCTTCCTTCCTTCCCTCCTTCTTTCCTTGTTTCCTTCCTTCCTTCCTTCCTTCCTTCCTTCCTTCCTTCCCTCCTTCTTTCTTCTTTCTTTCTTTCTTTCTTTCTTTCTTTCTTTCTTTCTTTCTTTCTTTCTTTCTTTCTT
>NC_045441.1:88653820-88715391 GCF_002776525.5 Piliocolobus tephrosceles
CTTTCTTTCTTTCTTTCTTTCTTTCTTTCTTTCTTTCTTTCTTTCTTCTTTCTTTCTTTCCTTCTTTCCTTCTCTCTCTCTTTCTCTCTTTCTCTCTTTCTTTCTTTCTTTCTTTCCCAAAAGGCCCAGGTACTTTTTTTATGTTTTGTAGAAACAGGGATCTCGCTCTGTTGCCCAGGCTGGTTTCAAATTCCTAGTGTCACGCAATCCTTCCTCCTCAACCTCCCAAACTGCTGGGATGACAGGTGTGACTCACCACATGCAGCCTGTCAGTGCTTTTCATTAAAGGACCCTACCTCTTGTCTTTGCCCAGGCTGCATTTTATTAATTGAATGTTGTAGTCCTTTTGCATTTTTTGATACTGTATCTCTTTGACATGAGCAGGAATATTACAAAGAAATGTTATGAGGCCATATCTGTGCATGAATAAACATTCTTTGTTTCACCTATTTCTGTTAAAAACATTATCTTTTTGCTTTACCAACAAGGATGACTTTCTCCAGAATTTCCTCTTGTAAAAAAAAAAAAATCCTGACTAACCTGGATAGAGTTTGGAGGCAGGTTATGTAGGTAAGAGATAGTTAGTACTGGCATGTAGGTTACTACTTTGCATTACTTGTAGAATAAAAAATACTGAATTTAGCTCAAAACTGAAAGAAATAATGTACTGCAAACTTTCCTCCTTCTTTAGATTATGAGCACGATCAAGAAAACATGAAACTCTTTTAACACCTAGTCATATATGCTATTTACAAGAACCAGGGTGTAAAAAAGGGAAGCTCTCTGCAAAGACACAGTAAAGGCAAGATATTGCTGGAGACAAAATGGTTGAGTTTTAGTTTTCTATTTCCACCAGCAGTGCCTGGCAAGGAGGCTGGAGCAGTAATATTCTCTTGGGAAGTTTAAAGCAGAGTAAAGACAAATTATGAGAGCAGACTCTTTGTAGGGCTTCACTTGCAAGTATGGCCTAACTGCTTCTCTTGGCTTCTTCAGAAAAGGTAGAGCTCAGAGAAACAAACAGGCCCTCTGGCTGCTGCTAGCCACTGTTTGCACACAGAGTTTTGAACTCTGGGCTGCTAAAACCACACAAATACCACAAAACAGTGGTTGCCTAAACAGTAGGAAGATCAGTTCTCTGCAGGGTTCAGGAATAAAGGAGGCCCTATCAATGCTGCAAAGCCAAGAGGTCTTCCCCTAGCCTGAGGATGCTGACTTCCAGCCACATCTTGCGGAGGCTGATGGCAGAAAATGGTTGGCTGAAACCCACGTTCGGAGAAACCTGGCTTGGGAACTTCCAGATATGAGGGAGGCAGCTGAAGGGCTCAGAGGTCAGGTCTAGGGTCTCTGGTTCGATGAGATATATAGATGAGCAAGAGAAAGAAACATTTTTCAGCAGGATGGTTCTGAGATCCAGCAGCCCCAGAGAATGTGCAGGAATCCAATGGAGTCCTGAGGACTTTTCTACCAGAAAAAAAATAACCCTAGGATATAAGTGTCCAAGGGTTCAGGGTAAATTTAGGAAATTGAATAAATTAAGGTTGAATATATCACTGGAAGAAAATGTAACTCTTACCCCTGAGAAGAGCAACCCTGGTTGATGCAGGAAGGTGGCGGCAGACTCTATTCCCAGAGATCAGTTCATCTCCTTCAACTTCTTTTCTTTAACCATGAACAGAGATCCTGTAGGGTAGGGATTTAATGTAGGGAAATACTTTTTAGACCTAGAATAGCTCATCCAGTGTGAAGAGATTGCTCTTTGCAGGTGACCAAGACAGACTTAATATTCTTCTCCCCTTAACTAAGTTTTAGGCAGACTTCTTTCCGGCTCTAGGCCCCAACCTCCCTTTTTTTAGAGCCTTTACTTTAGAAAACCTGTCACTGTAAATTTTTTCCCCTTCACTTTGACATGTAAATCTTTTTAAAGCCTCTTCCCACTTTTACAACACAGGATAGTCTTTCTCAAGGAACTATGAGCCATGTCTTTGAAACGTAGTCTTTAAGGAAGAGAGGGCCCCTATCTCCCAGTGTCTTTGGGAAGGTGACAGCCTAATGGATGCCTTTCTCCAAGTTGCAAAACGACCTCCAGTTATGAAGATAGAAAAAGCATTTTTGGAGTGGGAGAGGAAGAGTAAAAGAGAGGACTTGATTAGTCTCCCCTCTCCCTCTCTTCCTCCTTCCCTCCCTTTCTTATCTCCCTTCCTCCCTCCCTCCTTCCCTTCCTTCCTTCCTTCTTTCCTTCCTTCCTTCTTTCCTTCCTTCCTTCTTTCCTTCCTTCCTTCTTTCCTTCCTTCCTTCTTTCCTTCCTTCCTTCTTTCCTTCCTCCCTTTCCTTCTTTTCTTTCTCTTTCCCTTTTACTTATGGGATTTTTTTCATTCTACTAATGATATAACAGTGTTTATTTATGGCGTCATGAAGACACTCCCTGCCTTTCCTCTAAGGTTAAGACTGTCTGAGAAATGGCCATCCTTTAATTCAAACAATATTTATTGACTTACTACTCTATTCTAGACACAGTGCTAGCAAATGAGCTTATAGAAAATAAGCAAAACAAACTTTTTTTTCACTCCTGAAGTTTAAAATCTTACATTAATCAACCAATCACACAAACGAACAAGTACAAAGTATGATAAGTGCCAGGATGGGAAATATAGAGTGCTACTTGTGGGACTGACTAGTCTTAGGATTCAGAGGCATGTTCCAGACAGATCTAGAACACAGCATGAAGGTTCTAATGCAGAAAAAAGAAGAGAGCATTGGTGAATGAATATAGGCCTAGACTGAGGGAGCCTAACTACCTAAGGCTGAGATCACTGTATGAGGGTCCCTCCTTCCCTCATGTGTGGTGCTACACATATATCAGATCTTTGGTTAAGGATTTATTAAATAAAAATTCCTTTTTGTTTTTGTTCACAAAACAATATTGGCTTCTATCTAGTATTTATATCTATCCATCCATCTATTCCTAAAAGCTCTAAAATACTTCATTTTTACAAAGTTATTTTATCAGCTAAATTATTTAGATTTGCAGTGTTTTTTCTTCTCATTAAACATTTATTACTCACATATTGATAATTAACTGCTTATATAGTTGTAGGCTGGTTGGGGAAAGTGTAAAATTTCCCCCATTTCTTTCTCTTTTTTTCCCATTGCCTCTGGCTATTAAATACAAATGCAGTTCTTGTATTAAAGAAGACTGGGAGAATTATTTTCTGTCAGTTAACCAAAAACAGTTCTGACTTTATAAAATATTAGCTTAGAGTTTTCAAAATTTTGGTTATGTTAACAACTACATGAGTGCAACAAAACAGAAGAAAAATTCATTATTTCCCCAATGTAGTCTCTTAGAGTCTGACCCAAATATAAACTTACAATGAAATTGAAAGGAACTCCATATTTAGATAAACTTGTATTATATTTATCAATTCATTACTAGTTGAATCACACATTGTTTATATAATTTTACATAAAGCAAGAAAAACCATTAAAAGATGTTAGGAAGTGCAATGCATCAAAGCAATACTTCAAAAAACCTTTGAAATCATTGGTCTAAAAGCTTTGAAATCACTGATTTAATTAGTCATTATAATCGTGTACCTAAGGCTGTAGCTGCATTTTCATTTTCACAGATGACAAGGTTTTGACTCACTTTATTCAACATAAAGGTAAAAATTTTGCTCTGTGAATGAAACATATTATATCCCTGTAGAGATATAGGAAAATAATAGGACAAAGTATGTTAATTTTTCTCTTGCCTTTTTTAGTCCTTACCTCATTTATAAGGGAGAATAACACAATTTAATATATTTCAAAGTACTCTTTCTCAGATTTCACATAACATTGGGAAAGTAAAACATAAATTATTTTTACAAATTTTACTGAAAAGTTAGACATGCATAACCAAGAAGAAATTTTACAAATATATGCTAATTCTTTTAAATAGTCATAGAAGAAAAATATGAAAATATATTGTACACAATTAAAGCAGTAAGTTCAAGTGAACCGATTGGCCCTTGATCTGTAAAGATAGGTGGACTGTTCCTAGAATATGTCTGTGGTGTGTTCATTGGAGGTCGGAGTAGGCCGAAAGAACGTACGTAAATACAATATATAAATGCAAGTATATATATATGTATACCTTTATCACTATATATACATGTATAGTATAGTATAATACACATATAATGTATATGCCACTGTACATACATAGACCACTATGTATATATATGTAAAATATCACTATATGTACATACAATATATATATGTATATATAGTGGTATTAAAACATGTCCTCAAATTCTTTGATAGTTGTTTCATCAAGAAGTGGAGATTATGTTTCCTCCCGTTGAAACTGCATGGGGCTTTATAATTGCCTTGACAAGCAGAATGCAACGTAAGTCACATGGTGATGATAGGCTAGAAAAGGCCATGTAACCTCTGCTGCCTCTTTTGGGACACTTGCTTTGGTAGTCTTAGGCAGCTGTGTAGAGATACCATGAAAACCAAATCGAGGTAGAGAGAGATATGCCCACAGAGCTCGGCTCTTTCAGTCTTCCCAGCTTAGGCACCAGATATGTGAATGAAGAATCACAACATAATAATATTCAGCCATAAACAAGAATAAAATATTGCCATTTGTGGCAACATGGATGGATCTGGAGGTCATCATGGTAAGTGAAACAAGCCAGACTTAGAAAGACAAATACCTAGTATTCTTACTCGTATGTGAAGTTTAAAAGAGACAGTGAGAGACATGGTATCACAGAAGCAGAAAACAGAGCACTGGATACCAGAGACTGGGGAGAAAAGAAGGGAGGAGAGGATGAAAAAATAAGTTCTGGCATGTTACTGCACAGTTACAGTGATGACGGTTAAGAGCAAGTTCTTGTTTACTACAAAGTAGCTACAAGAGAAGCTTTTGAATGTTCTCACCACAAAGAAGTGATAAATGCATGAAGTGATGCATAAGCTAAATAAACTGATTTGATCATTATATGACATATATATGCATCAAAGCATTGACTTACACACAATAAATATGTACAATTACAATGTATCCATAAAAATAACTTTTGAGATGACCCCAGCCACTGTTTGACTGCAATCTGATGAGAGACCCTGAACAATAATTGCCTATTTGAGTCCAGCCAATACCCAAATTTACAAGCAAAATAAATGGTTGTTATTTTTAAGCCAATGTTTGAGGTAGTTTGTTACACAGCAATAGAAAGAATAGTATATAATAAAATTAGCTTGCACATTGTAAATGAACATAAAATAATAAGACTGTTTTTTTTGGACTGCTTAGTAGAATTGACATGTAACCTCATATAAATTAGATGCCACCCTAATCGTAAAACTATATTGGCAATAGATGTTGACATAACTTAATTTCTAACAGTGTAAAAGTTACTGTTTGTTTTCCTAATTGTATGATCATCAATCATTGCTATGGTTTAAGGGTTGCTATATCTCTATTTTTGTGACATGTTATCAGAATAAAAATACTATTTAAGATCAGAAAGCAAGAATGTGGTTTAATTTTTTCTTTCTAAAACAAGTTATTCATCAATCTGTCACAATTTTTCCCTGAGAAAATTGTGTCTGTGCCATCATTATAATTTCCATTAACTTACTCCACAGAATGTTATTTCTCCATTAGATTATTACTTTAAAGTGTTTCAATCTTCCTAAAATGATCTCTGTTGTTGTTGTTGTTGTTTTAACTAGAGTTGTTTTCCCACATTAGGTGCAATGTAAAAAGAGGATTTTGTTATATTTTTATACAGCTTTACCGTCAACCTTCTTTAATTTCATACGGAGTAAATCTAACTCCAGTAAAATACAGACTAAAAATCCAGATGCTGTGCCACTATTTTTTGTTCTAATACTTTTCCTTTCATTTTCTTGTTATGTAGACAACTTAGGATATTGTAAGAATTTTATTTGCTTCATTGACCCACTATGATGTTCATTTTACTTTCAGGGTCTGAAATCAAGCAGGTTAGTTTAAGTCTTATAACAGTTAGCTTTTACTGTGTAACAAATGCCACAAATTAGTGACTTAACCATTTATTTGGATCATGATTGTACAACTTGGCAATTTGTATTGTCTGAGCTAGACAGCTCTGTTGGCTTGGCCTTGTTTCTCAGACATGTATGCCAGTAGAATTGCATGTTTTATATAAAACTTATATTTTACCAAATACCTAATTCCTAGTTTGACAGCTTTTAATTTCAACTTATTTGCAAGGAGAAGGCAAGGAAGTCCTGACAGTTAATATGAGTTGATGACTTGAGACAATTTTCTGGAGAAACAGAATAATTCATTCTAAGACACCATGGTTGCAAATGAAGGAGAAATACTCATCAAAGAATTATCCCTAGGTCAAAAGCCCTCTTTTTGCTGCCAGTAAAAAGCAATATAATACAAAAGCAAAAGAGGTACATTATTTTCTCAAGAATCATTAAATTAACACATTTTTGAAGAGTGTATTGCTTTTCTTCAATGCTTTCCACCATCCTCTGAAAGTTTTCCACTAAATGCCTTGTGCTGTGAGACTTACTGCTAAATTGTGTTTTACAGAGATTCTACTGTGATTTGGCTATGAAAAGAGAGTTCCTCATTAGTCCGGATTTATTTTGCACTAAAGCATTTGCTTTCATTCCATTTCCTGAGTTTCTGAGGCAAGAAAACTCATTGGAAAGGGATTTGTGTACAAAGTTCAATAAACCTAAAACAATATACTTCTTTAGAAAATTAACATTCTTCTATTCCAATCTTTTACTGCTTTGAAATGAAAGATAATATGCAAACACAGTTATTTCTCTCTCACAAGTGGACTACAATTAGAAGCAAAGACCCATTATGCCAAATGTCTCTTATTCATGTCATCATACATGAAAATCAACTGCACTAACTTCTTAAAATTAAATCTAACTTTAATATTGTTCTAAATGATAATGTTTATTAAATCACAAGCAGAATGTGCTGTTGCTTTCTAATATACATGACTGCTAAAACATAATTATTAACAGAAAATGGTTATTCTATATATCATCTAAAATCACATTTTATAACACCATTCGTAGGCATATTGCATCTTGGAAAATACAAATTGAAATATTCACAACTGTTTCAGAATTAAGAATAAAAGAAGATGTTTTTATTTTCCAGCAATACATTCAGTTAAAAAAGTTGTGGTGATGTTGGTGAATATGAATGACAATTCATAATAAAGGAGGTGATGTGAAGTAATTTATTTAGTTCTGGGCATCATAATTTGAAAATATCATGTACAAACTCGAGCATGTTTCTACTCAAATAAGAACATTACACCAGATCAAGAATGACCATTTTCCCATAACTAAAGGTACTCAAGCAGAGGTGGAATGAATAATTGTCAAAGAGGTGTGAACAGAACTCAAGTATCAATATGAGAGTTCTAAGATTCCTTGTAAGATTCAAATTCTAATATTTTTCATTGCTTTGGGCCACTGTAAAACATCTGAAATTTTAATAGAACGGTTATTTAAACAAATTGCTTGATATATTTCATGGGAAATCAAATTTCAAAAGTTTATTGTAGCTCTTTTAAAATTTTAATGATAATACTAATAATGATGATACATTTCTAAATTGTAGTTTCAATTACACAAAGATTTATTTTTCTTTCATATTTCTAATATGTAAATTTTTAGTAAACTGCACACATATTTGATTTGTACTATACACATTTTTAAGTTAATATGCTCTTCTGACAAGTCAGCTGTTAGATAACAGAATGCTTTAAAAAATCTAATTTTGACAGTCCAGTAGTAGGCATTTCATAAATCATTAGATGAAACATTTGATATTAATACAAATGATACAACTATATTTTAATTTTCTTATTTAGCAAAATTTTATTTGTAATGTATGATACATCGTTATATGAGAGTGATTTACTAAAAGACAATTCAAATCTCAAAAGTGTATATTTAAATTCACATTTTTTAGAAGTATATCAATGTGCCTATCTTAACTGAAACACAGTTCAGTTTCTGTCTTCCTCCAAACTTGTATCCTGCACTTTACCCATCAATGTGTTCGGCTTGATGCAATTTAAATGTATTCTCTAAATTTGTATCAATCTGTAGAGGTAAAAGCTGTCTACAGAAGGCTTATGTCACTTATCTTTAACATAAGACAGAGCGGGTACTGGTGAGCTAAAATAAATTAATTGAAGTGTGTATGTGTGTGTACGTGTGTGTTACATGAGCTTCAAATCAGAGAAATTTAAAGTTACAGCTATTTGAGAAACATGTAAACATCTAAATTCAAACAGAATATCCTACAAAAGAAAATTCTAAATGAGTATGTTGTGATAAAATATTCTAATTAATCAATAAAAAACTCTTGATCATTGAGCAATATGTGCTCTTAATTTTGAAGTGAATTTGATATAATTTTGCATATTCCATAGTAAATCACTCATCTCTTCTAAAAATAAATATACAAAATGTAGGCCTATAAAAACACCTTTTTTAATTTTTCTTATTACCTCATTTTATTCCAATTTCATCAGGTGTGACCTTGAATGTTACTAATATTGGAAAAACTATTTATTTTAAGTCAACCTATCTAGCCAGCAGTAATTCAAAAGAGTAAATTTCAAGTTATGTGTCATTTGTACTTGTCTGTGAAATATGCCAAGTAATTCATAATAGCACTTTAAGGAGGTTAATACCATGTATGATTCAAATATTTCTTCTAAACTGACAATTAATTAAAATATTAAGTATTTATAATATGTGTTGGAATGCCTATTAAAAATATATCTTAGGCCAGGCGTGGTGGCTCAAGCCTGTAATCCCAGCACTTTGGGAGGCCGAGACGGGCGGATCACGAGGTCAGGAGATCGAGACCATCCTGGCTAACATGGTGAAACCCCGTCTCTACTAAAAACTACAAAAAACTAGCCAGGCGAGGTGGTGGGCGCCTGTAGTCCCAGCTACCCGGGAGGCTGAGGCAGGAGAATGGCGTGAACCCGGGAGGCGGAGCTTGCAGTGAGCTGAGATCCGGCCACAGCATGCCAGCCTGGGTGACAGAGCGAGACTTCGTCTCAAAAAAAAAAAAAAAAAAAAATATATATATATATATATATATATCTTATGATGTTCTAAAATTATATTGGAGTGATGTTTGTACATCTCTGCATATTTGCTAAAAAACATTAAATCATTGAATTTTATATTTTATTTTATTTTATTTTTTTTTTTTTTTTTGAGACGGGAGTCTTGCTCTGTCGCCCGAGCTGGAGTGCAGTGGCCAGATCTCAGCTCACTGCAAGCTCCGCCTCCCGGGTTTACGCCATTCTCCTGCCTCAGCCTCCGGAGTAGCTGGGACTACAGGCGCCCGCTACCTCGCCCGGCTAGTTTTTTTTGTATTTTTAGTAGAGACGGGGTTTCACCGTGTTAGCCAGGATGGTCTCGATCTCCTGACCTCGTGATCCGCCCGTCTCGGCCTCCCAAAGTGCTGGGATTACAGGCTTGAGCCACCGCGCCCGGCGAATTTTATATTTTAAATGAGTGAATTATACGATATGTGAATTACATCCCAATAAAGTTGTTTAACATGTTTCTTACCTCTGATATATGATACCAAACTGCTTTTAGTCACCTTGCTGTTTATCAAGTCTTGTCTTGTGTTTATTTTCTCCCACTTAGATACTTCTACTTTTTGTACATTTTTATTATAAATGACCACGCAGGCTTTTTGTGATTATCTTTCTAATATCTGTCATTCCTAATGAAGTATCTTATGGTTTATTTTTATGTTCTTGGTGCTTAGAATGGTGACTGGTACATAATAATACATGTTTTTTGAACAAATTAATTGACTCATATATTAGAAAGATGAGATCAGAAAATATCCATTTTTCTATGATAGTTCTGAAAATGGAAATACAAATATATTATACATATCACCAAAAAAACAGAAGCCAATATTAAATACATGGATAGGCTTCAATTTGTATGGATATACACATTCCACACTTCAATGTGAAAAAGTTTCAACATATACTTCTTGCCCCAAGCTAATCCCAAGATACGACAGATCACTTTTTTATATAATGCTTGCTCTTGCTGCAATGACAATCTGAAAACAAGGCAAACAAACAAACAAAAAAACTGAAATTACATTTGGAACCCTACCAACTTACTTTTAGTTTCTTTTATGAGAAGCCCTCTATGGTTATATTAATAATTCTATATTATCACTAAAACTTTTAGAAGACAGACAATAACATATATCTGAAAGTCCAAATCAGAGAAAAATAATTAATGAAGCTATGAAATAAAGCAAATGGGCTAATATTCTGTTGATAGAGTAACCATTGAATAAAAATGTCTTTTTTTATAATGTGAGATTAAATATTTAATACATGGACTATGCAATACTTGACATGTTGTTGAGAAGTGATGTTTATCATAGTATGTTTCACTGAAACATACCAGTATAATTGGCAAACTTTTGTTCTTTTGAAATAACATGCATTTAATTTCAAAATAATTTCTATTTTTTTAAAGTTATTACTTTGGGGCCTGGCACGATGGTGCATGCCTGTAATTCCAGAAATTTGGGAGGCCAAGGCTGGTGAATCACCTGAGGTCAGGAGTTTGAGACCAGCCTGACTAACATGATGAAACCTTGTCCGTACTAAATACAAAAATATTAGCCGGACTTGGTGGTACATGCCTGTAATCCCAGCTACTTGAGAGGCTGAGGCAGGAGAATTGCTTGAACCCGGGAGGTGGAGGTTGCGGTGATCCGAGATCACGCCATTGCACTTCAGCCTGGGCAACAAGTGTGAGGCCCTGTCAAAAACAAAAAAAAAAAAAAAAAAGTATTACTTTGGATTAATACAATTTCAAAAAATTTTAAAACTTGTCGATTCCATCAATTAGATATTTATATCTCTTTTTTGAAAGAAAGAGTCACCTAGATGCCAGACTTTCAGTTGAAGGTCAACCATATCTTAAATAAGAAATAAAAATTGAGGCCAGGTGCAGTAGCTCACACCATGCAGTAATCACAGCGTTTTGGGAGGCCAAGACGGGAGGATCACTTGTGCCCAAGAGTTTGAGATCAACCTAGGCAACATAGCCAGACCTCATCTCTATTAAAAAAAAAAAAAAAAAAATGAAATGAAAATTGAAACTCGATGCAAAGTGTCTATAAAACAGTGGAACCCAGTTATATAACTCACTATTAAACATTAAATTATTCCACATTTAAAATAGTATATAAAATGTGGTTATATACATTAAAACCTGCTTTTACATCATTATGATTTATGATTCATTATTATAAAACATTACTACTTGCTGCTATAGACATACACATACTGCCTACTATGTTAAGGTCATGATGAAGAACCTTAACCTACTATGTTAAGGTCATGAATAGAGAAGCCTCAACCTAAATGAAACAAAATTATGTTGTCAGAGATCAATTATAAACTTTTAAAAAGATACAGATGAAAGAGAATCCACATTACAAACTTTCATTGGAATACTAATTGCTTTACATTCATATGGAAATTAGGTACACTTAATATGCTTATGTGACCTTTGTAGTGACATCAGCATAGAAAATTTATTACTAAGAACTTTTGTTCTAAAAATAACAACATAACCAAAAAGAACATGTCCCTAACATGTCTACTAACCTTTTAGTGTATCAACATTTTTAAAGTTAATTAAAAAATGATAAAAACATATTTTTACCTAATATTCATTCTATATTATGTTATTACTTAAAATGTCACATTGGATCATTTTCAATAAAAACACAATACAAAACTTACATAACCTTTTCCATTTTATCAGCAGGAAAGAAATTCTTAGCAATCACTTTGCTTGACAGGGGTCTTCTAACTCTGAATTAGTGGCAAGTGCTAATTGGCAAAAGAGAACACAATTTGCAGTAAACACCTTTCTCCATATAGAAAGTATTGGGCTGCAAAAATAAAATTCCTTGAACTTTATTGGCTGTTCAACAAATAGGCTTTTCATGGTAACAAATGCTTAGCTTTATATAAGCATTTAACAATATTATTTGTAACACTGAGTATGTGATTTCACTGGCTTAGTTTCATGATTAGTTTTATTACTCGAACAAAAAAATAATTTAAACAGTTCAATACTTTAAGCGGTTAAAGTTTGTGTTCAATTACTACTCCCAGTGAACTGCAATAGGACCCAAGGTACAGGTACAATTTTATATTTATTATGCAGTGAAAAAGTGCACCCTTTGTAGAATTACAAGGCTCTAATTTCATTGAAAGTTTCTGTAAGGTCATAAACCAAGAGGCTGAAAAATGGAATGTTTAAAACCCTGATATGAAAAGTTAAAGACTAGTATTAACTCAATATACTGGGTAATCTAATCTGTATATTATTTCTTTCTTAAATCCCCATTTCCCACTTCCACATCAAAATTTGTAAGTTATAAGATATTTAGCAAAAGTTTAGTATTTCATTTAACAATCAGCAATTACCAATTTTAAAACTTATTCCAGTAGGAAATTAACTATTTTCTTTCCCTAGAAATAAGATAAATTTATATTACAATTAATGATAGTGAAAACATTTATTAAAATGCACATATAATTTAGAACAATTTAATTAAGATCTACCTTTTGCAAAATGTCAGGCAATCGTTACTGCAATAAATTTCAAAATTACTCCAAGGTAATAAGAACGTTTCTATCCAGAGCTATAAACTCTCCTGTGTAGCTTGGGCTATTTCATAAGCAATGGCTTCTAATAAGGAAATCTTGCTCTCATTTGCTATTAGCTTATTAGCTGTGTCTCAGTTTGAGACTACCTATGCAAGCTGACCCAATTCATTTTTTTTTTTTTTTTTTTTTTTACCAAAGACAGAACTTTGGGGTTGGGAAACCTTCATTTGTGAAAAAATAATATCCCAGGAAGCTTTGAAAATTCAGAATATGGCATAATAAAAATCTCTTTTTTTTTTTTTAGACGGAGTTTCCCTCGTTGCCCCGACTGGAGTGCAATGGCGCAAAGTCGGCTCACTGCAACCTCCGCCTCCCGGGCTCAAGATATTCTCCTGCCTCAGCCTCGCCAGTAGATGGGATTACAGGCATGCGCCACCATGCTCGGCTACTTTTGTATTTTTAGTAGTGACGGGGTTTCACCATGTTGGCCAGATTGGTCCCGAACTCCTGGCCTCAGGTGATCCGACCACCTCCGCCCCCAAAGTGCTGGTATTACAGGCGTGAGATGCCGCGCCCAACCTACCACAGTAAAATTCACACTAGGTTTGTAACCTAGTCCAAGCTTCCCATAGATTTGCATAGGTGGTGTAAGGATAAGGATGTAAATAAAAGGTTCAAGAACTATTTTCAAACAAAAGTTAGTGTGTGAGACTGAGAATCTTAACACAACTGCAGTAGAAGTTGTAGCTTCCTGACTGATGAACAATGCAGTGTGGTTTTGACATCTGGATCTCACAGCACAGCATTCTTAGGGCACACACTACAGCTTATTTCCTGAGCCTGTAGTGGGTAGCCTTGATATCTTCCTTAGCAGTCATTCTGAAGAAGTAGCAAATGTTGGCACGTAGGGCAACTGCATAGAATGCAACGGGAGGCTGGCTCTACAGTGAGAACAGCAAGCACAAACATTAGCCCCTCATCCAGAGTGTGGACAGTAGTGGCACAGCTGATGAAAGCCAACTTTAAATGTGTAATTTTAAATGCCCCATGGGGACACTTAAAAAAAAAGTGAAAGAAATCTTAAGGGATCAAAGGTTCTTTAGAAGCAGAGAAGGGCAAAGATTGGGGAAAATTGATTACTTATGGTATACTGCACCATTTTAATTGAAAGCTTATATGGTCTTGGAAAACAGACCACAGTTATTAATACTATTATTAATACTATATGTGTTATAGTATTATAGTATTAATTAATACTATTAATATTATACTATAATATTAATACTATACATACTATACTATACACTATAGTATTATATTATACTATATACATACTATACACTATAATATTATATTATACTATAATATTAATACTATACATAATACTATATGTGTTATAGTATTATAGTATTAATTAATACTATTAATAATACTATTATGTGAGCAGGTGAGGAGGCTCATTCCTGTAATCCTAGAACTTCAGGAGTCCCAGGTTTGGGGAGGACCATTTGAGTCCAGGAGTTTCAGACCAGCCTGCAATAGAGTGAGGCCCCGTTTCTACAAAAAATAAAAAATAAAAATTAGCCAGGGGTGATGTCTCACACCTGTAGTCCCAGCTACTTGGGAGACTGATGTGGGAGGACATCTTGAGCCCAGGAATGAGAGACTACAATGAGCTATGATTACACCACTGCCTTTTTGCCTGACAGATCAAGATGCTGTCTCTAAAAATAAAAAATGAAAAATAAAACTACCATGGATAAATAAAAACACAGGATATCTTTACTGTTATTTCCACTACGTTTGTCAAACACAGACTGCTGACTCTAAGTTTCTGTAACTGCTAAGGCTACATGCTTACTCTATATTGGACACTCTTCTAAGCACTGTATATATTTTGATTATTTGAATCTCACAATAATCTCCTGAAGCAGGTAATATAATAATCCTATTGTAGTGGCTAGGAAACTGAGGAACACCAAGGGTACAGTAACTTACCTAAGGAAATGTGATGAGTAAGTAGCAGAGACTAGATTCAAATTCAGGTAGCCTGGCTCCAGAACTCATGCTCTAACTTCTTGTTTCTTTAGAAGAAATTATTCTAAAATAAAACCTTTAATGTTCAAACTGCAAAATTTATACCTGATTTTCTCAAGTGCTTCAGAAAATACATACTCTCTTGTACATGGCTTAATAGTTCATCAGGCCGGGTGCAGTGGCTCACGCCTGTAATCCCAGCACTTTGGGAGGCCGAGGTGGGTGGATCACGAGGACAGGAGATCGAGACCATCCTGGCTAACATGGTGAAACCCCATCTCTACTAAAAATGCAAAAAATTAGCCGGGTGTGGCGGCGGGCACCTGTAGTCCCAGCTACTTGGGAGAATGAGGCAGGAGAATGGCGTGAACTCTGTAGGCGGAGCTTGCAGTGAGCCGAGATCATGCCACTGCACTCCAGCCTGGGCAACAGAGTGAGACTCCATCTCAAAAAAAAAAAAAAAAAAAAATAGTTCATCAATTGTGAAAGAAAAATACACATAAAAGTAAATTAAATGATATGGTAAGTTTACTGTTGAAAATCAGTTTTCAGCCTTTGAAATACTGTGACAAAATTTGAATTAAAAGAGAGTGATGGATGTTTCATTATATTATTTTACTGTGTTAACTTTCCTTGCGTAACTAGATCAACAGGATACATCTTTATTAGATCGTAGCAAAAAGATCTGTGCATGTCACTAATGGAGACAATCTAAAAGATGATAATATATTAATTCCAATACATTTGATGCTTTTGGTGCTCTTTAACAGTCCAAATGCATTCCAATTCTACAACAATTTGGAATGGAGAAAGGCCTGCCTTTGTGCTTTTAGGATTTAGGAAGAAAAAGAGAAAGAAAAGCAACCATCTATATACTACGTGACTGAAGTAGTTATTTTTAGTAATGGTTCAGAGAAGAGTACTTATGGCAAATGGATGAAAAAGAACACAGGGAGCCTTCTCACTTCATAACAAAAATATTAAAATAATATATATAAGTTTTTTTTCCATCAAACATTCACAGATGCACTAAAAGAAATACAGATGGATAGAAGACTATCTGCCACATAGACATAAGATGGAAATGCACATCTCTGAGCCCAGCGATACTGGTGTTCACTAAAGTATGAATATTGGGAACAGTAGCAGAGCCTGGGGTCCCAAATCCTATCCAAAAGACACTGAAACCTGACAGATTGTCAGGATCCAGAATCAGGCCCTTCACAGGAAATATGAGGATCAGCTGTGCTCCTTGATTATGTATAAAAGTTGTAAAAGCTCGCCCTGCTTGTTCATGATTGTAACTAGATGGTTATTTACAGTTGTATGTTCTCCTTGATGGTGGTGAAATTAGGTGGAAGAAAGACAAATGAATACCTGGCTGATGCATTTTGTTGGAAGACAGGAGCTATAATTTTCTCTTGAATCATAATTCTCCACCTTATAAAATAAGAACTGGAATGGAGGTATGCATTTCCCTGGTTTGTGAACCCATGCAATGCACAAGGAAGGGTCAAGCAAAAGAAGAGGACTACTATCAAATAAGGCTAGATAAGAAAAAAGAAATCCAAAGCAAAAGAGGAAATATAAATCCATTAAACACAGTTAAAAACCTCCCAAGTAGATCATTTAAAAAATGACTTCAAAATAAATAAGGTTAAAATCCTTAAGGCAAAAAAAGAGGGGGAACAGTCATAAAACAACATCAGCTAATGTATGTGTCCTCTATTTATCAATTGCTTTCAATGTATATTTATTTACATAGATAGAAGATAGATGTAGATAGGTAAATTTGATAAAGAATATTTAGAAATCATAGAAATATGAAAAATTCAGTGATTGTAATTAAAAATAACCATAAGAGGAAAAACTTCAATAGAAAATTAAGAAATTAGATGTTAGAATGGATGAAATCAGTAAGGAAACAACAGCTAGAGAAGGAAAATGTGAAAGATAAATAAAAATGCAAGAAAATGGATTGAGAAGTACCAATATGCATCTTTCAGGTATGCTGGATTGATAAGGAGAATGAGTAAGAGACAATATTTAAAGAGATATATTCTGCAAATTTTAAAAGTTGAAGTAAGCCATAAATCTTCAAATTTAAAAAGCACATAGATACATTATGGTGAGAAAGCTTTGCATTTCAAATGGAAGAAATATTTTAAAACCTACTAGAGAGAATATATTAACACTGGAATTCTCATGAGCAATGATAGGTTACAAATAATAGTGGTTAAAATATTCAAAGTACTATAGTTTGAAAAAGTAACTTAATCCCAGAATTGCATAAAATATGAATGCATCAGTGCCAAGAAGATGGCCGAATAGGAACAGCTCCAGTCTACAGCTCCCAGAGTGAGCGACACAGAAGATGGGTGATTTCTGCATTTCCAACTGAGGTACCAGATTCATCTCACAGGGGCTTGTCAGACAGTGGGCGCAGCCCACTGAGCATGAGCTGAAGCAGGGTGAGGCATCACCTCACCCAGCAAGTGCAAGGGCTCAGGGAATTCCCTTTCCTAGCCAAGGGAAACTGTGACAGATGGCACCTGGAAAATTGGGTCACTCCCACACTAATAATGTGCTTTTCCAATGGTCTTACCAAACGGCACACCAGGAGATTATATCCTGCACCTGGCTCAGAGGGTCCCATGCCCATGGAGCCTCACTCATTGCTAGCACAGCAGTCTGAAATCGAACTGCAAGGCGGCAGCGAGTCTGGGGGAGGGGCACCTGCCATTGCTGAGGCTTGAGTAGGTAAACAAAGCAGCTGGGAAGCTTGAATTGGGTGGAGTCCACCGCAGCTCAAGGAGGCCTGTCTGCCTCTGTAGACACCACCTCTGGGGGCAGGGCATAGCTGAACAAAAGGCAGCAGAAACTTCTGCAGACTTAAAGTCTGACAGCTTTGAAGAGAGTAGTGATTCTCCCAGCATAGAGTTTGAGATCTGAGAACGGACAGACTGCCTCCTCAAGTGGGTCCCTGACCCAAGTAGCCTAACTGGGAGGCATCTCCCAGTAGGGGCAGACTGACACCTCACATGGCTGGGTGCCCCTCTGAGATGAAGCTTCCAGAGGAACGATCAGGCAGCAACATTTGCTATTCTGCAATATTCGCTTTTCTGCAGCCTCCACTGGTGATACCCAGGCAAACAGGATCTGGAGTGGACATCCAGCAAATTCCAACAGACCTGCAGCTGAGGGTCCTGACTGTTAGAAGGAAAACTAACAAACAGAAAGGACATCCACACAAAAACCCCATCTGTACATCATTGTCATCAAACACCAAAGATAGACAAAACCACAAAGATGGGGAGAAACCAGAGCAGAAAAGCTGAAAATTCTAAAAATCTGAGCACCTCTTCTCCTCCAAAGGAATGCAGCTCCTCACCAGCAATGGAACAAAGCTGGACAGAGAATGACTTTGATGAGTTGTGAGAAGAAGGCTTCAGATGATCAAACTTCTCCCAGCTAAAGGAGGATGTTTGAACCCATCGCAAAGAAGTGAAAAACCTTGAAAAAAGATTAGACAAATAACCAGTGTAGAGAAGATCTTAAATGACCTGATGGAGCTGAAAACCATGACATGAGAATGACATGACGCATGCACAAACTTCAGTAGCTGATTTGATCAACTGGAAGAAAAGCTATCAGTGATTGAAGATCAAATGAATTAAATGAAGCAAGAAGTTTAGAGAAAAAGGAGTAAAAAGAAACAAACAAAACCTCCAAGACATATGGGACTATGTGAAAAGAGCAAGTCTACATCTGATTGGTGTACCTGAAAGTGATGGGGAGAATGGAACCAAGTTGGAAAACACTCTTCAGGATATTATTCAGGAGAACTTCCCTAACCTAGCAAGGCAGGCCAATATTCAAATTCAGGAAATGCAGAGAATGCCACAAAGATACTCCTCAAAAAGAGCAACTCCAAGACACATAATTGTCAGATTCACCAAAGTTGAAACGAAGGGAAAAATGTTAAGGGCAGCCAGAGAGAAAGGCCGGGTTACTTACAAAGGGAAACCCATCACGACTAACAGCAAATCTCTGGGCAGAAACTCTACAAGCCAGAAGAGAGTGGGGGCCAATTTTCAACATTCTTAAAGAAAAGAATTTTCAACCTAGAATTTCACATCCAGCCAAACTAAGCTTCATAAGTGAAGGAGAAATAAAATCCTTTACAAACAAGCAAATGCTGAGAGATTTTGTCAACACCAGGCCTGCCTTACAAGAGCTCCTGAAGGAAGCACTAAACTTGGAAAGGAACAACCGGTACCAGCCACTGCAAAAACAGGCCAAATTGTAAAGACCACTAATGATAGGAAGAAATTGCATCAACTAATGAGCAAAATAACCAGCAAACATCATAATGACAGCACCAAATTCACACATAACAATATTAATCTTAAATGTAGATGGGCTAAATGCTCCAATTAAAAGACACAGACTGGCAAATTGGATAAAGAGTCAAGATTCATCAGTGTGCTGTATTCAGGAGACTCATCTCACCTGCAGAGACACACACGGGCTCAAAATAAAGGAATGGAGGAAGATCTACCAAGCCAATGGAAAACAAAACAAAACAAGAAGCAGGGGTTCCAATCCTGATCTCTGATAAAACAGACTTTAAACTAACAAAGATCAAAAGAGTTAAAGAAGGCCATTACAAAATGGTAAAGGGATCAATTCAACAAGAAGAGCTAACTATCCTAAATATATATGCACCCAATACAGGAGCACCCAGATTCATAAAGCAAGTCCTCAGAGACCTACAAAGAGACTTAGATTCCCATACAATAATAATGGGAGACTTTTACACCCCACTGTCAACATTAGACAGATTCACGAGACAGAAAGTTAACAAGGATATCCAGGAATTGAACTCAACTCTGCACCAAGTGGACCTAATAGACATCTACAGAACTCTCCACCACAAATCAACAGAATATACATTCTTCTCAGCACCACATCACACTTATTCAAAAATTGACCACATAGTTGGAAATATAGGACTCCTCAGCAAATGTAAAAGAACAGAAATTATAACAAACTGTCTCTCAGACCACTGTGTAATCAAGCTAGAACTCAGGATTAAGAAACTCACTCAAAACCACTCAACTACATGGAAACAGAGCAACCTGCTCCTGAATGACTACTGGGTACATAACGAAATGAAGGCAGAAATAAAGATATTCTTTGAAACCAGTGAGAACAAAGTCACAACATACCAGAATCTCTGGGACACATTTAAAGCAGTGTGTAGAGGGAAATTTATAGCACTAAATGCACACAAGAGAAAGCTGGAAAGATCTAAAATTGACACCCTAACATCACAATTAAAAGAACTAGAGAAGCAAGAGCAAACATATTCAAAAGCTAGCAGAAGGCAGGCAAGAAATAACTAAGACCAGAGCGGAACTGAAGTAGATAGAGACACAAAACCCGTTCAAAAAATCAGTGAATCCAGGAGCTGGTTTTTTGAAAAGATCAACAAAATTGATATACTGCTAGCAAAACTAATAAAGAAGAAAAGAGAGAAGAATCAAATAGACTCAATAAAAGATGATAAAGGGGATATCACCACCAATCCCACAGAAATACAAACTACCATCAGAGAATACTATAAACACCTCTATACAAATTAACTAGAAAATCTAGAAGAAATGGATAAACTCCTGGACACATACACCCTCCCAACACTAAACCAGGAAGAAGTTGAATCCCTGAATAGACTGATAACAGGCTCTGAAATTGAGGCAATAATGAATAGCCTACCAACCAGAAAAAGACCAGAACCAGATGGATTCACAGCCAAATTCTACCAGAGGTACAAAGAGGAGTTGGTACCATTCCTTCTGAAACTATTCCAATCAACAGAAAAAGAGGGAATCCTCCCTAACTCATTTTATGAGGCCACTATCATCCTGATACCATAGGCTGGCAAAGACACAACAACAAAAAATAGAATTTTAGACCAATATCCCTGATGAACATTGATGCAAAAATCCTCAATAAAATACTGGCTAACTGAATCCAGCAGCACATCAAAAAGCTTATCCACCATGATCAAGTAGGCTTCATCCCTGGGATGCAAGGCTAGGTCAACATATGCAAATCAATAAACATAATCCAGCATATAAACAGAACCAAAGACAAAAACCACATGATTATCTTAATAGATGCAGAAAAGACCTTCGAAAAAATTCAAAAGCTCTTCATGCCAAAAACTCTCAATAAATTAGGTATTGATGGTACATATCTCAAAATAATAAGAGCTATTTATGACAAACCCACAGTCAATATCATACTGAATAGGCAAAAACTGGAAGCATTCCGTTTGAAAACTGGCATCAAGCTACCAATGACTTTCTTCACAGAACTGGAAAAAAGCTACTTTAAAGTTCATATAGAACCAAAAAAGTGCTCGTATAGCAAAGATAATCCTAAGCCAAAAGAACACAGCTGGATGCATCACACTACCTGACTTCAAACTATACTACAAGGCTATAGTAACCAAAACAGCATGATACTAGTACCAAAACAGAGATATGGACCAATGGAACAGAACAGAGCCTTCAGAAATAATGCCACACATCTACAACCATCTGATCTTTGACAAGCCTGACAAAAACAAGAAATGAGGAAAGGATTCCCTATTTAATAAATGGTGCTGGGAAAACTGGCTAGCCATATGTAGAAAGCTGAACTGGATCCCTTCCTTACACCTTACACAAAAATTAATTCAAGATGAATTAAAGACTTAAATTTTATACCTAAAACCATAAAAACCCTAGAATAAAACCTAGGGAATGCCATTCAGGACATAGGCATGGGCAAGGACTTCACATCTAGAACACCAAAAGCAATGACAACAGAAGCCAAAATTGACAAATGGGATCTAATTAAACTAAAGAGCTTCTGTACAGCAAAAGAAACTACCATCAGAGTGAACAGACAACCTACAGAATGGGAGAAAATTTTTGCAATCTACCCATCTGACAAAGGGCTAATATCCAGAATCTACAAAGAACTTAAACAAATTTACAAGACAATATCAAACAACCCCATCAAAAAGTGGGAGAAGGATATGAACAGGCACTTCTCAAAAGAAGACATGTATGCAGCCAACAGACACATGAAAAAATGCTCATCATCACTGGCCATCAGAGAAATGCAAATCAAAACCACAATGAGATACCATCTCACACCAGTTAGAATGGCAATCATTAAAAAGTCAGGAAACAACAGGTGCTGGAGAGGATGTGGAGAAATAGGAACACTTTTACACTGTTGCTGGGACTGTAAACTAGTTCAACCATTGTGGAAGACAGTGTGGTGATTCCTCAAGCATCTAGAACTGGAAATACCATTTGACCCAGCCATCCCATTACTGGGGATGTACTCAAAGGATTATAAATCATGCTGCTATAAAGACACATGCACACGTATGTTTATTGGGGCACTATTCACAATAGCAAAGACTTGGAACCAACCCAAATGTCCATCAATGATAGATTGGATTAAGAAAATATGGCACGTATACACCATAGAATACTATGCAGCCATAAAAAAGGATGAGTTCATGTCTTTTGTAGGGGCATGGATGAAGCTGGAAACCATCATTCTGAGCAAACTATCACAAGGACAAAAAAACAAACACTGCATGTTCTCACTCATAGGTGGGAATTGAACAATGAGAACACTTGGACACAGGAAGGGGAACATCACACACTGGGGCCTGTATGGGGTGGGGAGAGCGGGGAGGGAAGGCATTAGGAAATATACCTAATGTAAATGAAGAGTTAATGGGGGCAGCACACCATCATGGCACATGGATACATATGTGACAAACTTGCATGTTGTGCATATGTACCCTAGATCTTAAAGTATATTAATAAAATAAATAATAAAATAAAATAATTAATATATCTTTTGAGGGAGAGGCAGACAGAAATTTATCTTCAGCCACATAAAGACAAAAATAATTTACTATTTTTAAATCATTTCTCAAAGAACTGCTAAACACTAATATTTTGTGTTTAATAATGAGATGAAAATTTTTTGGAAAAATGTTATGGTTGATAATTTTGGTTAGTTGTTATTTTTCTATGTTCATAGACATGTATTATTTTTAATAGTAGAAGATGTCAAAAATATTGGTCATATCCTGAAACAATTTTAAAATGTTAGAATAATATTTTACAGAAGGTTCTGCTTTTTAATAGCACATGTAAGCAGCTTGGAAGTCACCAGTCTATTCCAGCGACAAGAAAACAGAAAAATCGGCAACTCCTCCTGAATCAGTACGGGAAGTGAGGTCACAGAGCAAATTGCTGCCTTCAAAACTGGAGACACAAAACAAGCAGATATGGAGGCAATTAAAATTGCCTTTGCAAAACTATGACCGTAAGAGCCATTATGACATAACTGACTGTTTCTTGTTTCTAACCTCATAGGCTGGCTGTCTGCTCATTCCTGGGCATTGGCCAAGCTAATGTCGGGAGAAATTCAGTTTATGATTTAAATGATAATAGCTCTTCCCAAAGACTAAATTGTTCTCGTAAAACTAATGAAAGACCACCAATTAGGAGAATGAGAGGGGCTTGAATTCTAAATAATTACCAAACTTTATTCTGGAGGTCATAAGATTTGCAACTTTCCCAATTACCCTTTAAGAACTTAAGATTGGCCTTTTGAGTGTCTTTCCAGGACTCAACTAGTCCTATGGCCCCCACCTAGAAGCTAACTCAGTACATGAGGACAATTTTCCACACCCCTTTGATTGCATCCCCAACCAATCAGCGCACCCCCTTCCCTAGCCCCCGGCTCACAAAACTATCTTTGAAAAACCCCTAACCTCCAAGCCTTCAGAGAGATTGATTTGAGTAATAACTCTGTCTCCCGTGTGGCCTAGCTGACCTTGCATCAGTTAAACTCTGTCTTTACTGCAATGCCAAAAGGTCTCTGTGAGTTGATTTTGAGCAGCAGAAGGAAAGAATTCACAGGGTAGTTACACGGTTCAGCCTATGGAGCAGAAACCTATGTGGGAACCAGTGCCTGGGTAGAAAACCTGAACTGTAATGGAGGAATTGTTGGAGGCTAAGTGTAGAGGAGTCTGAGAGTTAAAATCTTCAGTTATCAGGAGTCCCCACACTTTTGTGAGTTTTACCTCTAAGATTATGACCAAATTCTCACAATAAATATTTAGGAAAAATATTTCCTGTTTCTGGCAGCAGAGGGAAGAAAGAACCATTTTGAAATACACTCACTTAATATCATAGATAGGTCCTTAGGAACTGCAGCTTTAATGAAATGACTAAAGAGTAGGTCCTAGAATAACATCAGTTTGTTCAAAGTCTTTTCATTATAAGGTTGATGATGAGAAAAAAAAAATTTGGTTTCCTTATATGTTGTCTCATTTAAAGTTACTGTTGCCAAGAACCTTTTGACAGTTAAGTGAATGCTTACTATACACTAAAAAATTCTGTTCTTAACAAGATCTGCCCTCAGGCAAAACTACTTAATCAGAGCCTAATCTGCTGGAGTTTTATCAGAGCCTAATTGATTTGGAAAAAGAGAAATACCCAACTCCAGGCAGTTCTGGTCATCCTGTCTCACCAAAAGGTGGTGTAGGAGTGAAGAAATCTTCCCCCTTCACTGCACCTTTCAGCAAAGGAATAGAAGACAACTGTGGTTCTCTTTGGAGATCTTTTGAGAATCTAGGTAAATGAAGAAACTTCAGAGAACAGGCTCATCCTGTGCTTTGGGAGAGAGAGAGGATTGAAAGACAGGGGTTGTGGGGAAAGTCATAAAGAAAACTTGGTTCTATGGCTTATTTCTAAGGACTTTCAATATTTGAAGCAGTTAGCCCTCCAAGTATTACAGTCTCACCAGTGCACCACAATGTAGCAGTCTCTACTTGTAAGGTATCACCTGGAGTTTTTGTCTCATGACCAAGACAATTAAGGAGCATGGACAAAAAGGGTGAAGTTGGAGGGTGAAAGGGTGAAAGTTTAATAAGCAAAAGAATAAAGCTTACTGCTGTGAAGAGGGGGCCTAGAAGAAGGCTGCTGTTAGCCTTTCTCATCTATGAGGCTGTGGGCATGTCTTGGGCAAGCCCCCCATATGCAAGTTCCCTTATCTGTACCTGCAGCTTGAGTTTTCAGGCTGTTCTTTTGTTTAAAAGAATTCGACCGAGGGCCCACCCTAACTGCCTGCCTGACCCATTTCTTCCTTCCTCCTCTCTCACAAGGCCCCATATTCTGAGGTATTGTTTTCTGAGTACCAACAGTTGGGGATGCAGGTACTAAAAAAACATGTGTAAAATTTACAGTCTAGAGGAACAGAGACTCACTAAATGACTAAGACCTAATCATAGGACTATAGAACTATTCCCTTCACCCCACACTTTATGTCCACATTACTATAGGCCTATGTATAGCAGTTTCTTTTACCTAGTACAATGTATTTGGCTATCAAAGAAAAATTACAAGGCGTACTAAAAGGCAAATAACACAGTTTGAAGAGGAACAAGTATCAGAATTGAACATGGCAGGGATATTGGAATTATCAGACAGGAAATTTTAAAAACTAAGATAATATACTAAAGTCTCTAATGGATAAATTAGACAGCATATAAGAAGAGATGGGCAATGTAAATAGAAAGATGGAAACCCTAAGATGCTAGAGATCAAAAACACTGTAACAGAAACCAAAATGCCTTTGATGGGCTTATTAGTAGACCGAATAGAGCTGAGGAAAGAATCTCGAAGTTTTAATATGCATATCAATGGAAACCTCCAAAACTGAAAATCAAAGAGAACAACAACAATTAAAAAAAAAAAAAAAAGCAGAGTATTCAAGAACTATGGAACAACTACAAAATAATAATATTACATCACATGAAACAATTACCACAATATGTTCAGTGGAAAATTTTAAGATCTCCAAAAATAACAAAAACAAACAACCAATAATAAAAAAACACACAAAATACAAAAACTCAAAAAACAGATGCTTGGGAAATGTATGTAACCCTGAAGACCCACAATTAATGCTAATTTTTATTGTCTGTAATCCTTTAAATGCATAATTATTGTGCTTAGAATAAAAGTTAAGCAGTTCTAATTTGATACTTGCATACTTAATTCTTACCTATAAATTTCATATCCCAGGGTTCTATAAAACACTAATATGGGTAAACAGCATAAACTTAAAATAAAATCACACCAACTGTCACTTTCAGAAGCATAGAATCTTTACGTGCTTTTTAAAAGTACATTGATATTGATATTATTTGGAAAAAACATTGGCGAAAAGAAAATATGAATATACTTTTACTCATGAAATTAATTACTCTCATCTTGCTTAAATATTTAAGAGACAACACCTGCTGTTTGTCCTTTAAAGTGATCTTGCAGTTTACTGAATTAAAAAATGTAGGTTAAACTTGTTCCAGTTCCTTATTTAATAGTACTAACAGACAGAACTAGTCACCACAGATGAAACAATAAGTACCAGGACTGCATGAACCTTGGAAAACTTTTATACATTGTATTATGAGCAATAAGTCACTCCCAGTAGCAGTCATAATAGTATGTTTATTATAACTGTTATCAGAATCAGATGTGTTAAAAAGTATATACAAGTCTTCTCCTGGATAATGTAAAATTTTAGGTTGATATAGAGTTTTTTCTAATGTACTAATAGAGATATACATATACATGTAATATGATCTTACATAAATGGAATTATAAACTTACTCTCTTTTTTGGTAGTCTTCTAATTTTTTATTTTGCTTGAGTCTGTCCTTTCCCTTCCCCCTCCCTCTCAAATAAACTCCCTCCCATGAGCTATCACAACACCCTACATGAATATCATTTTTTTATCATTGCTGTTATTTACATGGAGTAGCTATCTAAAAGTAAAACAATACCTAGGATTTCTGGGTTAAAAGTTTAATTAAATAGATGATAGGTTATTGATAAAAAAGCAGATAGATTACTGATAGATTACATTTTGAATGTATTATTTAAAAAATTAAAGATAATTTTTTTAAAAAATTATAATTTATGGAGCTTTTCCCTACATCTTCATTTGTCACCAGCATCCTAACTCATTTAAATATTTGCCAATCTTATAGGCAAAAACTGATGTTTCATTACTTACATTTGCATTTTCCTTGTTAACAATCAGGGTTTTTTCATGTTTGTTAATCTTCTGTATTGACACTGGCTTTTCTTTGTATTTCCTATTCACATCCTTTGCTCATTCTTTTTTTTTTTTTTTTTTTTGAGACGGAGTCTTGCTGTGTCACCCAGGCTGGAGTACAGTGGCCGGATCTCAGCTCACTGCAAGCTCCGCCTCCCGGGTTTTATGCCATTCTCCTGCCTCAGCCTCCTGAGTAGCTGGGACTACAGGCGCCCGCCACCTCGCCCGGCTAGTTTTTTTTATTTTTAATAGAGACGGGGTTTCACCGTGTTAGCCAGGATGGTCTCGATCTCCTTACCTCATGATCCGCCCGTCTTGGCCTCCCAAAGTGCTGGGATTACAGGCTTAAGCCACCACGCCTGGCCGCTCATTCTTTTGTTATTTGAGTTGTCTGAGACTCTGTATAATACAGATGATATGTATGTGGAATTGCAGGAGTATCCATAATAGAGGTTAATTAAAATTAATCAGGTACAGGATAAATGTATAGTATGATGTATTAATTTTAAAAATCAGATAAACATAAATGTCTCTCTTAATGTGCATTGATGCCTGTATACATTGAGTGAGCAAACAGGGCTGAAGATTATCACAACAGTCTTTTCACACTGGTTACATGCGGGTGTGAAAGTGGAAGAGGATATGAGAGATATACTCATTCTGCATACATACATTTTTATATGGTGTCACTTCAGTTATATCACAAAATGCATTACTATGTCTGTAATTTGAACTATTATAAAATTTAAAAAATAAAGGTAATAATAGAACTGTGATTTAGGTAATAAATATTATTGCCCAGAAGATAAACAATGTGCTGTCCATTCCTCTCATACAAATAATCACTGTAATCATTCTAAACACAAATTTAAAAATAGGGAGAGAGAAAATAACCTTCAACAGTCCTCTTAGAGATTTATGTTAGCTCCTTTATAACATTCTAAATTGTATATTTTTAATGTAAAAAACAATTGTTGATGTATTTGTATTTTAATGAATTTTAACAGCTGTGGTATTGAGGTGAAAAAGTCAATCAAATCAAATTTGACACAAACTCAAAAAAAAACTGCTCAAAACAGCGTAATTTGTAGACTGCCTATAATAGCAACCTGGAAAGGAGCTTTTCTTTCAGACGGAGTCTCGCTCTGTCACCAGGCTGGAGTGCAGTGGCCAGATCTCAGCTCACTGCAACCTCCGCCTCCTGGGTTCTAGCAATTCTCCTGCCTCAGCCTCCCGAGTAGCTGAGTAGTACCACCATGTCCAGCTAATTTTTGCATTTTTAGTAGAGACAGGGTTTCACCATGTTGGCCAGGATGGTCTGGATCTCCTGACCTTGTGATCGGCCCACCTTGGCCTCCCAAAGTGCTGGGATGACAGGTGTGAGCCACTGCTCCTAGCCGGAAAGTAGCTTTAAAGATAGAAAAATATTTTTACTAATTCATGAGAATGTTTGACTATTGCCTACTAAATGAATATATTCTATGGGACTCAAAGTTTATTTGTATGCTACTTATTTGGGATTAAGGCTGTTTTAGAGTAAACACAATTTTAAAGAAGAAACTTTTTAAAAGAAAAATACATACAAAGTGATAACATACACCAGAAACTTAAAGAAACATTAGAGAATCTAGAAAGTCAATTAGGTTAACAAAAAACTGAACAACTGCCTGCTGGTCATGAAAAACTATACTTGATAATCTTTTCTTAATGATGAAATATTTTTTCAAAGTTTCTTAAACTGTAAAATTAATCCAGCAAAGTAGTTAGATAGAAATAATCTCACATTGTTAGGTATTACAGAATATCTCAGGTAGACATAATCTCTCATTGTTGTATTAAATAATGAAAGAATAATATAAGCTTCTAGGCAGCATTTTCTCAACTGAAGAATGCAGTAATTCTTCTGCCCAAAATATAATTAGCTTTCTAAGTATAATTTAAATAGCCTTCTTATTTGCTTGAGTTCCTATATAGAAAGGAGATTTTCAACTATGAATCACTGAACATAAGAAAATCAGGCTTCAAATTATAAACTCAATTGTAACATCTTCTTGGTATTATTAATAGGGAGCTTAATTCAACATAAATTTATTTGAAAACATCTTCAATGGACAAAAACTAGAGACAGTGTATGAAATTTAAACAGAGTTTGGTGATGTAACTTCCTACTTTTATGGTCTAATTTAAGGGAAGTCAGGATATGTCTCCTGCCAAGGCACTCTGCTTGGGGCCTGGTTTTTGACATCTTTGAGACCCTGCAGTTGTTACAATAAAAGTATTATATGGCATATCCTTAACCTAGTAGTTCAAATTTCTGGAAAACATTAATTATCCAACCACCCAGCAGTAAACTAGAGGTAATGAAACTCAAGATGGGTTGATTTTACAATATGAGGGACCACAAAGAATGTGGAGAGACATGTTGACCTGAAGGATTAGCCATGTGTGGGGCAATGTGGCATGCATTCCAGGTGAAAAGGCAGTGATTTCCAGTGACCTGACGATTGACCAGGGTGGTATTGCTTAAAATTCTCCTCCCTAGGTTTGAATCGCTGAACATGAGAAAAATCAGGCTTCAAATTATAAAGTCTGACTAGGCTATTAAGTCTTTTAATTCTCTCCTCATAAGCACAACCATTGAAAGTCTGTGTTCCTTAGGATTTCACTCACCATCTTCTGTTGCTTTTCTCAAGTAATTTTTGGGCAATGTCTATAGTGTTTTGTCCTGATAGATGACCAAAAGCACCTGTGTGTTGATTTTTAAAAGGGATATTAAAAACATGCAAAATGTAAGTCGATATACCTTCACTTTTTAAAAGTCCAATTCTTCAAACCATGCATGTAAGCATATTTTAAGAATATTTCACAAATTATATGCATATAATTTTAAAATGTATGTTATAATTTATAATATTTTATAATTTATGTAGTCATATACAATTATATTTTGTATATAAATTTATAATAAGCATACAATTTATACATAAATCTTTATAAATAAATATATATGTTATTGCCTATATTTTCAAGAAAACAACTTTTTTCTTTCTTCCAGTATTTTAAGGGATATGGCATTCTATTCTCATTGAGTTAAAAGTAGAAAATCAGATTACAAGTACTTCATAAAGGAAACATGGAAGATAAAAATGCAAAGGAAATCAATGTCAATAGGTATAAATAGAAGATGAATATATAAAAATCGCTTTTAAGTATGAGTCATTAGATGGTACTGAAATTCCAGTGATCTTATGGTACACACATTAAAGAGAATATCAGATAGCCATTAAAAAGAACGAAGTAGAAATGATAAAGAATAATTCTCAAGATAAGTTGCTAATATAAAAATGAAAACATTTGCCACAAATATTTTGTGGACTTTTAAAAAGTTTGACACCATCTCCTTAAAAATGTAACTAAATTGCTATCTTATTTGCAATATATTTTTAAAATTTCTAACTCTGGCAAGTTTTATATCTTTGTACTTAAAAACAAATATCTATGTGTTTGCACAGAAATAAAAAAGCATTGCTCAGTATAGTCTGCTATGCTAGTATGCTAGCACTGGTAACTTTTAAAAGACTATCAATATATACTGAGAACCTTACACAATGAAATGTTTTTAGAAAGCAAGAAATTGGCACAGAATTTTTCTAGGGAGGAGGATTGAGGGGCTAGTGGTCAGGAATGGAAGGAGATTTACTTGATTACTAAACTGATACTAGTATTTTTTTCTTTTCTTTTTTTTTTAAACACATACCAAAATTATTTCTTCAAAATAATTTAGGAAAAATTTAAATTATGATACTATTATGTTTATATTTGTTCATTTATCTATATTTATGAGTTTTTTAAAAAGATAATGTCAAAAGTTAAGAAGTCATGTTACAATAATATTTAAAGAATACCATGGTTATTATAGCACTGGAGCGCTTGTCAGTTCATAAATATTCTCATTGGTCAGTCACTCTGTGGTAGAGCGAGAGTTTGTAAAATAAAGAGAAGATTCTACTTTTTCCACATCTTTACCAATCATCATTATTATCTGTCTTTTTAGTTACAGCCTTTCTCATGGACGTAAAATGTATCTCATAGTGGTTTTTATACGCATTTCCCTAATGAATATTGATGTCGAGCAGTTTTCATGTGCTTATTGGCAATTTATACATCTTTGGACAAATGTTTATTCAGATCCTTTCATAAAATGGTGCAGCCTTTCAGAAAACAATCTGGCATTTCTTCAAAAAGTTAAACAATGAGTTGCCTTATGATCTAGCGTTTCCACTCCTAGGCTTCCAGATATGAAAAACATTAACTGCAGCATTATTCCTAATAGCCTAAAAGTGGAAGCAACCCAAATGTCCATCAACTGATGAACGGATAAATAAAATATATTATAGCCATGCAACTGAAAGTATTTGACTATAAAAAGGAATGAATTACTGATCGATGCAATGGATATAGATGAACCTTGGAAACATTATGCCACATGAAAGAAGCCAGTCACAAAAGCCTACACATTGTAGGATTTCACTTATATGAAAGGTTCAGATCCTTAGAGACTCAAATCCATAGAGACTGAAAGTGATTGTCTAGGACTGGGAGACTGGAGGGAAATGGGGAGTGACTGCTAAAGGGTACAAGGTCTCTTTTAGGGGTGATGAAATTGTTCTAAAACTAGGATGATGGTTGTGCAACTCTAAATATACTAAGTGTCATTGAATTGTACACTGTAAGTGGATGGATGGTACGTGAATTATATTTCAATAAAGCTGTTGTTTAAAAAAGAGAAGGTAGAGTTAGATGTCTTTAAAAATTATAGACACTACATATTTCGAAAGCATTTATGTTTCTTTCGTTATGAAAGACTGCCGTAGATACTTGGCAAACAAGCAAAGAACCAGGGTCAGGTATGAATCTTAATGTTCCTTCATACATAGATTGATATTTTTATTCTACAAACATTTCCTAGGCCCTTACCATAGAACAATGACTACAAAGCAAAACTAGACATACAAAGCTGGAAGACGAATTTCCCATAGAGTGAGAAAGAAAGAGAGAGAGAGAAACAGAAGATGAGTGCTTAGTTAGTGGCACTAAATTCTATAAATTTATCTCCAGATGTGGGGATAGTGGTGGAGGTAGAAGGATTAAACCAGAAAAGATGACACCCAAATTAGCCCTTGATGGTTTTATAGGAAGCTAGCCAAGTAGAAGGTTACAGCATACTTCTGAGAATTGCCTTTCCTTCCCCACACCCTTCTCCAGGGACTTACCCTTGACAGCCATATTGTTATTATTAGATTCTCTCTGCTGGCCACAATTGACTAGACTATAAATAAAACCCTGACCCAAACTGCTCCAGATGTTCTCTTCTAGGAGTTAGAAATTTGGACTTAATCAATCTAGGTGGGTGTAACTTGAACTAGGGGATGTAAATTCAAGAATTACAGGTCTGCCATCATTTGCAGAGACCTCAAAAACCAGGCTTGGGAAGATGGATGAAAGAAACTGGTACCCAGAGAGATGAAGAGGCAAGAAATGAAAAGCAAGTACTTAATACAGGGTTACTTATGACTTTCTCATTTTGGCTTTTAGGTCTAGTGGCTCCTACATTTTGTAAGATATTCCAGTATCCCTCTAATAAAATTATTCTTTTGCTTAAGTGGAAAAAGCATAACATAAAAAGAAGGGATAGAAAGGGTGAAAGGGAGGCAGGAATACAGTCCAGTCAGAGGAGTTGGGGCATGGAAAAGAGCACAGAAGTGTGAGACTTGGTCAGTGCTCTATTTATTTGAATATAGTGTTGTGCATTTTGATATTATATTAATTTGCTACAGTATTGAAGTCCTACATGTAATCATTCATTATCAAACAGTATATTTTTGTTAGAGAAAATCTGATAAAATCTCTTGTTTCCTAATAAATTATTTACCATACTGCAAACTTCCAAACATCAATGAGTATAAGAAATCAATGGGTATAACTTTTTTTTTTTTTCCAAGATGGAGTCTTGCTCTCTCTCCCAGGCTGGAGTGTAGTGGCACAATCTTGGCTCACTGCAACCTCTGCCTCCCGGGTTCAAGCAATTCTCTTCTCTCAGCCTCCTGAGTAGCTAGGATTACAAGCATGTGCACCCACACTGAGCTAATTTTTGTATTTTTAGTAGAGACTGGGTTTCACCAAGTTGGCCAGGCTGGTCTCGAACTCCTTACCTCATGATCTGCCTGTCTTGGCTTCCCAAAGTGCTGGGATTACAGGCCTGAGCCATTGCACCTGGTCAGTCATTCTTACTTCTAATTCTTCTCTGAAAATCCAAGTTGTTTTTGGAATAATAGTGGATACTGTCCAGTTTTTTCTGGAATATTTACAGCACAGTCTACATATTCATAATGAGAAAGAAGATAATCAACAGAATAATTTTATCCTCTGGGTCAAAAATGTAAGTGAAAAAGTTTTTAAAGTTTTTATTTTTTAGGGATAGGGTCTCTATCTTTTACCCAGGCTGGAGCGCAGTGGAGCCATCATAATTCATTGTAACCTTGAACTCCTGAGTTCAAGCAATCCTCCTGCCTCAGCCTCCCAGGTAGCTAGGACTACAGGTGTATGCCAACACACCTGGCTATTTATTTTCTTTTTTTGTAGACATGAGGTCTTGGTATGTTGCCTAGGCTGATCTCTTACTCTTGGCCCCAAGTGATCCTCCTGCCTTCATCTCCCAAATTGCTGGGATTACAGCATAAGCCTTTGCACCTAGCCTAAAAGACATTTAAATTCGAGATTTGGGACTATTTCCCCCAATGTCTAGAGCAAAAAGTAAAATTACTTCATATTCAACTCATATATATGTAAGAAATGTAAAAGGATGCACAAGTGAGAACTGATTAAGAAGCAGTCAGATTAAAATACTGAAATAGAACAAAGATTTTTTTTTTTACGTGGGAATATAGAGAAGTCATATTTTCAGACCCTCAATTATGTAATTTTAATGAAAAAAAATCACTAATAACTTCCTTACAATTTGTTTGTTATTTTCTGAAGACTTTTAGCCAAGAATGAAAATCTTCCAGTTTGTTTTGTTCATCTGACACTTTGTCTAACACCTCTTTGCCTGGATTCATCCATATGCATTTCATTATCCAACAAACTCTTCCTATTACTGTTTAAAATTTAGTAAAAGACATGATTGTTTCTGTATTACATTGGGATGTAGATCCTCAAAACCTTTGCTATAAAGTAGCCTTAAGTCAGCATGTACAATGTCATTATAGCTAGTGTTGTTTCCACAGCTAGCAAACTACAGCAAAAAAAAAAAAAAAAACAAAAAAAAAAAAAGAAGAAGAAGAAGATGGCATTTAAATTCTTAAGCCAAGTCATCTATGCTTTACATATGTAATTCACACATGATTTTGAGTAACGTGTTAGAAGAGGGACTCAATGTGTCAACCAAGTTATGTTTCCAAATAGGAACACTTCATACATTTGAACTAGGCTGGTGGATGCTGATAGTTTGTTCTTAATTTTCTTGCTTCAAATAGCTGATTTTTTTTAACATTATAGCTCTAATTTATAAAAATGCTAATGTCAGTTTATTCTTCTATAAGTAACTGTATTTAAGAATTACTTATTCAGTATATCAGCTTGATTCTTTGTATCTGACATGTATAAATGTTCTTGGGAGGATGGTAATGGAGCTCTTTACATAAAAATACATCAAACTCAATGTCATTTACATAAACATTGTAAATTTCAAGTATCAATGGAAAATACAATAAAAAGTAAAGTCACATGCCACATAAACCAATTTCCTTTAATTATTTCCTGACTATATACCCCGTATCTTCTCTTTCCTCACTATACTCTGTCTTTTTAGTTGAATTCTATGTCTTCTTCATCATTTGGTCTCCAGAGTTTGGCACAGTGCCTAGATAGGCACTCATGAGTGTTTATTCACTCCATTCCATTAATAGCAACTTATTAAGTCCCATCTATTGTCAGATCCTGCTTAAGGTAATGAATTATAGCAGTGCACCAAAAAGTCACAGACTCCTACCTCCATGAGGCTCACATTCTAGAACGGTGCAAACTATAACAAAAAAGTAAAAATAGATATACCCTAGATGTTAGTAAATGCGGTGGGGAAAATATAGATCTCTGAAAGAGAATAGTAAATGACAGAGTAGAAAGAGTTACAAATTGTAAAAAGGTTAGTTATGTTAGTTCTCCCTGAGATTATACTGGGTAAAGACCTGGAGAAGAGAGATGGTCAGCCATGCGGATATATGGGGGACAAGCATTCCATGCAGGGAGCATGTGCAAAGACCCTGAAGCAGAAGGTTGCTTAATGTTCAACAAAAGCAAGGACGCCAGCATGGCTGCAATGCAGTAAGCAAAGTGGGAAACAATAGGACATGAAGTTAGGAAGCTAACAGGGAGTCAGATCCTGTGTGTAACATCTAGGCCATCCTAAACACTTTAGCTTTTTTTTTTTTTTTTTTTTTTCCTTCTTTTTTTTTTGAGACGGAGTCTCGTTCTGTCGCCCAGGCTGGAGTGCAGTGTCCGGATCTCAGCTCACTGCAAACTCTGCCTCCCAGGTTTATGCCATTCTCCTGCCTCAGCCTCCCTAGTAGCTGGGACTACAGGCGCCCGCCACCTCGCCCGGCTAGTTTTTTTGTATTTTTTAGTAGAGACGGGGTTTCACTGTGTTAGCCAGGATGGTCTCGATCTCCTGACCTCATGATCCGCCCATCTCGGCCTCCCAAAGTGCTGGGATTACAGGCTTGAGCCACCGCGCCCGGCCACACTTTAGCTTTTAAAATAACTAAATTGAGAAAACATTGAAGGGTTAAAGAAAAGGCATGATATAATCTGATTTGTGTATTTTACACGATTACTCTGGTTCCTGCATTGAGACTCAAAGGAAAAAGCCCTGAAGCAGAGAGACCGGGGCTATGTAAAGGGAACAGAGACACCTGAACCACAAGAAACCAAAGAAACAAATATAAAATATAATGGAGGGATAGAGGAGAGCTGCCTGCGAAAACCTAGCAGAGTGCAAACCATCTACTGAGCTCTCAGTATATCATAGAGGAAGGGGTCACACACAGTGGTGCTTGCTTGTTTGGCCTCCCACAGATATGTGGATGTTAAAGGGAGTAATCACTTTCTTAGATAATAGTGGATAGTCTTCTTTGTCACTCCTGTAGTGTAGCCTTTTAAAGGCTAGTTGTAATGAAAAATCTGAAGGCACATCAATAAACATTTTGTACTTTGTTACACTGAAGTCCGTTGTTCTATCTTGTTCATTCATTGGATTTTTTTACTCATGCGTGACTTGATAGCAGCATGTTTCAGTCATTTGGAAAATATTTGCTCACTGAGTTCTGCAAAGATACAATATTTTTAAAAAATCACTTTCATTTATATCACCCTTAATTTCTTCAGGGTAAAGAAAAAAAAAGCCTTCAACTATTAGGGAGCCCTCTGTGGCAGACAAAAGTTGTCCACAATTCTAATTCTCATTTGAAAGCAAGAAATTTATCACTGGTAATAAGTCACGTCAGTTGCTTTTCTTGAAATGAAAGACTCACTGTCTTCATTTGTGAGAAAATGTCTGCCAAATACCCAGTTATGAATAACAATAATTTGTTGGTTGTTCTTTCAAATAAAAACAGTGTTCCATGAAATGGCACATGTGTTTTTTCCAGAGACAACTCTTGAATTTTAGTATCCAGCAAAAATACTTTGTGTCTCAAAGAATAGTAAAAAGACATATATCCAAGGGTTGAGATTTAGTATTAATAGTTTTACGGCTTCTAATAGGATGTTCTTAAGTGAAACTGGCTTTTAAAATTTAAGTGAATATGCTTTTTGGAAATTTCAACTACAGTTTGGTGCCAGTGCCTTAACTGTGTTAAGACACAAACAATTTTACCCTCAAATGCTTTTTTGCCTTTGAAGCTAATGTCAACATAGTAAAGCAAGCAAACAACATGTAAATATTAGCATGAAAATAGTTGTGATCTCAAGATCCCCTGCAAAGGTCATGGGAACTCTCAAGTGACTGTGGATTCAATTTTGAGAATCACAGGTCCAGGAGACTGGGAGAAGTAATGGACAGAGGAAATATAACATGATCATTAAGGTCCTTGATCATGAACATAAAATGAAAACTGGCAGGATGGTTGTGTGTTTTTCTCTAGATTTGTTCAACCATATGGATATTGTCTAGGATTAGACAAAGGATTGAACTAAACCAATTAAACGAGGATTATAGTTTGATTCAGCAAATCTACAGAAAAGAGAAGGTCAAGAGAGTTGAGTGTACATGCCAAAGAGTGGTAAGGATTGACTCTAAAATTTAAGCTGGATAAGGGGGAAGTAAAGACTTGATGGAGTAAGTGACAATAAAAGGAGGGTAGAATTAATGAACTGTACGTCAAAGGATTGCTTTATTTGATTCCATCTAATTCAGAGCTAGAAAGTTGGGAGGTGACAGCTGGCAAATGAAATATTTGAAAAGGAGATTAAAGAGGTTTGCAATCATAGAGAAGATCTAAGGTATAATCAAAGGACTGAGCAGCTTTGGTAGGGTCAAGAGTAGAGTTGTTGGAAGAGAGGAGATCAGGAACTGAAACACCATCTACCCACCAATATTTCAGAGCAAATAAGAGCATAGACTTTTGAGTCTTAATGCCTTGACTCACATTAAGTAGTCTTCTTAGCTGAATGGCTGTGGACAATTTGTTTGATTGTTCTGTGCCTCAGTTCTCCATCTATAAAATGGGAATTCTAGTATCAAATGATGATTATAATATCTAATTAATGGGCTTGTTATGGGAGGTAAATGAGTTAATATATGTAGGGTACTTAAAACAGCACCTGGCATAAATTGATACACATTTTATCTGTGGTAATTGTCACTAAAGCTATTGAAATCACCCAGAATGTGGGTAGAAGTAATAATGTTGGGGAGAGCTTCAATAAAGCATGAGCTAAAATCTTCATAAATGAAAGGCCTATTTCCTAGGGGCTGCAAAAAGGATGCGAAATAGATCCTTCAAAGTGATGACGTGAGATTCAAAGCTGGGCATGGTAGGAAGAAGGAAGGTAACTTGGTCTGGTAGTGACAATGAAGACTAGTATGAATCAGTAAGAGCTTAGCAACATGAGAAGTACTTGTGAGCACTGAGCACTTAAATATCAGTGATTAAAAATCAAAAAGTGCCATTAGTACATTGAGGAAGATTTGGAGGGTTAAGCCTGGTCCTCTTGTCCTCAAGGGACACCATCAAGGGAGGGCCAGGTTTAATCCTCCAAATCTCCCTCACTGTACTAATAGCACTTTTTAACGTTACTCACTATACACAAAACTTTAAAGCCAAACTTTACTCCTTCCTCCGTTTTCCACCTGATGTATGCATGCCACCATGTTCTCTTGAGTTTATCTTTGCACAATCTTTCATTTCTTTTAATTATCTCCCATTGTTTTAATTCTCACTGCCACCAGCCAGGCCTGAGCCTTCACTACTGCATACCTGGCCGTGTGTTATCATCAAGGCTGTTGGCTTTAACTCTAGTCTATCACATGCCTATCCTATATTTTGTCCTAATGCAGATCTCTATCTGATTTACTTTTTTCTCATACTTAAAAGGATAATGAAAATTAATGCTTTGTTATCATTTGCAGAAGAAAGCTAACTTATTTGGCCTGATATTCAAATTCTTTCTTCTAGCCATTAGCCTTAATACCCTCCAAGCTTTTCTTTCCATTCTACATTATAGAGCATTCTCAGTTCTAAACATCTCTTTCCTCACCTTCCCACCAAAAAAAAAAAAGTGTGATCTTTGTTCTCTCCCTTTTCACCCTCCCATTGCCTTCTGAACGTTTTATCTTTGCCAGCTGTGTTTTCAATCTTTTGGGATTCAAATTTTGGAGAATTAAAACAGAAAAGAAGTGGGGGGTCTTAACAGGGGTGAGCCAGGGGTTTGCTTTTGAAGGGTGAGCAAGTTTTTGTAAGAAAGCATTCAAAGACTCAGCATGAGAGAAAATCCACCACTTTGAATCCAACAGGACACTCCTTTCTTTGGAGGACTGTTTCTCTGCCTTACTAAAGCCATATGACAATTGGTTAGGAATGAAATTAATATGTTTAGATGATAATCATGTAATTAACATCTCTATAGTAAGACTGAAAGGAGTAGTAAAGCTGTATCCCGCCCCCATCCCCCAGCCCATACCCTGCCATGGAGGGAGAGCTGCATGGGTTGGTTAATAAGAATAGGTGAACCAGATTTGTTCAAGAATGAGTTTGTGTCAGCCTTGGTCCTCCATAAAACCCCCATGAACTTTCTGAACTGTTGAAGCTAATAAGCGTTAAGGAAGAGAGAATGACTATCACGATGCTGCTCCATAATCAAGTGCTGAATGCTGGAGCTAAGGCCTGCCACGCTGGTAGTTTTGGTAGTTGAAAGTAATAACATGTGCTTACCCTTTTCAATTATAGTCCAGTCGTCAAGGTGCTGGTGACCGGAATTACATTTTTCCATTAGTGGTCAGGGGAATCTTTCTCCCTCCCACTATTACCACATCAAACAAGGCAAGAGCTTAGTAGGAGGCTGTGCCCATTCATCAGGTTCCAGTGTGGCAGACAGGTCAGCAAGTGGGCACCACTTAGGAATTATGCAGTCACCTGATGGCATTTTAGAAACAATAGTTAGTGTGGGCCAAACCTAACATTTATTGCTAGACAACTGAAAGATTTGAGTGAGATTAGCATTTCCTTATTTGTGACACTGGGGAATATCTAATGGCAGTCTGCCTTCATGAGGGGAAGAACTCAGATTATACACTGTATTTTTTATCCTGCTAAGGACACAGACATTGAAGAAAAACTCTAACATTGATGCATTTATCCCACAGGAAGCCCCACATTCCTTTGCTCTTAGATTTCTAAGAAGAAAATTTTGGAGACCAAGTAAATAGCTTCAAAGGCATAACCAGCAAATATGGAAGAAAGGAATGAGATAGACCAAATTAGAAAGAGTCACTAGATGGCACAATTAAAGATTGAGTCCTCTCATGATGATTCACGAAATGGGGGAATATGTGACCGGGACAGTATTTATTTGTGTGTATATAGTCTCCATATTCCACATACTTCTGCAAAAATCAGATTGTAATATTTGTTTATGATGATTTTACTATGCCTTCTCTCTCTCCCCTAAAACTTGGCAAACCATTTCCAGGATGTTTTGCAATTCAGAATTTGAAGAGTAGTAGGCATAGACCAAAGGTCAGAGCAAGTGGGAAAGAATTTAGCATAAAATTGAGGGGGAGAAGGGTGAAGAAGCCTTGCTGTATGTAAAAAGCTGATCTTTCCTTTAATCTTTCTCAAGAAGATTGAATTTGATATTGGAGTTTTTTTTTTTTTTTTTTTATTCCCTCCAATTTCTGTATATTTTGAGGCAGAGTCTCACTCTCTTGCCCAGGCTGGAGTGCAATGGTGCGATCTCAGCTCACTGAAGCCTCCACCCCCCTGGGTTCAAGTGATTCTCCCACCTCAGACTCCCAAGTAGCTGGGATTACAGGCACCCGTTATCATACTCAGCTAATTTTTGTATTTTTGTAGAGATGGGGTTTCACCATGTTGGTCAGGCTGGTCTTGAACTCCTGACCTCAGGTGATCCACCCGCCTCGGCCTCCCAAAGCGCTGGCATTACAGGTGTGAGCCACCACACCCAGCCTCTGGATTCTTTTTACATGCTAGTTCACAGATAGACTAGATTGTGTAAGCCCTTCTTTCATTGGGGCTTTTCATTTACAGTCTACATGTGGCTCACACTGTAAACAAAACATAACAAAAACTCCTTTGCCATAGTCTGATTGCATTATAACCAAGCACACTATAACCATGCTTCCCAAACTGTGAACCGTAAACCAAAAATTAAATTCTATGCTTCCCCACCCCCCGAACAACTGAATGAAACTTTTCTCACAGGCAAGGGCATTTCAAAGTTGACCTGAAACATGAGTTCAGACCATGATGGGAATGCATGGTTGGACATACCCCATGATACCCTCCTTCCTTTGGAATTAAGGCAAAATTGACCAACATTAACATTAAAATGAGACCTTAAGATAATCTTTTCTTTCCCACTACCTGGAGGCTTCATCTGCATAATAAAACTCTTGGTCTCCACAACCCCTTATCTTAACCCAGACATTCCCTTCTATTGATTCCAGGTCTTTAGATAAAGTCTTTCAACCAATTGCCAACCAGAAAATCTTTGAGTCCACCTATAACCTAGAAGCCCCCATTTTAAGTTGTCCCACCTTTCTGGACCACACCAACATAGTCTAACATGTACTGATTGATGTCTTATGTCTCCCTAAAAAGTATAAAACCCAAGCTGTAGTGTGACCACCTTGAGCACATGGTTTTAGGACTTCCTGAGGATGTGTCATGGGCATGTCCTTAACCTTTGCAAAATAAACTTCTAAATTATTGAGTCCTGTCTTAGATACTTTTTGGTTTACAGAAGCAAGGGGCTGTGGGGCAGTTGAGTAAAGATCTCAGTGGCACTACAAGATCTTTAAATATTCCAAGAAAGTATGCTGATATTTGTTGCATACCATGTGAACTATAATTTGTTTGGACTTAAACTACTTAATAAATTAATCTCTCAAGTATTTCCTTTGGCGTAAGACTGATGTAAAAAGTCACTGACACACCAGTTGGGTCATGAACCAGAAAGTTCTAGAAACACTACAGCTTTCCAAATTCCATACCTTCTCTCCTTGCTTTCATTTCACCTACAATAATTTATTCCACCATCTTTATTTGAAAAATTACATTCTACTAATTTCCCTATTCAATTTCAAATGCTACCTTTTCCAAGAGGGCTTCCTATTAACCAGAAGATATTTCTGCCACCAGAACATTTTTGATTTATTACAACTCTTGTAACATTCTATACTATCGTCTTCTCTCCTAATACACTGTGAAGCCCCCAAGAGCAGAAACCGTGTCTCAATTGTAGATTGAGATTCTTTCTCACAAATGAGGACAGTGAAACAGAGAAAAAATAGTTGATTAATTAGAAGGCAGCACAATAACTTAGTAACAGAATTAGAACCAAATCTTATATCTCCTGACTCTTGGTAGCATATATTGCTACAGAGAATTTCAAATAATAGATGCCTGAAAATATTTGATGAATATATTATCAAGCAAATAATAGAATTAAACTGATTTTTCAAATAATAAATTTTCAAGATATAATCTAAGAAAAAATTAGATCTAATGTACCATTTATATTACTTTGAGATTAACATTAAGATAATTAAATAATTTTTATTCACATTTATTGCTGAGTGAAAAATCTGGGGTTTAAAAATTTCTCATACATTTCTAACTTAATAGGGTCAGATGCACAACTATAAATATTCAGTTTATTACATTCATTTGAAAAATATATATTTATGGAACATGTAATGGTGTAAAGTTTTGCAGCCACATGTAAATCAGCAATTTTACACTGTAGTTAAATGTTAATGTCAGCTATGTGATTTTTTTTGCCATATGTAATTTTAGCTTATCGTAAACAAGTTTAGAAATTTTTGTAAAATAATAAAGCTATTTCTTTTTATTATCTACTATTATTTTTTCATAATAATCACGTTTGTCTTTGCTTCCCTTGGAAAATAATATTTTGAATGTTGTTTGATAAATCATAATTTAAAGCAACACCATTTTTATTAGACTTGTATAAAGTTTAACACTAATTTTGAACACAACATGTTATGATTCAAATGACATATTTATTTATTTTTTATTTCAATACTATATCTACCCTATACAAAGTGGACAACTTTTCTTAAGCAACTCATTGTTTTTTCTTTTTTTAGATCAAAATGGGCCCTGAAGTTACCAAATCCCATCATAAGCTCTGAGAGTGTTTATATATAAACTGAATGTACATCTGAATTCTCTCTATCACACATACATGCAATGTAGTAAATTCCTAGAATTTCATGTTGCCTCCACATCCATTTTGAATATAAGTTTAACTTTCTCATACCAGAAGCCTGGCTTGACAGTTTCCAGTTCTATACCTCTTCCCAGTTCCTCAGTGTAGTGACCCAGATATCTGCCTTATACAACTGTCTCCTAGCAACCACCTCCCTACGGAACTAGATACAACCTACTTGACTTGCCCCACCGACCCCCATACCCTGAATGAAGTTTGCAGATATGCTGCAGTGACCCCCTCTCAGTCACAGCATGACTGTGTGGAATTCATGCCTGCTTGCTCCAAACCCAAGGGAAACCTTCTTGGGTAATATCCTGGGCCCCAACAAAGACTTCAGCCCATTATCCCTCTTTTTCTTTCTTTCTGTCTACCAGGCTGGTTGAGTATGCTGTCTCCTACAGCTCGCCTCTTCCCCTTGGTCCTGTGATGCTGCTCTCTTCATTCTGAGATCTGTAAATAATCAACTGATTCAGTTATTTTAAGTGTTTTGTTGTGTTGCCTCCTCTGTGCCTCACCTGACCAACACACTTAAACGTAACATCTTTCCCAGTCACGGCTCTCCAAGAGAGTGGCAATCTTAGTAGGAATAAATGAGACACAGGTAAGACACAAGCCATAAGAGCATCTGCCACTACAAAGAAGTTTCCTGTGAACAGGACACCTGGTTACAAGTTGGATATATAGCTATCAGGCTGTCCACCAGGATCAAGAAGTATCCCATGAAAGACATACTGTAAACAACCATGACCAGATTCCCTGGAGCCCCATCTGGGCATGGCTAGATTTTATAGCCACTTTCCTAAGAAAGACCTCAAAGCCAACTTAGAAAAACCAAAACAACATATACATATATATTACAGTATATGCAGATATCTCTAGTCATGGAGCTATACGTTTTATCAAACCATTGTTTAACACTTTTAATAAGTTATTTCTTATGTTTCCACAATGCTATAGTGAACACTGCTCATTCCACAGCAGTGTTCACTATAAAAAACTGTTCACTCAAAAAGTTTGAGTTTTCAAACACATTACTTCAAAATGATTTACTGCCTATTTAAAATTATTGTATCAACTGTTCATAGTAAAATATAATATAGATCCTTTTAAAACACTATTTAGATTTGCTTTGTTCTTGATTTCATATATGTTAAAGTTATTGCATGTTTCTGCTTTTTTTCTCCCCCTACCCAATGACTTTTCAGATATTAAGGAGTCACATTAAAGGATCACGTTTTTATAGAAGAGCCAATCACATGCGTTAGGTATTCAAAGTAAGACTGGATTCTCTCCTACACCAAATAAATGTCATAAAAGTTTCAGTAAGAATTTGTTAATATTATATCAAATTGTAAACAGATCAACTAGTGACCTGATTTTATTTTAAGCTTTGCATTTCATTGCATTTCACAATTTACCTGCCGGTTAACACTAGCACAGAAAGGTGTAGGAATTCAAATAACAAATGCCACACATATCTCAGCCTTTTGATTTCTATTTGGATGACATAGGTGTTTTAGACTTTCAGGCAACCAAATTATTTACTTTAATGACGAGGGATTGAAACTATTTTTGCAATGTAGCAAAGATTTCACTCTTTGAGCCACAGTTGTGCTTAACACAAAATACACTAGCCATCATTTCTCTTACTCCTAAACGGTTCTTCAAAATGTTTATTTTAGGTAGAGAAATCTTCTTAAATATTTCTGAAATGAATCATTTAAACAAAGAGTATAAACAATATAGTTTGCAATGGATATTACAGACACACAATTGTCATTACAATAGGCAAACAAGCACAAAGTAAAGGCAGACCAAAAAAATGTTTTTAACCCCACACCAAAGCTAAGAAGCAAACTATCAGGAGATAAAAAGCAATTAAGATAAAAAGATCAAAATGGCTTATTCGAGTAGATTTCTAAAAGCCTTTCTCTATTATACTCACTTCATAACCTTGAGCAGGACTAAATAGATTTAATCCCTTGTGTGAATCTTATTTATCTGAGAATGCTTTATGATTGAAAATCTCAGTATCTTTTAAGATCAGCTACATACTTTTAGAATATTTGCCTTTGATAACAGTAAAACAACCTCTTTGATTGTCTAGCTTTCATTAAGTAGGTCTAGTCTACTCTAGTGATTATTTTAAAGCTTTCACAGGTTTATTTTTAAAAAGCACTCCCTTCATTTTAGCTGATTTGAACTAAACTCTGCCATTCTGCAGCTGATTTGCTAAATAACCTTGGGGAAGTCATGCAACACTTCTGTGACTCCATTTCTTTCAGCTATTTAAAGAGGGAGAAATAACCCATACAACTTGGAGAGGATACACAGGCTCTATAAAATATTAAGATTTACATGATGGAAGACATTTAATACATATGCACCTTTTATAAAACAAAGGTATAATCTTACTTAGTATCTCCTCAAATCTCTCACCAATTTAAGAAACAAATATCTTACTGATCCGTATGCTTAATAAGAGCTAGCTTTCAACTCACAGTGCAAAGGGCTCATCTGCTAAATAGTGACAAAAAAAATAAAACCAAATAAATGAATAAATAAGATTGGGATAAGTATTACACTAGTAGAGAAACCATAGTGTTTGGATGAACGGAGGCAAGATGGTGCACTTCTGGGTTCTTCATCACCAACTTTTCCTGCGTGGGCGAAAATGCAGCTGGCGCCCGGTAAGGTGCAGACCAACCAGGCATGAGCCAGGTGATGTCAATCCGAAGAGACCAAGATTTACCTGGTCGCACCTGCGGAAGGCCCCCCAACACGCCTGTGCCCCGCCTATTGCCCTCCCACTCCTAGAAAAGCCGCTCCCGGCCAGAGCCCCACGCGGACTTCCCAGCCAACCCCCACTCCTGTCGGGACTGTGTTAGGAACTCCATCCGAGAGCTTCACCGGGTGACTCTCTTGGCCTCCTTTGCCGGAGGCCAACAGACCTCTCCCTATACACCTTCTTCCCTTGAAGCTAGGTGACCAAAAATAAATTTGCAGTTTTGCTCCTGCCCTTGCCTACTCGCTGGTTCTTTTGTGCTGGCTCTGGTGGTCTTAGAAAAACAAATCACATAGAACTCCGTTGGGGGAAAATTAGCAAACTAGAGCAACTCACCCATTCCAGAAAAATGATAAGAAACAGAACTCATCCCACACCTCCTAATGTTTTTAGGATAGAAATGTATGAGACTAAACAAACATTACCGGACATAAGAAGTACAAGGTTATAACTATTTTCACTCAAATAGTATAAGTGGTGAGTTTCAGGTGATCCTTGTATTGGGATGAATTTGTGATGTTCTGTAAACATACTGCAAATAAAACATGATGAGTTAAGACAAATAACAGGATTATGGATGAAGAGCCTCAAATCTGATTTCAATCATCCACTTACTAGGTTTTTTCTTTTTTTTTTTTTCAGGTAAACTGGTCTTTTATTAGCAGTCCTACTGTTTGGCATAACAGGTTTTCAGTAAATAGGCATGGAGTTGCATGGAGGTGACAGAGTCAGGTGCAGGCACAGGGCAGCATCTCTCACTTCTTCCACTCCACTTCCACTCTTTTCGTAGTCCCACTTGGAGGCTAAACGCTGGATGGGGTTCACCTTCATGTCCAGCATCCTCTTGGTCTCCATGGCCACCCACTCTTTGTCAAAGGTCTCCGGGAGGGGGCCCTACACATAGCTCTTCTGCCACATGATAATGAGCGCGGTGAAGCAGATGAAGAGTATGGCACTGCCCACAACCGTCTTCCACTCATTTGAGCCCCTGTTCATCTCAGCAAAGCTCTCCCCGAACTTAATGTGGTACAACTCGACTTTCTCATCCGTGGGGAGGCTGCTCCAGGACTCCTTCTCCTTCTCCTTCAGGGCCTTCTGGCTGGCAGACAGGTGCTTGACATGGGCCACATCCAGCAAGGGATAGTCACGCCAATCCACGTAAGTTGGGAGCGAAAAGTCTTCGCTCTTCACAACACTTTCATGTGCTCGTACACACACAGAGGTGGAAATTGCTCACTTGCCAACTAGGCTTAATACCCTGGTAGCCAACATTCTGCCTCCACTGCCAGCCACGACCGCCCTCCACGCCCAGTGTCCCACAACCACACTTACTGGGTTTTTAATCTTGGGCAGGTTTTTAAATAATTTTATTGTAGAGGACTACATGCTCGCAAACGAGATGTTCCCGATAAGTCCTGCTCTTGCAAAGGAAGCAGGGCGTTCCCCATACTAGCCAGCTGCAAACAGCAGACCCTGGGGGCTTGTTTATGTGTAAACATCTTGAAAATCCAGAAAGTCAGGGAAAGGTCAGAAAAACAACAATGTGTCTTGTGACTTGGTAACATTCCACAAACGACTGTATAAAATAAAGCGAAGCGTGTCATTCGGGGCGGCCGCCATGTTTGTCTTGTCTTGTGTTGTCTTGTGTGTTCATTCCTTTGTTTAGGAAACAGGCGGACCCCAACATCTGGCACAGCGAGCAGGGTCCGTGGCTCCACAAGAGCAAGGAACCGGAGGGGGAACACCCCGGGCAGGCGCGGGGAGACCGCGGGCAGGTAAATAAATAAATGAAGGGGGACCCATGGGAAAATTATGAGGAATTCCACCTCTCTGGCCTCTGAATATTTGCGGTTACTCCAGGGACTGTTGATATCTATAGGAGTAGAAGTTAGTTCTTGTGTGTTCATTCCTTTGTTTAGGAAACACGCAGAACCCAACATCTATGCATCAATTTTTACATTTCTAAAAAATCTTTGGGTGGTAAGAATACTGAACATGAAATCCACCATCTTAACAATTTCTGGTTTATTTTTATTTTTTTGAGATAGGGTCTTACTCTGTCACCCAGGCTGGATGGAGTGCAGTGGTGTGATCTCAGCTCACTGCAACCTTCACCTCCCCAGTTCAAGCAGTTCTCCTGCCTTAGTCTCCCGAATAGCTGGGATTATAGGCACCCGCCATCATGCCTGGCTAAATTTTGTATTTTTGTAGAGATGTGATTTCACCATGTTGGCCAGGCTGGTCTTGAACTCCTCACCTTAATGATCTGCCTGCCTCGGCCTCCCAAAGTGCTGGGATTACAGGCGTCAGCCATTGCATCTGGCTTCATCTTAACAAATTTTTAAGTGTAATATTGAGGGTCAGAATATGATACCCCAAAGTATGATGCCTTGGTGTGTTGAGTACTTTGAACTGAAGAACACTGGAACGCCTCAGAAGCAATCTATCTCTCATTTTTTCCTGCCCTCCTGTCTCCCACTCCTTCTTTCAGAAGTAAGTCTTGGAAGTCAGAATATAACTTCCCCAAAGCAGGTCTTAGAAATGAGAACCCCTCTTTTGCAAAGCAAGCCATAAAACCTAGAAAGGTCACTGTCCCCCTTCTCTCTTCTCCCTTGAAAATGCTCATTCCAGACGGGTCCTGCCCCCTACCCTGGAGGAAGAAATGCTACACAGAGAGGCCAAGAATAATCTGAACGGACAGTCCTTGTTAGGTTTCCCTCCTTAGTCTATCACCTTTAGGTCATGCCCTTTTGTCCAATCACATTTCCTCGTAACTCCCCGTTCTTCATCAAATCTAAGTATTAAAATGGACATTTTTTTTCTGGGTCTTTGGGTCTTCATTTTTGAAGGCTCCTGTGTCATGATAAACTTTGATTAAGTAATTGGTTTCTTGTTAACCCATCTTTGTTATAGGAGTGCGGCCACCACCCTTATGATGAGTGAAGAAAGGTATCACAAATTTCCACCCTTGCAAGACAATACACATTATTGTTGACTATAGGTAAAATGTTGTCCTGCATTGCCCTAGAGCTTATTCATCTTGCTTGACCCAAATGTTATGCCTGTTGACTAGTAATTCCCTATTTTCCTTTCCTCCCAGCTCCTGGGAGACACCATTCCATTGTTTGATTATAAGAATTTGTCTGTTTCAGATACCTCATATAATTGGAATCATGCATCATTTGTCTTCTGTTACTGGATTATTTCATTTAGTGTGATGTCCTCAACAATACCTCTTCTTTACACAGGCACAACAAAACCTACAATGCAGAACTCCTGTTTTCTTGTTTCTTTCTTTCTTATTTTTCTTCTTGCAAATTTAACAAAAAAATGCATTTAAGGCATAAAGCATGGTGCCTGATAAAAAGGTGTTTTTAAATGGTAGTTTTTACTAATTTGTAGCCAAATAGTTATTTCTCAGTTGGTATCAATCCAGATTTTAGAAAATAGTTACATCGATTCTATAGCCTTAGACTATAAAATTCTCTGGGATCACTCACCCCACAGTATGTGAAGAAGAAGGAGAAAAAAATTCATGTGAGCCAAGAGGGACAGCAGCCCAAGGCTCTTTACTTCTACCCCAGCCAGGTCCCAGAGTAACGGACCTGCTTGGTGTATGTCTCTGCTAATCACTGTATGAGAAATTTGGGGCCTGATTTTAGCACTTAGTCCTTTCTCTCTTGCGCCAGTGTGAGGGACAAATACACCATTACTTTCAAAACATATTCTTGCAAATGCATTTAGTCTCAGCAATATTAAAAGGTATACTTACAGAAAATCACTTAATGGAAGTTCAACAAGGTAGTACACTAAAATTATGACTGAACATGATTTTTGTGTATTTTATAAAATTTATATATGTTATTTAATTTAAAAATAGTTGTCACATTAAAACACACACTCACAACTCCGATTTCACAATTCTACTTCTTGGAATTTATCTTATGGAAATACTCAGAGAAATTCATAACCATGGGTACGTAAGTGTACTTACCGAAGCATAAATAATAGCAGAAATAAGTAACTTAAATGCTCATTAATAATGTTACTGAACATAATCTATTGATATTTATTGATAGTCTTCATCAGCATTACAATTTTTTAAATAAAAGATGGCTTATACACAAAATATACATGCAGAAAAACGCGCAACCTTTATTAGCAAAATTCATATAATCATAGAAAATACATCTGATTGGTTTTTTTTTTTTTTTTTTTGAGACAGAGTCTGACCCTGTCGCCCAAGCTGGAGTGCAATGGCGCAATCTTGGCTCAGTGCAATCTCAGCCTCCCAGGTTCAAACGATTCTCCTGCCTCAGCCTCCCAAGTAGCTAGGATTACAGGTGCCCACCACCATGCCCAGCTAATTGTGTGTGTGTGTGTGTGTGTGTGTGTGTGTGTTTAGTAGAGATGCGGTTTCACCATATTGGCCAGGCTGCTCTCAGACTCCTGATCTCGTGATCCGCCCGCCTCGGCCTCCCAAAGTGCTGGGATTACAGGCATAAGCCACCACACCCAGCCAATAACATTTTAAGACAAAAAGTGAATAATGAAATAGCATGAATAGTATAATCTCAATTTAATAAAACATGTATGTATTACAGGAAGTTTATACTTACAGACACAAAAATGTTCACTCTAGATTTGTTAGGATATTGGGTTTATAGGTTTTCTTAATTCTTAAAAAAATTCTCTGATTATTTTTTGTACCAAGCATGAATGAATTTATACTTATAAAAATAAAAAATTAAAATAATACAAAAATAATTAGTGAATCATATACTGCTTATAACTTGAAAATAGACCGATAGTTATAATGAAAAACTTCAGGACTTGAGATAATAGGATTTTGAACACCTGGTCCAACTTCTTTGTTTTTCAGAGAGTCCAGAGATGTAAAATTATCTCCCGTGGTTATGCAACTCATTATTATTATGTATCCAATACATACCAACCCTCTGATTCTAAAACGCTTGAAGTCAGCTTTCTTCAATCCACATAATTAGGTAGATGTTACACCTGATTACATTATTTATGGTCATAAAGATTACACTACAATTTTGTGCAACACCATTTTCTGAGTACACAATCCGGCCCATGCTGAATCTATAGACTTTTAAGATAATATGCTTGTTTACCTCCACTCCTATTCTTCAATTTATTGTTTGGTTTTAATTTTTAAATATATGCTGAAATAAAACCGAGATAATTGTGGTAAGTTCTAATTGTGCAGCATCCTCACTTTGATTTATGGGGAAACCCTGGCCCCTCTGCCTATGAGTCTTAAATACCTTCAGCTTGCTAAGGCCTTAGAGATGGTAAAGAGCTCCCTGCTGTTTCAAAGCCCTAGGTAAAGTGGAGAATCCACATTCCATCCATTCCTCCCTGGGAGGAAGGGAGTTGGTCAGGCATTCAGTACAGATCACAGCTGCTGAAACCACCAAGGTGATTCCCACAGCCCTAGACTTAGATTCCCACAGCCTTAGACCTTCATGAGTCCAGAAGCTCTGCCCCAGGGTTCCTCCACAGGAGCACACCTCAGGCACCTGCTCCCTTCATCTTCTGGGAAACAGATGGAAGCCCGGGGCACTTTGTTATATTTCTCACAGTTGCCTACACAAACAAGTTTGTCCCACCCCGTTTCTTATTATTTCAGTTGTGTCAAACGTTCAGAAATTTGAAATTGAGGAAATAGCCATGGAATTAGAATCGTAGCAAAAAGTATGATTTCCTGTAACTTTTCAAGAAGTCCTTGGGATTTTATAAAGATAACCACTAACTTACACAATGGTGGAAACCAGAGAGAATTTTAAATAACTTGGCAGCTAATATCAATTTAATTGTTTCTTAAGAAAACGTACAATCAGGCAATTTTTTCCACAAAATTTATTTAAAATTCACAGATGAGCACATTATAACTTTCTAATGGCTATGACAAAAATATAAAACTTTTTGACAAAATATGATTTCTAAGTTCCATGACTCATATTATTGCAGTATTAAACAATTTATATGAGCAGAATAGGATTTGGTTACATAAATATGTGTGGTGATAGTAGATACCTCACTGTTCTCGATGATGACCCCAAAGTGTTTATAAGAGTACAAAACAGTGAGATAATTATGTAGTCTTTAAATCTCCAGAAATTTTCACCAAATATTTAAAAAAAAATCAGAAAATCAGGCCAACCACTTTGTTTTATAAAGGGAATTAATGTCATATAATGTAGAGTCCTTGCTAAGTAACAAGTCTAAATGCTTAAATACCTTTTGGATCTCTCTCAGTCTTCCCCAACAGTTTGAGAACAACCAGAAGGGTGAATTTTTAGCTACAAGTTGCCCCATGGGGGCCGTAAAAACAAATAAGCTTTGAAAAATTTTGATTTCTAGGTTTTAGGTGTTCATAATGCTTGCTGGTGCGTGCAAATAATCACATTCTCAGATTGTAAAATGAAGTTTTAAATTATTGAGTGACATAGTGATAATTGCACAGATTTGGTAATTTCTAAGGCAATAAAAATTACAGAACCTACCACAATCACTACCTTTAAATAATTATAAGGAGAAAAAAACCCAAAATGTACAGATACAAATAAATAGTAGAAATCATTCTGAAATACCTTTATATATTGTACATTAGCTAACAATCCAATGATTATATGTAAAATATGTATATATTATATAATATATATTATCTATAATAAATATTATATAATAAATATTATATTTATTATATATAATATTTATCATATAAAATATCTTATATATCATATATGTTATATACATATATGTTATATATTATGCAAATATATTATAATATAAATATGTTATTTTGTATGTAATATATAATTGTATGTAATATATGTAATATATACTATATAAGTATATATAATATATAATTGTATATATAATATACAACTATATATAAAATACATAAATATTTATATATATGAAATCATTGGATTGTTAGCTAATGTATATATATGCCAACATTCTTCTCTCCTGGTGATGCAAATTACAGATCATGTTTCTCCATATAATTTCAAATGGAAACTATTCTGAGAATTTCATAGGTTAGTACAAACTGATAAAAATATGTCACATAGATTTACAACATAACATTATTTTGCCTCTTTAATTTTAAAGCTTTGGTTGTAAAACTGCTGAGAATGGTGATAGAAATCATGAACTTCCCTCCCAACACAGTCAGAGACCAAAGACAGCCACCTACAGAACACGTTCAAGGCGAGGGTCATTTGGAAAAAGAAGGAATTCATGAAATCCTAAGCCTTTTACTCCCTCTTCAAGCAACTATAATCTGGCTTCTATGTCTACTGGGAGTGACTGCACCATTAAGCAAATCAACAACTCCCAACCCCCATTGCCAAATCCGAAGGTTCTTGTGTTATTAGAGTTTATATTTAAAGTTAGTTTTTACTTCCTTTTTGAGATTCTCTCTCTACTCCCTTGGATCTTTTATGCCCTATCATTGGTTAATAGTTTATTCCTCTTGGGCTCTTCTGTCTGAAACTTAAATGTTACTGTTCTCCTGAGAACAAGTTGGAACTAGTTACTGCCCATAAATACCTTTCAGTCTGTATCTCCCTAAAGTATTATACATTCTATTTTTTACCTTACGCCTCCACTGTATGTCCTCCTGGAACCTTGTTTAGAATTTAGTGCATCATCCTGAACTTACAGTTGTGTTTTCTCTTAATTTTGATAACAACAAGGACTCCGTCATCCAGGCAAACCAGGAGATGACACCTTCTTTTTTGCTCACTACTTACTACTAAATAGACTAACACTTGCTGATTTTACCTCTTGCATGTTTATACACATGTTCTCTTCTCCCAGATACTGTAGCCACTCCTCCTAAAATCATATATTCTTTTTCTTGGATCTCTGCAGCAACCTTCTATTACCAAATTTTCCCTTTTCAAACATAGCCTCCTCAAAGCTGCCAAAGTGATTTATGTAAAACATAAACTCAAACATTTGAAGTTTGTGCTTCAAATCATCAAAAGACGTCTCATTACATAAGGGATAAAGTCAAAGCTTTTGGCAGATCATCCAAGCCCTCCATAATCTTACCCTTTCCTAGATCTCTAGCTTCATCTTTGCTCTCTTCCTCTTCCACTCTAAACTGCTCCCTGCCTTCTTTCCTCATACCATTCTCTCAGTCCGGATCCTTTGCCCTTTCCTCCAGCCTTTCATCTTTTGGAAAATTTCTATTTGTCTTTCAAGTTCAATACAGCTCTTATTTCTTCTTGTAAGCCTTTTCTGACCCACGCCCCACCTACACCCCCTAACGTATATACACTTCCTTTCCCAGCAGGAATTGATAACCTTGACAATTAATAAAGTCTAATATTACCTGTCATTTTATATAAATTTAATGTCTTCACTTTAAGACTTTGAATTCATGTCTTAACCTATGAAAACCTGACACTCACTATCCCACTCCATTGAAGTTAGTAGAAACAGAATAATTTTCAGCCTTTTTACAGATAGACAACCTGAGTCATTTGACCATATTGGCTTCTTCATGGTATACTTGAATCACATGTAAACACCAGCTTAGCCTTTGGTTCATTATACAATCTTCAGTGAGTTATTTGACATCTCTGTCTTTGATTCCTCATCTATAAAATGGGTTAATAATATAATCTATGCAAAATTTGTATAATGTGTTAATACATAGGGACTGTTTAGAGCAGTTATTGTCCCGTCATAATTATTATTATTAAGAGTTGATACATGTGGTAGATATAAGTGTAGAAATATTGATGGCTATTGTGAAACTTCGGTTGTTGGTCTTCTTAGTTTAAAAGAATTTAAACAAGAGACATAGCAAAGAAGATGCAGCATACAGCAATTTATTGCAAAGGAAAATAATATTTTGAAAGTTAGGTGCAGAATATACAGTACACCCTGAGAGAAAGGATTCAGGGTGGGCTGCTCATAAGGATGAGACAGCAGAGACTGGCACTAGGGAGATTCCCTTTATGAGAGTTTCACGTAATTATTCATAAGGAGGTGGAAAGAGGTGTTACTAGTAAGCATGGTCTGGGTAGTCCACACGTGCAATGGCTGTACATGCTTATTTGTACATCACATGTCTCATTAGCATTTTAATTCTCCATCCAGGGGTGTGTTTTTTACTGTTATAATGAGCAAAGTTCAGTCGGAGGACAGGTAAAATAAAAATGCACATGCTCTCTACGGGGGAATTTCCCTACTGGAGTTACCTTTGCTTGAATGAGCTGGACTACAACACGAATGCTGGAGCTTACTGTGTTGACTATGTGGTCACCATGGTGGCCACATCCTGAGAACATGGTTATTTCCTTGACTACTTATTTGACCTCATAAGTATACAAGATTATTCAAAAGGAGTAAAATAAGTATTTTCCTGAAGAACTGACCTTAGCAGGGATCTAATAGATCTGTTCTAAAACTAGTTATAAAACTTTTCTTTAAATCAGGATGTCTTCTAAGTGAATGACAATATTAAAATAATTTTCAAAGTTAATAAAATAATACAGATAAACAGTATCGAATGTTTTTAGTATCCAATTTAGGCACAAGAAAATTTTCTCATTTAAAATATGTCCTTCCTTGCCCACCTCAATTAAATCCATTTTGGTTTTGTAGATAATAATAATGTTGAAATAACATTTTTATACATAATAACAAGTTTTCTTGGCCTTTACACCACCTTCATTATTCATAAAATTAAACATATGTGTTTCTTTCCCCTCTAAAAATGTATTCTTTTCATTATAAAAATAATCACATTGTTACAGAAATACATATTGCTGAAACTCTCCTTACACTTTTATTATTATGGTATTATGTAATTTGTTTGATTTTCTAAAAAAAAGTTTTTAAACCAAGATCATAATCATTTAATAAAAATATACATCTCTATTTTAATCAAAAGAATTACTACTAGTGTTGATGAGGTTAACTATTAAAGTAACACTGACAGGCTCGGTGGCTCATGCCTTTAATCCCAGCACTTTAAGATGGTGAGGCAGGAGGATTGCTTGAGTCCAGGAGTTCAAGAGCAGCTTGGGCAATGTAGTGAGATCTCTGTCTCTACCAACAGTGAAAGAACCAAGCATGGTGGCCTGTGTCTGTAGTCCCAGCTACTCAAGAGGCTGAGATGGGAAGATCGCTCGAGCCCTGGAGGTTGATCTATGATCATGCCATCACACTCCAGCCTTCCAGCCTGTGCAAAGAGTGAGATCTTTGCCTCAAAAAGGAAAAAATAAAAAACAACCAAACAACCAAAAAACAGGTAGAAAAGTTGTCTTTCTTTTCTTCTTTCAAATGAGTATCTCACCTCATTGACACCATATTGTCCTTGTATTATCTCACTTGGGACCTGCCTCCCTTAGGTCATTCTTTTTTTTTTTTTTTTTTTTGTGAGACAGGGTCCCAGGCTGGAGGGCAATGGCACAGTCTTGGCTCACTGTAACCTCTGCCTCTCAAGCTCAAGTCATCCTCACACCTCAATCTCCCAAATAGCTGAGACTACAGGTGTGCACCACAACGCCTGGCTCATTTTTGTGTTTTTTACAGAAAAGAGGTTTTGCCCCATTGCCTACGCTGGTCTTCAACTCTTGGGCTCAAGCAATCCAGCGATGCACCTGCCACGGCCTCCCAAAGTGCTAGGACTACAAGCGTGAGCCACTGCATGACCCATTCCTTTTTCTTGAGATCTTTTTCTTCCCATATGCTTCAACAAAGCTTACTTGATCAATGCTTAATTTCTCCATGACTTTTCTGCTTTATTAATAGATGACAATAGAAAATAAATTAGAGGTATCTTAAACCTCAAAAGTAATGTGTAGGTTTTGAACTAGGGATCTTTGGACACACAACAGAAATGGATTTAGTGATATATATTTCAGTGCTCGGGAAGGTCATATTTTGGAAAGGTGAGCTATCTGGCATCTCAAATTAAACATAGGGAGATAAGAATCCAACCCCTTCCTGTGAGATTGGTTATACATATAAAGTATTTGTATGCTATGAATTATACATATAAAGTATTTGTATGGTCTGAATATCAACTATTCACATTCGTTTATTTTAAAAATATACTTTAGGAAAATACAATTTTATCATAATGTACTTTGTAAGAATTAAGTGGTGTTGGTAAAATGATTTCATAAAAGATTGCCAATTATTAGATTAATATTAAAATTTTAAATTCTAAATGTGTGTTCCACTTTTAAAAATAACACAAATTAATAATTAACCTTTAATCTCTATATTAATACATTTTATTTCATTTTGAAATCCTTTTATAATACAGTGACTCATGGCCCAAAGATGTGCTTTGACTGCTAACATGGGACAATCTATTTTATTCTGGGAATGATCAAACATATCCCAAATAGGCAAATCCTATCTTATAAAGTATTCAGATATTAAGTGTTGAAGACTTTAATTTTTAGATAATTAGAAAATCATTCAGTCCTTAAATTAATAATTTTTTTAAAAACCGTTATCTAAAGCTAATATTGAAATAGACTATAGGAGAGTCCCAGAAGCTAGCCTCTCTTAAGAGCTCGGCTAGGACATGTTCTAATAAGTTTTTCAACTTCAGGAATCTAGAGTTGATGTTGATTAAATTACTCACCCCTCCAATACTGACTCCAGTAACCCTGCAGCCTCACACAGACCTACAGTCCTTGATCCTACCACCTCTGCACTCCCCTCCCAGTCCACCTTGATCATTCTTCTGCAGCCCAGTGACAGTCTATGGTCAATCATTTTGATCAGTCTTCTGGATACTCTCTCTACTCTCTTGTCTCTCTTTCTTCACTATATTTGCCTAGGGAAAACCTAAACCTACTACACCTACTGCTTTCTGCATCTCAGCTAATAAATCTCCATTCTTCCAAATGTGCAGGTCTGACCCAGCTATTTACTTTACATATAATTGATTAGCAAATTCTACCAGTTCCACCTATAAAATACGTACAGAATTGATCATTTTCCATCGGTTTCAATACTCTCTTTGGTCCCAGCAAACATTATCTTTTTTCTGAATTGTAACAGTTTCCTGACAGGTATACCAGATTGATCGTTCTTCTCCCCTTTTGTTCCCAGCCTATTTTCAATACAAAAGCCAGAGTAATCTCTTTAAAAACATAAATCAGATAATGTCTCAACTCTATTTGAAAGACAATTGCTTTTATTCTCGTCTAAGTAGAAGCCTCCACTTCCCTGCCTTATTATCTCTCAGGTCTCATCTTTTCCTAGCTTCTGCTATTTGTCACTTCACTACAACCCATCTGTCTTCTTGCTCCTCTTGGGTCATTCTAGCAATGCTCCCAGGTCTTCACAGCCTTTAAACTTGTCCCCTTGGCCTGGAATGCTATTTTCCCTGGAGGCTAGGTTGGTTGAGGATGGAGAAGGGCTTGTTTCTTCATCTCCTACAGGTCTTGGTTTAATTATGGCCTTCTTGGAAAGATTATTACTAATCACAGGATTTAAATGTTATCATCTCAATGACCCCACTTGCTTTTCTTGAGTTTTTTCTTTATCACGTTTACACAATACAATTTATTCTACTCATTTGTATTATTTACTTTCCTCATGAGATGTTAAGTCCATTATGTCATTTGTCAGTTTTATTTATTGTTGAATTCTCTAACTAGCACAGTGCTAGAACACAGTTTTTGCTCAACATAAGTTTGTGGAATATATTCAGGAAAAAACATACAATTAGTTTTTAGTCATCATAATTGGTAAGAACTTGGGCTTTGGAGTCAAAGATCTTGTGTTCATTTTTTGGTTCCACTGATTATGAGCTGCTTGAGCATGGAAATAATAACCATGTCCATCTCACAGAGCAGTTGTGATATATTAATGAAGAACAAGCCCAAAGGGTATGTTTTGGAGTTCCTGGCCAGAGTAAACACTGGTCACTGTTTTTATGAAAGTATTTTTGAGTGGGCAGGGAAATGTGCTGTGTATCCTGTATGCTGTATCTCATTAAGTCGGCTTGCCTGTAAGTTAAACATGAAGTGCTATTGCCTCCAAGGACTCCAGGAATATCCGGACTCCTCCAAACTTTTAGACTAAATGAAGATATGGAGTAGGTTGATGTTTTCTCTAGGGTGTGTCATGTCAAGTGTCTACTGGACATATCTTAATTTATTCTGCAATTACTCATACTCACCAGTACTTACTGGAAATGTAAATAAAGAATACTGTAAATTATGATGAAAAGGATGGGGAACCATAGGATAAATAAAGAGGAGCTAAAAATAATCTCTGAAACCTGAGCCAGTCCAGAGACTGTGGTAGGTCCCAGAGGGGATTCCTGGCTCTAGGGATCCCCTAAGGCCTTCAGGGTTTACACTTCCCATTTGGGTGTGGACCTGTGACTCAGGCTGAATCATCCCCACTGAACTAGTCCAGCTGTTTCCATTTCCAGAGCTATGAGAACTTCCTTGGCCTGCAGGTTGTTAAAGTAGTCATTTAAAGCGCTTTAAAAATTGTTGAAGTGAATCTTCTGCCTTAGAAAAGCAAAAAATAAACTCTGCTGTTTTTAGAGGTATGAATCAACCTGGGATCCCAATCCTAAATTACAAAAAGTGGAAAAAATTCACCCTAACTCTCCATTTAGAAACCACCTTTGCACCTGGACTCTTTTGACTTAACAGCACATTCTAACGTGGAAGAAAAAGAAAAGAGGAAAAAAAAATAAACTCTTTAAGAATGGTAACTTTGCAAAAAAAAAAAGCCTTTGTCACAATTTAGGAGTTGAAAAAAAAGAAATTAAAACTCTTCTCATTCTAACATACAGTTCTATAGGATTGTTAGGATCTGCAAATATATTTGAATGGAAATCAAATTATTTAGGGAGAATATATTTTATTACTGTTTGTGGAAGATTTTGCAAGGCAATATGTGGTAGAATACTCAAAGTACTAGAGACGAGTTAGATCAGACTCTGGCTCATTTCCCAGAAAATATAATATTCTATAAAGAAAAGCAGTATAATCGGTTTCTTATGCTACCTATTCAGGTGTCTCAGGTTTACTGGAAATTTAAAACAGATCTTCAAAGAGAATCTACTTAATATGTAAAAGAATAGGACCAGATACCAACAGAAGCTATTGTTCTTGTGTATAAAAATTTTGAATGCATAAAATTTATAATTTTATAGAATTAGTAAAAATAAATAGAAAGGAATGTTGATAGATGTAGTGTTAGAATATGTTCATTAAGAAAAAAAAAAAAAACCCAGTTTTACTTCCATATCGAATATAATCAAATAATCCTGTTGCAATTGAAAGACTAAAGCAGATTAAGAAATGCTAACACTGTGTTAGGTACAGCGATGTCCTCTGTAGATGCTGAACCAGTAAGTAAAAGAAAAATTAGCTGTAAACCAAGCTCAGAATTAAGTGGGCAAAGAAGAATGAGAAGCTAACAAAAATGCCTGAAATTAATGAATAGGTAGGTTGGTCCATATTAATATTCAAATATTCAACTTGAACTTAGAGTGATTTTTTTTTCTTGTGCTTTTGAAGTTATTTTTAAAAGATACATAATTTTTAAGTCACGGAGATAAATTGTTACCAGAAAGGTTCAGGTAAGACATCTTGAAAACTTAAGTATTATTGATTATTACTAATTCTGATATTTTGCTTTATAGCATAGATTCTTAATAGGTTTTGTATCATCAGCTTTTGCTGTTTGTAAGGCATTTTCGGTTTCACAATGACTGCTGACACTGTCAGTGGTTATGGTTGATAGCCAGGGGTGCTAGCTATCCTGCAATTCAAATGAACTAAGGCTTAAGGAAAACATAAGGCATAAGGAAAACTTATTTATTTATTTTTTTTGACACGGAGTCTCACTCTGTCAACCAGGCTGGAGTGCAGTGGTGCGATCTCAGTTCACTGCAAGCTCCGCCTCCTTAATTCACACCTTTCTGCCTCAGCCTCCTCAGTAGCTGGGACTACAGGTGCCCACCACTGCGCCTGGCTAATTTTTTGTATTTGTAGTAGAGACTGTTTTAGCCAGGATGGTCTTGATCTCCTGAACTCTTGATCCACCCGCCTGGGCCTCCAAAGTGCTGGGATTACAGGCGTGAGCCACCGCACCGTCCTAGGAAAACTTTCTTACCTAGTTTTGGAATATTTCGCTTTGAGAGACAGGACTAGCTGGATTTTCTAAGCCAACTAAGAATCCCTAAGCTTAGCTGGGAAGGTAACCATATCCACCTTTAAACATGGGGCTTGCAACTTAGCTCACACCTGACCAATCAGGTAGTAAAGAGAGCTCACTAAAATGCTAATTAGGCAAAAACAGGAGGTAAAGAAATAGCCAACCATCTATTGCCTGAGAGCACAGAGGGGAGGGACAATGATCAGGATATAAACCCAGGTATTGGAGCCCTCAACAGCTACCCTCTCTGGGTCCCCTCTCTTTGTATGGGAGCTCTGTTTTCACCTATTAAATCTTGCAACTGCATTCTCTTCTGGTCTGTGTTTGTTAAGGCTAGAGCTGAGCTTTAGCTCACCCTCCACCACTGCCCTCTGTCGGGTTAGCGATCCTGTGCTGACTTCCATCCCCCGGGATCTGGCAGGGTGTCCGCCATGCTTCTGATCTGGGGAGGCACCCATTTCCGCTCCCAATCCAGCTAAAGGCTTGCCATTGTTCCTGCACGGGTAAGTGCCTGGGTTCGTCCTAATCGAGCTGAACACTACTAGTCACTGGGTTCCACGGTTCTCTTCCCTGAC
>NC_045441.1:88715401-88718048 GCF_002776525.5 Piliocolobus tephrosceles
GGCTAAAGGCTTGCCATTGTTCCTGCACCGGTAAGTGCCTGGGTTCGTCCTAATCGAGCTGAACACTACTAGTCACTGGGTTCCACGGTTCTCTTCCATGACTCACAGCTTCTAATAGAACTGTAACACTCAGGGCATGGCCCAAGATTCCATTCCTTCCAATCCATGAGGCCAAGAACCCTCATGGGTCAGAGAACAGGAGGGTTGCCACCATCTAGGAAGTGGCCCACCACCATCTTGGGAGCTCTGGGAGCAAGGACCCCTCAGTAAACAGCTTGACATTCATATAGTTAAAACACTCATGATTATTTGAACCTAGAATTTTATTCTATTTTACATATACTTTTGTATGTTTTTCAAATTTACCAGATTTTTCAGGAATGTGCTCTAATGTAAATGTAAACATACATTTATTTATGTTGATTTGTTTTTATGATCTCCAAATACTATAGGAATTCTACTGTCTCTCTAGCTTAAGGTCTAAACTGAAATTAGCTTATTGGTCTTTTTCCTAATCTTGTTCCTTGGTGCAACCTTCTGTGACTAGAGACAAAGATTCCTGACCCAAGTGAAAGAATAGTTCTCCAAAGGCCTAGACAAGAGCTGCTGTAGGGTAACCACTACAGGTCTCCTTTCCCTGGTTTCCCTGAATCTTACAGGGACAAAGGGACCTCCCACGGAGAAGTAATCACAAACTCATTTTTACCTTACCAGGCTTAGGAAAAAGGAAGCAATTTAGAAAGTGAGAAGAATCTAAATAGAGTTCCTCCCTGGGAAAGCTCTTCTAACACAATAGCCTACTTTGTCCATCTGTTAATGGTGGGAAAGAGTGGCCTAGAGCTACTGCTACAGCATATAGCCAACACTTATAATAAATTACTAGAGCTACTTGTTTTCGGGTGGTGATTGGTTTGTTTTTATAAACTGCTTTCAGATAACTTTCTCAAAAAAGGAAAAGAACTAAATAATTATAACCTAATAATTTTTACAGATTTTATATGCACATTTATTATTAGTGTGTAAAAAGTGATAATTTAAATATCTTTGTAAGCACATAACTTTTTTATTTTTTTTATTATTTTATTACATTAAAAAAAGAGACCTTACACTCCAGCCTGGTGACAGAGTGAAACCCCGCCTCAAGAAAAAAAGAAAAAAGAAAAAAAAACTACAATCTCAATATCCTGGCATATGTCATTATATGGAATATTTTATATATGCTATAACATTTACAAACTTTCCACTAAACATTTGCTGGAGATCAATGCTCTGTAACCATTTCTTTTATCATATATTTTTTCCTATCTTTACTTAAACCACTTATCCAGATCCATTATTATTGCTTTTCAGTAAAAGAGGGATGTGAAGTCACACATACATGTGCACACACACACACACACACGTACACACATCGACTGGAAAACATCCTGGGAATGATGGGTTTCAAATAAGTCTTACATTTTGCAGATTACATCAAAATGGCTATCCAGAGCTTTACTACCTGGAGTGTGGTTCATGGAAAAGCAATAATTGACATCAACTGGAGCTTGTTTGAAATGCAGAGTTATAGGCCACAGAATCAGAATTTGCATTTTTATGAATTTCCTCTTATGGTGTGTATACATACACAATTTAAGGAATGACAATCGTGAAAAGGGTCAGCAAGCTTTCTGAAAATGGCCCAATAGTAAATATATTAAGCTTTATAAGCCATTCAATCTCTGTTTCAACTACTTAACCCTGAAGGTGTAGTGCAAAAGCAGTTGGAGATAATATGAAAACAATTGGGTATGACTGTGTTCCAATAATACTTATGAACACTGAAATTTAATTTTCACATGTCAACAAAAAGTATTCAAACTATTTTTCCTTGAATACTTTTTCATTATTTAAAATGTAAGAATTATCCTAGGTCACTGTGGGCTGCCAGATTAACTTGTTTGCTGCAGTTTAATGGCCCCTGATCCAAAGCACAGTAACCTTTCATAAGGTGATATTCTATGCAGAGTTAACAGAATATCTGAGAAGCCAAAAGTAGAATTGCAAATAAAAGGAATCTGGTTTCAAACTCCTGGAAACCATGTTAAAGACAAAATGACAACAAAATAAGATAATCATGAAAAGAAAATAAATTCCCATTATTATCTATGCATATGTAACATATATGTAATATATGTGGGTATGCATATAAAATATATGTATATATTTATATGTGCATATACATATATGGATATATTTATATGTATATATGTATACATTATATACATATATGTATATTATATGTGATATATTTATATCATGTAAAATATAATATATACATATATGTATATAATATTTATATATTTATATTTATATGTATTATATATGCATATATCTATATATGTATTATATACATGTGCATTATATATGTATATATGTATATATGTTTTATAATGTATATATGTATATAGGTATATAATGTATATATGTATATATTATGCATATATGCATTTTATATATAAAATCTATACATATATTTTATATGAATACATATATAGAATATATACATATTTTATATATAAATATGTATATATTTTTATATATTTTATATATAAATATATTATATTATATATTATATTATATATTGGGATATATAATATAAATATAT